>NC_051080.1:29828114-30189364 GCF_004664715.2 Peromyscus leucopus | reverse complement strand
CTGATTTAAAAAAAAAGCCTGTGGTTTGTGGGCATCTAGTGGATGCTTATGACCAGAGTCGTTATGGCCCCATCACCATTGAGATGGAAGAAGCGTGCTTATGAGCCAGGAGTTCTCAGATCTAAGTTAGGTGCTATTATCATCATCTTCTAGTCATGTGGCTCCACGTGATATGTTCCAAGAAGCTGAGCAAAATCCCTTCTCCATCTTTTGCCATGATGGACTCTTGTTCCTTTTATGAAGGATGCCTCATGCATTGTGTGACAACCCCCTCATGCCAGAGAACCTTCTTAGCAAAAGGCTGGATGTGCTTGGAGCCATGGCTCATGGAAGGTCTTGGGGGTGTTCACAGGGGTCCCACAGGGCCTCAAGTTCCAGGTACATTATGATTCTTGTTTTCTCTCTATGCTTCAGCTTTCTGAAGAAGAGAAAATCCAGCGCTACAGCATCCTGTCTGAACTCTACGAACTGATCGGCTTCCACCGGAAGTCAGCATTCTTCAAGCGCGTGGCTGCCATGCAGTGCGTGGCCCCTAGCATCACGGAGCCTGGCTGGAGGGCCTGTTACAAGCTCCTTCTGGAGACGCTGCCCGGTTACAGTCTGTCGCTAGACCCCAAGGACTTCAACAAAGGTACTGATGACCTGGGGCTGGGGTGGGAAGTTGCTTTGTTTCAATTCATTTGAGCATCTGCTGAGTGTTGTGGGACTGTAGTGGGCACCTGCGGTTCAAAGGTGGCCACAGCCCTTTCCTGCACAGCCACTCATAACAGTGATGTCACAACAGGAAGTCCTGGAGCACATCGTGTGGCCTTGATTTTGCATCTTTGTTAGTGGAGGTCAGAAATTGCCCTGGTCTGTCTGTCACCAACACAATGCTTGAAGTCCTAATGTTTTTACTTATCCCATGAAATTTTGTTAGGTTAGCAAAATCAATGTACCTTTCCAGAATAAATATACTTGGATGTATGTGTATGCACACAGCTATGCATTTGTGGCAAGTTCTGATTCTGTAATAGTGATAAATATTAAAATATAGTGTAACGTGGAATACAATGCTCAGTTAGTCCAAGTCTTAATTTGTCAGAGACAAATTCCTTCTCTTGATTCCTGCTTTAGATGGGGACCCAGAGCTAGTGATGATGTGGCCTTTCAATAGGAGAGAACTGACTTGTCCTTCTTCTGGGGTGCAGCGGGATCCCCGGTGGTGCTCCCACTCTCAATCACAAATCCCTTCCTTCTCCATCCACCTGATGACTAGTGTATAGATGTCTCCCTCCCCAGACTCTTTAGTACCAGCCTTTCCAGGCAGCTCTTCACATTGACACCTCCATTCCCAGCAGATCAGAGTCTTTAGAAGGGAATTGCTTGGCTCAGAGATGAGGCACACTGTTCTGTGAAGGGCAGTGTGGTAAGCCTTCAAGGCCTTGCGGGCCACAGTTTCTGTTGTCTGGAGTGGCATGAAAATAGCACAGGTCATGTGCAAGTCAATAGGACTTCATGGGCAAGTGTAGATGGTGTGACTTCATGGGCAAGTGTAGGTGGTGTGACTTCATGGGCAAGTGTAGATGGTGAGACTTCATGGGCAAGTGTAGATGGTGTGACTTCATGGGCAAGTGTAGGTGGTGTGACTTCATGGGCAAGTGTAGGTGGTGTGACTTCATGGGCAAGTGTAGATGGTGTGACTTCATGGGCAAGTGTAGGTGGTGTGACTTCATGGGCAAGTGTAGATGGTGAGACTTCATGGGCAAGTGTAGATGGTGTGACTTTATGGGCAAGTGTAGGTGGTGAGACTTCATGGGCAAGTGTAGATGATGTGACTTCATGGGCAAGTGTAGGTGGTGAGACTTCATGGGCAAGTGTAGGTGGTGTGACTTCATGGGCAAGTGTAGGTGGTGTGACTTCATGGGCAAGTGTAGATGGTGTGACTTCATGGGCAAGTGTAGATGATGTGACTTCATGGGCAAGTGTAGATGGTGTGACTTCATGGGCAAGTGTAGATGGTGAGACTTCATGGGCAAGTATAGATGGTGTGACTTCATGGGCAAGTGTAGATGGTGAGACTTCATGGGCAAGTGTAGGTGGTGTGACTTCATGGGCAAGTGTAGATGGTGTGACTTCATGGGCAAGTGTAGGTGGTAGGGGCAGGTATAATAGCCTATACCTGAAATCCCAGCACTTGAGGGGGCCAAGGCAAAAGGATGGGAATAAATTTGAGGGCAGTCTGGTCTACAGAGTGAGGTCCTGTGGCAAAACAAGCCATACAGTCCCTGCCTGAGCCTCCCTCCCCGTAGGGGCAAGGTGAGCAGGCAGAAGTCTGCTGGGCAGTTTTCCATTCACATGACCTGCTGCTGTTGTCCTTTTATGTTAGGCCCACAGAAGATCGTGTTTCTCCTGTGACCTTGCTAGCCAGGTCTCCTCCATCTTGCACCCCTGCTGAGGGTTATTTTTTTTAAAAAAATTAACCATGGACCTTGACATTTGTTTGCTTTCAGTACCGTCATTGACTGTGATTCACTCTAGACAGTGTCTTATTTATTTAACTTTTTGAGACAAGGTCTCACGATGTAGCTCAGGCTGGCCTTGAACTTACTAGCAGAGGATGGCCTGGAACCCTCAGTCCTCCTGCCATGGCCTCCTCCCAGTCAGTAGCTGTACAGGCACGTGCCACCACACTGCTATGTGGTATCACTTTGAAGTCGATTTTGTCCTTGACTTTAAAAATACACGTTTGAGCTAGTTTATTTATAATGTGTGTGTGTGTGTGTGTGAGCGCTATGGTGTGCGTGCAGAGGTCAGAGGGCAAGATGGAGGAGTTATTTTTCTCCTGCCTCACGTGTTTTGGAGATAGGGCTCAGGTCATCGGGCTTGGTGGCGCATGTTCGGCCTGCTGAGCCGTCTTGCTGGCTCCTGTCCCTTCCTTTCATCTTGTCTCTTAAGATTGTGTGCAGGGGTCAAGAGGAGGGTCTGGGACCCTTTCCAGAAGGTCTTAGACTCTGCAGACATGTTATGGCCCTTGCTCCTGAACAGAGGACACCTCTAGAGTGATACCCACTCTCTTCATGCGCTGGAAGAGCTGGACTGGAGGGAGGAAAGCAGCAGAGGGCAGGCAGGATGGTTATGCAGAGCCCCGAGATGGCCCCGAGATGGCCCCGAGATGGCCCCGCGATGGCCCCGCGATGGCCCAGTGATGGCCCCGCGATGGTCACTTTGCTGTGAGTTGGAATGGACACGTGGGTGCTCTCAGCTGCTGTCAGCCCTCAGTGGCATCTGGATTCCTTCAGCCGGGTTCTTCCTCCAGTCCCCATGTAATTGACTGATCTAGTGTGGTTGTCTGGTTAAAAAGCTCCCATCTATTCTGTCACTTTGCCCCTCCCAGAGATAGGGTGGGACCCAAGGTTTGTTGAGCACCTGTTGCTTGATTGGCAACCCTGAGGGGAAGCGGGCCTGCAGACTGATGTGACGGATCCTGGGTGTCGGAGCTGGTCTCTGTCTTTCTAAGCCTCGCGGGCTGCCCTCTTAGGAGCTGTGCTGGTCTCTGAGGCCCTCTGTCAGCTTCTTGGGCTGTCTCCATTGTCTGAAGAGTTCAGCTGTCACTACAGAACCCCCCTGCCCCGCCCTTTAGCTCTCAGAGCACTGCTGAGACCATGCAGCACTTCCTTGTGCAGAACGCCCCATGGAACCTGGGGACACCAGGTGCTCAAAACCTCCAAATGGGGTGACCGTTGCAGGCCACTGTGGGCTCTGCATAATCATCCCCCCGTCCACCCTCTGCTGCCCTCCAGCTCTCCAGCACTCCGAAGATGGTGGGTGTGCCATCCTAGGGGCTTCCCTCCCTTGTTCCAGGAGCAAGGACAATGCATCCATGGTGGGGTCGGGGGTAGGGGGACTCTGGATGCCAGGGCCTTGGGCAGGTGTGTCTGAGAGTCCCTTGAACACGGAGAAGGCTGCTCATGTCTGTCCAGAGGATGGGGAAGCCCCTGTCTTGTGTTGACCCTGCAGGAGCCCCCGTGGTTGTGGATAAAGAAAGGAGGAAGTATTCGGTGGGCCCGAATCAGGGCAGAGGTCAGTAGAGGAAAGTGGAATGAGAAGGGGCGATGATGAGTGAGGAAGGAATTGTAGGACTTTTGGGAGCCAAGGTCAGACTGAGTGGGGTGAAGAGTTTGGCATCTAAACGAGCCTGGGCTTGGTCCTGGTGGCTGGGATGATGTTACGAGGCTTACCTGAGAACCAATCTGAACACGGGCGAAGCAGGAAAGGGATGGCATGATTCTCCAGGGAGCATGGCTCTTGCGTTCTCATAGGCATGCATTGATGGAGCACCCAGATTCTAGGCATCGGTGACTAGGACAGCCCTTCCCGAATTCCTGGCCTCTCTGTAGCCACCTCGGCAGCCCGCTTAGCACTTTTCTCCTTTCGGAAGAGAAATGTAGAGAAGAACGCCCGTGAAGTACATGGCACCCTCTCCACACTCGGCATTCCCCGCTTGCTTTTCCTGGAGCAGGCATGTGGAAGGGATGCGGCAGACTGGGGTGGTGTCTGGCCAGCCTCGGCACGCCTCCCACACCAGCACGAGCTCTCCAGTCCTCTTGCCAGAGTGACCCCCAGCTTTTGCAAAGGCACACCTGGTTGCTGTGTGGTGACTCCGGTGTGGCCTGGAGTGGCTCCTGCTGCTTAGAGACCTCTGCTGTGTTCGGTATGTGGTTTGGAGTGAAAGGATGGGTTATTGCTAGGTCTCCTTCACCAGTAGCAGCTCTGAAAGTGAGTCTTCTTAATTAAAAAATTATAATTATGTATTAAGTTTTGTGTGTGTGTGTGTGTGTGTGTGTGTATAATTTTCTTTCTATCAATTCACTTCCTTCTGTATGATTTCATTTTATTTGAAAACTAGAAAAAAAACGGGCTGTCGAGATTGTCTCGGTAGTTAAAAACACTTGCTGCTCTTGCAGAAGACCTGGGTTTAGTTTTTAGCTCCTATGTGGTGGCTCACAGACATCTGTAACTCCATTTCCAAGGGATCCCCTCCAGCCTTTGTGGGCACGAGGAACACAAGAAGCGCACATCCACATGTGCAGGCAAACAGTTACATACATAAAAGACTAAACCATAATAAAATTATTTTTAAAAGCAGTTTCTGACCCACAGAAAAACTGACCATACAGTGCAGAATTCTGGGACCCCCCCCTTTCTCCATAGAGACATGGCCTTCCCTGGCAGCCAACCTTCCCCATCCGATGGAGCATCTGCTACAGCCAATGAACCAACATAGCATATCCTTACCCTAAGTCCACAGCTCACATCAGGGCTCACTCTTGGTGCCGGACATTCTTTAGGTTTTGACCAATGTGTGATGACTGGATCCCCCATTGTGGGCAATCAATATAGTTGGATCCCCCTAAAGATCCGCTGCAGTCTGTTCACCCCAGGCCCTTGCAGCCACACAGCCTTTCATAATCTCCACCCCTTTCCTTATTCTAGAATGGCATCAGGCATGTGGACACTCACCCCACAATTCCTGGTTGTTTGCAAGGTTGACGCTCATGACTAGGGCATCCATAAACAGCCATGTGAAGGTTTTATATGAATGCAGTGTTTCAGCTCTGCTGGGCCAATGTCCAGAAGCACAGTGGCTGCATCATATGGCAAAAGTATGTGCAATTTTGTAAGTGACTGACAAACTGTCTTCCCAAGTGGCTGTCCCATTTTTCACTCTCAAAGATAGTGGGTGACAGTTACCTCTGCTCCGTGTCCTGGCCAGCATTTGGTACTGTCCGTGTTCTGGACTAAGGTGTGCGGTGGGATCTTGTTATCTAGTGCGTATATTGAGCATTTCTTCCTATGCTTCTCTGAATGTCTTCTCTGGTGATCCCATTTGAAAACCAGGTTCTTTGTTCTCTGCTTCTATAATATGCATAACAGTTCTTTAGCAGTGTCTTTGACAAATATTTTCTCCCAGCGTGGGTCTTGTTTTCTCATTCTCTCGGCAGCTTATCTGCAAAACAGCAGTTTTCAATTTTAATGGCATCTACTTCATCAGCTCTTTCTCTCATGGATGGTGATTTTGGAGCTGTATCTAAAAATCTATTACTCTACCAAATGCGACCTACAGTTTTCATTGATCAACTTGTAGGGGAAATTTTTATAGAGCCCAAAGAAGTTCCATAACCACATAGACCCTTCTAGAGAGGTTTTTTTGTTTTTTCGGAGGTCCATTCTGGTGAACTATTTGTGAAGTCCACAGTTAGCACCTTGGTTTACTGCCCGGTTGGTGGCCATCCTATGTCCTGGCTGGTCTGCTGGAAGGCCCGCCTTGGCTCTGCTGGGCCACTGCGCTCCTTTGTCAGAGCTGTGTTGACTGTACTTATGTGGGCGGATTTCTGCATTCTCTTTTCTCTGCTATCAATTATTTTGTTTGTCCGTTTGCCAAAATCCCACTGCCTTGATTACTGTAGCTTTATACTAAGTATTGTAGTCGGGAATATTTTTATTTATTAAAAAACATTGCTCTTTTTGTGTATTACAGAAAAGTAGTTGTTCAAAAGTGGCTGTTCATATTAAAGTGCTATTTCCTGTTCTTTCTGTGGTATTTACAGCAGCTGCCACACAGAGTGATGGTCTGGGCAGGGACTCTGGGCTGTGATTGCCTGGCTTGTCCCACTTCAGGCTTGAGTGAGGCTGCCTTGTCTCCTGTGGGTGCACATGCCCACAACACCTGTCTGATCCACGTCAAGGCAGGCAGTGGCCTCTTGGTAATACTTTCACACGACTAACCTGTTTCTGACAGCTCAGTGAGAGATACTGTGAACACCATGGGGTATATGAAAAGATGGAAGCCCAGGATGCCATTACTGACGGCGTGACCTTGGCCAAGCTGCCCCATGGCCTGTGTCTGTGTGTCTGTGTGTCTGCAGCTTGGGGACAGCAGTTGATGGAAGGGTTAAACCCCCCTGTAGGGTGCCGAGGACAGTGCTCAGCATGCCGTCAGTGTCAGGTGGAATTTCCAAGGATGATGCAGAGCGGGTATGAAAAGATGGATTGAGTCTTGAGAGCCATTAAGACCAGCATCCCGCTGAGCAGAAGTCCATTGCTAGTGTGGTCTTCCAGTGAGCTTGATGGTGTTGATTGGAGTTTAGGCCGAGGCGTCTGGACAGTCAAGGCTTAGAGTTACAGGCAGAAGAGAAAATGAAAGGTCCTCGAGTTTGGGAAATGGGGAGCAGAGTGTCCAGGCTGATTTTGCTGTATTCTGGAGGGATTTAATGGGCTAAGAGTAGAACCTGTACAGAGAGGAAAGAGTTTTTGGAGCACCCAGTGATCACTTTGGAGACAGGGGAGGGTGATTGTAAGATGTGGAGACGGGTCCCGTGAGTGGGAATATCATTTGATGTGCTTTCAGGGGACTCTGGGTGAGACTGAAGAGGCTTTTCGGTTACTTCCCATTGAGACTTTGAACTTTACTCCAGGCCGGCTTCAGGCTAAAAGCAGTTGGACTTTATGCAAAGGTACACTTAGAGTTGCCTTAGGTTTGTCTTTTGCACAGGGCCTAGCTGAGAACAGTCTGAAGTCACGGATGCGCAGACCTCCTCCTCACCTGCCAGGCTTCCCAGTCACCCTCCAGCATCTGGCTGGATGCTGTTTCTTCTGAGACTGCCTTGTCGCTTCTGTCGAGATGGAATTCCTTTGTTTCTCTGTGCTGTTCCTCCTCGGGCACTTGTTGTGATTTTTGTAAGCGCACTTAAAAACCGTCTGGGTGGATTACCCAACACCACATCACCAGCTCCTGAGGCCCTCACCGTACTGGCCCTTTGTCCTGTGCCTCCCATTGGAGGTGTCCATGCGAACACCTGTGATAAAGGGCTGGACCCAGCCAGCAGTCACCACAGTGCCTGTGGCCAGTTATTGACTTTGTTCTTTGCTCTTTGCTTGCAAGTCTTAAGAGTGGAACATATTTCTTTTGAAAAATTCAAGCGATTCTGTCCTTTTTACTTGGACTTTTGTTTTGTGGAGGTGGATGGGGGGGGACATTTGCCATTATTTCATGAAAAAAGTGAGGTCCAATAGAGTGAAATGGTAAATGTCAGCTGGCTGCATTTCTAGACAATCAAAGCCAATTTAAGTCCCACCTCTGCTTCAAGTGTTTCTCAGAGAATTAAATGGAAATCTACCAAAACCCCGATACTTGTGAGTAAAAGCTAGGCTGTCGGATCTCTCAGGTCCAGAAATGTCTTCTGTCTCATTTGTGAGGTGAGTGTTTTTGCCAGCAGGCTTCAGAGGCTTGAGTTAGGACCCAGCTCATGTGTTCTGTGTATTTGCTGGCTTAGGGAACCACATCTTCTGTCTTAATCTTATTTGTGCTGCCGTGGGAGAAGATTTCTCTGTTTTGCTTTTTGCTTAGTCGTTTGCTGAATGAGAGATTAAATGTTGCCGAGGAACTTTGCTGAAAGAGACTTGGAATTGATTTGCTGAATGGCAGCTGTCAAAGCCGGCATTGTTGAACCTCCGTGACAGGATCACAGAAGAGTTTTGTCAGGAGTCAAACCCTACAAATCTGTCTTTAGAAAAGCTTCAGTGTTCTGTAGGAGGACTCTGAACCACAGAGGAGGCACCATGCATGCAGGGCTCACTGGGGAGCTAGTTTGTCCTGGGTCTCATTCCCACCCATCCACAGTAGAAACTAGACCATTATCTGTTTGGAAAAATAACCAAGTGATCGTCACTGATTTCCTGCAGGAGAGAGCTCTCGGTTTGGTAGTGCTGAGGTGAATGAGAATTGGAGCGTTTTGAAGGCATGACTAGCTTAGTCATGACTTGGACTCTTAATCCTCCTAAAATTCTCTTCTGTTCCAGTGTTTGGTCCTAGCCCCTTTGACCAGGTGGAAACAAGGCAGGAATGTGTCTCATTCACCACTTGTCTTCTTGATGCAAGATGTTGTCACCACTGTGTATTCCAGGAAGTTTCTGGAAGATATGTCACATCCCAGGATATATTGTGGAGGTGTTTGTGTGGGTGTTGGATTGCCTTCCAGGTTTTGAGTTGGTATGTTGTTATGAAGTATCCTAAATACACAGGAACTAGAGAAAACAGCAGATGTGAACCCACCACCCAGCAGATCCCTGGAGCCGCACCATTTCGTCCCCACATACTTGAGTATGCACATGGGAAACAGAAGGGGAATTTTTCTAGGGTCAGGCTCTCATCTCGACCCACACGCTAGTTAAATACCCAGCATGCACCAGGCCTCCTGCCAGGCATTAAGGATCCTTGGATGAATAAGACACATGGCTGCTGCCCAGGCAGTGAGGAATTGATGGAGGAAACAGAATCACGAGCTTACAGGGGCCCCACTGTGCCTGTTATTAGCTGAACTCTGTGCCTGCTGCTGAGCACACACAGAAAAGGGAGTGGCTGGCTGTGCAGGGCACAGTGGCCGGAGGCGAGGTCCGCCGGGCCGTGAGTTGCGTGGAACATCTTAGGCAAACTGGCCGAGGTTAGGACGCACGAAGCAGTGGTCCATGCTCTCCGGGTAGCAGACAGAGGGAGAGCCTTTCTTGCTCCTCTCGCCCGTTGACGTTGACTGAGTGTCTGATGATATAGACGCCTCTGTTCCGGGGATATTATAATAAGTACCAGACAGTCTTCATGTGCAGGGACTCATGATGCCGGAGTGGGAGTGAGGGTGGGGGTTGACACACGCGTAGGTAATTTTACCCAATAACCGCAGCAGTAGAGATCTGGTATATCAAGGGTTTGTTCTCAATGCAATAATGGAGCAGGCTGGATCATTAATCACCCCACAGAGTCAGAGGCTGATGCTGTGTGTTAAACACATTATATTCATTGAGTCATAATATTAGCATTTATCAGCTAGCATTTATTGAGAAGTTAGCATAAATGGCCAAAGCACTCTAAATGAGCGAGCGGCTTGCCGCTTTGTGACAGGCAGGACTATTGTTTCCCGGTGCGACTTCCTCCCCTGCCTGCCTCAGCTCGTGTGGCACACTACCCCCCCCCCCCCCCCCCCCCGTCCCCACAGCATCCACCAGCATCTGCACCTCCTACAGGCTCATCCTTACAGGAAGTATACCCCGTAAGGGGAGGTGCTCTGTCCCCCCTGACTCTCTTTCAGGTGTTTGTGTGTTAGAGTCTCAGTCAGCAACTCCCATGAGCTGTTGGTTTCTAGGGGGCATCAGTTTTGTCTGAGCCTGAACCCCTCTGTGTGTGTGTGTTTTTATGACCTGAGTCTTGGCTCAGCAGGGACTCACCAGTCTGGTTGACGACATTCTTTAGGTAGGAGTGTTAAGGCTCAGAGTGTCTGACCTTCTTTCTGGTGTTGAAATCACACTGGGGTGTAGAGTTCAAAGTGCAGTCTATATGTTGAAGTCTCCATAGCGTCAGTGCTAATTCCATCAAAATTCCAATAGCATTCTTTACAGAACTAGAAAAAAAAACCCTTAAAATTCATACAGAAACAGAAAAGACAGCCAAAGTAATCCTAAGCAAAAAGAATCCTGGCGTCACAATATCTAAATTCAAACTCTGCTGCAGAGCCAGAGTGACGAAGACATAATGATGGTGCCCAAACACAGTCACGTAGACCAATGGAGCATAAGAGAGGACCCAGAAACAAACCTCCATGGCCATAGGCACCTACTTTTTGACAAAGGTGTCAAACACACACACTGAAGAAAAGAGGCCATTCCACAAACCATACTCCACAGCCACTTCCGGAAGAGTCGGGTTAGAGCCACGTTTCTCGTCCTGCCACAGAAATGAATCCTTAGTGGATCAAATACCTCAACGCATAAGCCACTGGGACTACTAGAGGAAAAGAGAGGAAAAATGTGCTAAGACGTAGGTATAAGAACTTTGTGAACAGAACCCCAACTCACAGGGAGCTACCCCAAGAGTTAGCAAATGGATGATGTGACATGCAAAGGCTTCTTTCTGTATAGCAAACAAGACTGACAGCGGGGTGAACAGGCGGTCTGTAGAATGGGAGAAAGCCTTTGCCAGCTCTGTTTCAGATAGGGGTTAAGATAAGAAGTGTACAAAGTGCTTCAAAAATTAGAAAGCAAACCCAAAGAGCCCACCAGGAAACGGGCTGACGAACTGAGCACTGTTGTTAAAGAAGACACACAAATGGCCGATAGATATTTTGAAGTGTTCAACATCCCTATTCAGAAGGGCGGTGCCAGTCAAAAACGTTCTGATATTCCATCTCATGCCACTCAGAAAAGGCTTTCATCAAGGCAACAGATGACAATAGATGCTGGAAGCGGGTAGGAGAAGAGGAACCCACTGGTAGGAATGTAAAATTGGTGCAGCTGCTGTGGAAATCAGTGTGGGGGTTTCCCCCAAAAATTAAAAACAGAACTACCATATAACCCAGATTTGTCACTGCTGACATATACATGGAATATCTTACCACAGAGTTACCTGTACGTCTGTGCTTACTGCTGCTCCATGCACAATATCGAGGAAATGGACCAGCTTAGATGTCCATCACTTACCAGTAGACAATGAAAAGGGACACACAGTCCACCATAAAGAATAATACGGTCATGTCATTTGCAAGAAGGCAGATGGAACTGGAAAATATTAAGTGAAGTAACTCAGGCTCAAAAGACACACAATACATGTTCTTTTTCAGATGTTGATCCTACCTTCTAATTTTTACATATGTGTACATACGAAGGAATGCGTGTGGGTAGAGTTCAGGAAACTACGGAGGCCCATGAAAGGGGAAATGGAGATTTTCTTTTTTCTTTTCTTTTTTTTTTTTAGGAAGTCGAGTAGAGAGGCACCAGAACACATATGTCTGGGAAGTGGGTACTGGGGCAGGAACACAGACGTGGGGGAGGGCAAGCAGGGAGCTGGGGGAGAGGAGCAGGGTAGGGAGAGGATCCACTAAAACAAACGTATATGAAAACGTCCCAGGGTGTTGGAGAGATGCCTTAGCAGTTAAGAGTGCGTGCTGCTCCTGTAGAGGACCCCCGCTTGGTTCCCAGTGCCCATATCAGTAGCTCACAACCACCTGTAACTCCAGCTCCTGAGCGTCGGATGCCTCTGGTCTCTGTGGGCACCTGGACTCACATACACATAATTAAAAATAAAAATAAATCTTCACATTGGGGGCCGGACAGATGGCTCAGCAGTGAAGAGCATCGGTCGCTCTGTGGAGGATCCGGGTTTGCTTCCCAGCACCCACATGGCAGCTCACAACCACCTGTAACTCTAGAATCAGGAGAATTGAATGCCCTCCTGTGATCTTTGTGGGCACTGAGCATGAGTGTGGCGCACATGTATACATTCAGGGAAACATACATAAAATGATAAGTCTAAAGACAAAATAAAAAAAAAACCTTAAAAATTAAAAAAAAGAAAATGTCACAAGGAAGTCTATTACTGTGTATGCTAATTAATAAAAGTCTTCATGTGGGACTCCTTGCATCCCAGTGTGCAGACACCTGCTCTTTGTGTGTGTGTGTGTGTGTGTGTGTGTGTGTGTGTGTGTGTGTGTGTGTGTCAGAGACAGAGACCTAGATTCAGGCTCCCTGTGGGCCATCCACCAGTGAAACTGGTAACAGAGACAGGGGCAGCTGTGCCTACAGCAGACCTGCAGCAAGTCAGACTCTCATTTTCCCTAGCTTTCTCGTGCACCCAGAGTCTCCCGACATCGTGAGGGACCCCTGTGTCCACATCTTCTTTATAAAGGGTTTTATGGTGGAAAAGCTGTGGAGTTAGTAATTATTGCCCAAAGGAGCTGGGATCCTAGGACTCTGCATTCTTAAGGAAATGCTTTCCAGTAGGCTGTGTAACCAAGCTTCCTACCTTTCCTTTCAAATGTGCTGGGCTGTTTGGGAGGGAGGGGCCCTTCCAGTCCCTGGGGGACCTTGCTACCTATTTATCTCCCCACTTCTCTAATGCCTCAGAGTTGATCATGAGGGCCCAACCAGGGTCGTCACTTCTTGAGGAAATGTCTCTCCGTTACTCAAATGCACCGGAAACCATCTTCTTCTGGAAGCCTATCAGGGTTATTTTAGTGGGATGTCCTCATAGAAGAGAGAAAGAAAGTGTAGTGTAAGGCTGTTCTTTAAAACTCTTCTTTCTACACTGGGGTTGGAGCCTGGGACCTTGGCAGTGTTAGGCAAGTGTTCCACCACTGAGCTCTGTCCCTAGGGAGAGACATTCTTAATGTATGAACAATGTTCTCTGGCTACTCTGTACCTGGGCATGGGGATGGTGGTAGGTGGAGGGGTGGTGGGTGTAGCAGTTGTGGGTAGGGTGGTGGTGGTGGTGATGGTAGCAGTTGTGGGTAGGGTGGTGGTGGTGGTGGTGGTGGTGGTGGTGGTGGTGGTGGTGGTGGTGGACAGGTAGTGGTGGTGGATGTAATAGTTTTGGCCATTTGAGTTTGATCATCAAGGTCCTTGTCTGTGAGCTGCCACATTTCACACTTGACCTTGAGTACTGTTTGTGACCTTTCCCACAGGCACACACCGAGGCTGGGCTGCCGTCCAGATGCGTCTGCTGCACGAGCTGGTCTATGCCTCCCGCCGGATGGGGAACCCCGCGCTGTCTGTGCGGCACCTGTCCTTTCTTTTGCAGACCATGCTGGACTTCCTGTCCGATCAGGGTGAGTGAACTCATGGTCTTTTCTTTCCAGGGATCCTTGGGTGTGGGCTGGGTTGGGGCTGATCTTCATTTCCAGCCCATTGCTGCTGGTGGGTACCTGTTTCTGTGCCTAGCCGTTCTTCCCATGTTCCCTCTTGCTCACCCACGCCCCTCCTTTGGTTTTCTGTATTCTCTTTACCCCTCTGTTAGGCAGGTGGCCTGTGGCTCTATGGGGTGGCAGTACAGCTGTCACTCCTCACCTCCACACATCTCCACAGGGCAGGAAGTAGAGGCAGGCAACATGTCCCACGGCCCGCTCCTCCAGTGACACCCACCTTTCAAAGGTATCACAACCTCCCAGCTCAGTGCCTATAGCTATGTTTTGCATTCAGACCACAGTGGGCTCCTTGTCCTTGGGGGACACTGGGTCAAATGTGAATGCCAACGCGTGGTGCTTGTGTGGGGAGGTGTGCAAGCCCTTAGACCACAGCTGTGTGGATTTTCACTACCTGGCGAGTCCTATGACTGGCATCTGGCTGGAGATGGAGCCAGCGGAGGTCGATAGCCCCCTTTGTGCCCTTCTGGCCACTGCTGCCTCCTGGGAACCTTCTCTCTGGCTTCCAGAACCACAGGTGAGGTCGCCATGCTGTTCTGGGGGCCACAGCGTCTACCTACCTTCCCAGTTGCCTTTGTTCAACTTTCTCCCCAAGTATCTCATCTCACTGTTACTGGGTATTGCCTCATTTCTGGGGTTCAGTCATCTGTGTATTTCAGCCCAGGTATGTTCACTTGGCAGTGTGTGAGGTAGCTCACCGTGGTGTTCCCCAGGCCCCAGAGAGTCATGGTGTCAGAAGAGGGCCTTGGTGGCTTCCACATATACCCTCGATCCCCATTGGCCTGGGGCCAGCCAGGTTCTTGGGGAGATGTCCCCTGATGTGGGGTTGCTGTGCAAGTTAATGTCCCCTGCTGTGGGGTCGGTGTGCAGGGAGTTCATTAAAAGGACTCATGTCATCAACAGCCATGAAGCAAGCAGAAAGTGGCAAGATGTCAGAAGTGTGGAGTTGGCGTAGCCCTAGCAGAGACCGCCATACTTAAGAGTTCAAGCTAGGATGGCCCTGTAGGTCTATCTCACCTTCCATTTCCTTCCCTGACAGTAACTGGGTGCAGATCCCCTGTGGGGATGTAGTTCTCATCAGTAGCTGGGGCGTCTGTCACCGGGTGGCCCGTCAGTGGATGTGGCGAGGCACCAGGTCTTTATGTCCCCACATCCATGCTGGATGCCCACTGCTTACAGGAAGGGGGAGTGGCGTGAGGAAATTCTATCCAGCCGAGGTCTGCTGAGTGAGAGAGAGACAGAGACAGAGACAGACAGACAGACAGACAGACACACACACACACACACACACACAGAGAGAGAGAGAGAGAGAGAGAGAGAGAGAGAGAGAGAGAGAGAGAGAGAGAGAGAGAGAGAGAGAGAATGAGAGAATTCTATCCTGGAAGATGACCTGGGCCACACGTCACTGTTCATGTTCACACCTCGCCATCTATGCAGCTCCCACCAGCAGTGGATGAGTGTTCCCCTTACTCCACATCCTAGCCAGCATGAGCTGTCACTTGTTTTATTGGTCTTAGACATTTTAATAGGTGTGATGAAATCTCAAAGTAGTTATGGTTTGCATTTACCTGATGAACTAAGGATGTTGAAGATTTCTTTAAGTGTTTCTCAGCCATCTGAGGTTCCTCTTCGGAGAATCCTCTATTTAGACCTGGACCCCAGTTTTTAATTGGGTTGTTTTCTTGGTATCTCATTTTTTGAATTCTTTATATACTTTGGATATTAGCCCTCTATTGGATGTGTAGTTGGTAAAAATCTTTTCCTAGGTATCCTTTGCCATACAGAAGCTTTTCAGTTTCATGAGGTGCCATTTACTGTTGATCTTAGTGTCTGTGCTAACAGTGTTCTGTTCCGAAAAGTCTTTTCCTGTGCCAGTGAGGTCGAGGCTATTCCCTACTGTCTTGTCTGTCAGGTTCAGTGTATCTAGTTTTATATTGAGGTTGTTGATACTTTTGGAGTTGTGCTTTTTTTTTGCAGGGTGATAAGTATAGATCTATGTCCATTGTTCTCACACAGCCAAACAGTTTGACCAGCACCATTTTTTGAACATGCTGTCTTTTTTCCCTAGTGTGTATTTCTGACTTCTTTATAAAAAAATCAGGTGTCCATAGGTATGTGGATTTATGTCTTGATCTTCAGTTCAATTCTGTTGATTGAATGTCTGTTTTTGTGCCAATGCCATGTAATTTTTTATTACTATAGCTCTATAGTATAAGTTGAAATCAGGAATGGTGAGACCTCTAGCAGTTCTTTATTATTCAGAATTGTTTATAGCTATCTTGGGATTTTTTTCTGTGTGTTTCCATATGAAGTTGAAAATTATTCCTTCAAGATCTGTGAAGAATTGTGTTGGAATTTTGATGAGGATTACATTGAATCTGTAGATTGCTTTTGGTAGGATGACCATTTTTACTATGTTAATCCTATCAATCCATGAGCATGGAAGATCTTTTCATCTTCTGACATTTTCTTACATTTTTTTCTTCAATATATTTAAAGTTTTTTTTTTTTTTTAAATCATACAGATTTTCACTTGCTTGGATAGTTAGCCCAAGATGTTTTATATTATTTGAGGCTATTGTGAAAAGTGTTGTTTTGCTGATTTATTTCTCAGTCTGTCATTTGTGTACAGGAGGGGTACTGGTGTTTTATGAGTTAATTTTGTATCCAGCTACATTGCTGAAAGTGTTTATCAGCTGTAGGAATTCCCTGCTGGGATTTTTAAAGTCACTTATGCATACTATCATATCATCTGCAAATAAAGATACTTTGACTTCTTCCTTTCCAATTTGTATCCCCTTGATCTCCTTCAGTTGTCTTATTGCTCTAGCTAGGACTTCAAATACTACATTGAATAGGTATGGAGAGAGTGGACAGCCTTGTCTTGTTCCTGATTTTAGTGGAATTGCTTTGGGTTTCTCTCCATTTAAGTTGATGTTGGCTATGAACTTGCTGTACTTGTCTTTGCTATGTTGAAGTATGTCCCTTGTATCCCTAATTTCTCTAGGACTTTTATCATGAAGGGCTTTTGGATTTTGCCAAAGGCCTTTTTTTCATCTAATGAGATGATCATGTGGTTTTTGTCTTTCAGTTTGTTTATATGGTGGATTACATTTATCTATTTATATAGGTTGAATAATTCCTGTATCTCTGGGATGAAGCCTTCTTGATCTTGGTGGATTATCTTTATGATGTGTTCTTGGATTTGGTTTGCAAGTATTTTATTGAATATTTTTGTATCTATGTTCATAAGAGAAATTGGTCCATAATTATCTTTCTTTATTGGATATTTATTTGGTTTGGATATCAGGGTAACTGTCGCCTTATAAAACAAATTGGGCAATGTTCCCCTGTCTCTGTTTTGTGGAATAATTTGAGGAGCATTGACATTAACTCTTCTTTGGAAGTCTTGTAGAATTATCTGCTAAAACCATGTAGCCCTGTTTTTTTTTTTTTCTTTTTCTTTTTTTTTTTTTTTTTTTGAGGGGGGAGCATTTTTAATGACTGCTTCTATTTTACTGGGGATAATAGATCTGTTTAAATTGCTTATTTGATCTTGATTTAACTTTGGTAAGTCATGTGTATCAAGAAAATTATACATTTCTTTTAGATTTTCCAAGTTGGAGGAGTACAGGTTTTTAGTATGTCCTTATGATTCTCTGGATTTTCTTGGTATCTGTTGTTATGTTTGTACTTTCTTCTCTAGTTTTGTTAATTCGAATCTTCTCTCTCTGACTTTAAGTTAATTTGGATAAGGGTTTGTCAATCTTAGTGATTTTTCTCAAAGAACCAACTCTTTGTTTCATTGATTCTTTTTTAAATTTTCCTCTTTTATTGATTTTAGCCCTGAGTTTTATTATTTCTTGCTGTCTGGTCCTTTTAGGTGTGATGTCTTCTTTTTGTTCTACATCTTTTAGGTGTGCTAGTAAATCACTAGTATGAGATTCCTCCGGTGTTTTTCATGTGGTCACTTAGTGCTGTGAACTTGCCTCTATGAACCACCCTCATCGTGTCCCATGAGTTTGGGTATGTTGTGTTTTCATTTCAGCTCTACAAAGTCTTTAATTTTCCTTCTTAATTTTCATCTTGACCCATTTTCTATTCAGTATTGAGTTGTTCAGTTTCCATGAGTTTGAGAGTTTTCTGTTGTTTCGGATATCCAGCTTTAATCTGTAGTGGTCAGATGGAATGCAGAGTATTACTTCAATTTTCTTGTTTTTTTGAGACAGGGTTTCTCTGTGTAGTTTTGTGCCTTTCCTGGAACTCACTTTGTAGACCAGGCTGGACTCGAACTCATAGAGATCCGCCTGCCTCTGCCTCCCGAGTGCTGGGATTAAAGGTGTGCACCACCACCTCCCAGCCTTCAATTTTCTTGCATCTGTTGTGTGTGAGTATGTGGTCAGTTTTAGACAAAGTTCCATGAGGTGCTGAATGAAGATGTAGCCTTTTGTGTTTGTGCAAAATGTTCTATAAATGTCTGTTAGGCCTCTTTGCTTTATGACATCAGTTAGCTCCAGCATTTCTTTGTTTAGTTTTTGCCTGGATGACCTGTTTATTGACAGGAGTGGGGTATTGAAGTCACCCACAATCAGTGTGTGAGGGTCAGTACGTGACTGAAGCTGTCGCCGTGCTTCATTCATGAACTTGGGTGCCCTTGTATTTGGTGCATAGATGTTAAGAATTGCAATGTTGGGACAAAGGAGCTTGTTTAGGGTGGGTCCTCTGGCCCCCAAGAGGCTTGGACCACCACTGGGCTCCTCTTGCTCTGTCACTGCCTTCTAGGATGGTACCACTGCTTGGCCTGCAGGCCTGGCATGGAGGGGCCACTGCTGCTGCCACTGCTGCTCATACTGCTTGCCTTGCTGGGCTGTGAGCACGGCGCTGCACTGTCTGTGGGCCACAAATGTGATGGTCATGCCTGGGGTACCGACAGGGTGGCCGGCGCCCAGGTCAAGGTGGTGCACAGCAGCCTGGAGCGCTCACAGGTCCTGCCTCCAGACACACTGCCCATCCGCATGATCACCCTGACTTGGAGCAATAAGAAGATATCCTAGACGAAGAAGGGCTCATTTTCTGACTTAAGTCTCCTTGAAAGACTTCCATGATCATGCTGCTGCTAGAAACCCTGTTGATGTCTGTGATTCATGCAGCTGCCGGGAACCATGTTCATGTTCAAGATCCATGTTGCCTCTGGAAAGCAGGTTGATGTCCATGATCCATTCTGCTGCTGGTGGCTATGAGCAGGGAATGTTCCTTTGCAGTGGTATTGATAACCACAGACTCATAACTGAGAATGAGAGACTTTGAAGGCTTCTGTGCCAACCTTCCCCCAAAGAGTCCAGACGTGAAGTCATTGAAGACAGTCCTTTAAAAAGATAAAGATGCTCATTTGTAGCTCTGCACAGTTGATGGCTTCTTCTGTGTGTGGGGGTGGAGGGATGAGGTGGGTGGGGATACAGTTTTCTTTAAGGGGCTGGACATTGGGAATTTTACCATGCTCCAATGAGTATATGGGGAATACAAATTGGACTTTTTTTTTTTTTTGGTGGGGGTGAAAGGGTGTGGACCTGGGAGGAATGTGAAGCATGTGTGATCAGGGTGCATTGTATGAAATTCCCAAATTATTAATAAAAATATTATGTTGGGGAAAAAAGCTAAAAAAAAGTAATTTCAATGTCATCTTGGTGGCTTTTTTCCTTTGATGAATATGTAATGTCCTTCCCTATCCCTTCTGATTAGTTTGGTTTAAAGTCTATTTTGTCAGATATTAAAATGGCTACACCAGTTTGCTTCTTAGGCCTATGTGGTGTTTTGAATGAAAATGGGCCCTTTAGGCCCATAGGGAGTGACAATATTAGGAGGTGTGGGCTTGTTGGAGAGAGTGTGTCACTGTGGGTGGACTTTGAGGTTTCAGATGCACAAACCAGGCTATGTCGCTCACTCTTCCTGCTGCCTTCTGATCTGGATACGGAACTCTCAGCTACCTCTCTAGCACCCTGTCTGCCTATGTGCCACTATGCTTCCTGCCGTGACGATAATGGACTAAACCTCTGAATTGTATGGCAGCCCCAGTGAAATGTTTTCCTTTATAAGAGTTGTCGTGGTCATGGTGTCTATTCATAGCAATAAAACCCTGATTGAGACAGTCTGTTTGCTTGGGATATCTTTTCCATCCTTTTACCCTGTGGTGTGATGTCAATTCTTGATGTTAAGGTATGTTTCTTGGATACCACAGAAGGATAGACCCTGTTTTTCCTGTCTATTCAGTTAGTCTGTGTCTTTTTATTGACATTGATGTTGAGGTATGTCAATGAATAGTGTTTGTTGATTCCTGTTATTTTGTTGTTGTGGTGGTGGTGGTAGTGATTGTGTGTGTGTGTGTGTTTCCTTTCTTTTGGTTTGCTGGTCTGGGATTATTTATTCCTTGTGTTTTCTTTGGTGTGGTTAACCTCTTTAGGTTGAAATTTTCCTTCAGGTGCCTTCTGTAGGCCTAGATTTGTAGGTAGATATTGCTTAAAATCATGGGACATCTTTTTTTCTCTGTATATTATGATTAAAAGTTTTGCTGGGTATGGTAGTCTGGGTTGGCGTCTCTGGTCTCCTAGAGTCTGTAGGAGAACCTTTCAGGCCCTTGTGACTTTTAGAGTCTCCAATGAGAAGTCAGGTATAATTCTAATAGTTCTGCCTGTATATGATACTTGGTCTTTTTCCTTTCTTGTTCTGTACATTTAGTATTTTGATTATTATGTGCTAAGGGGGCTTTCTTTTCCTGTCCTGCCTATTTGGTGTTCTGTATGCTTCTTGTACCATACAGGCATGTCCTTCCTTAGGTTGGGGAAATTTTCTTCTGTGATTTTGTTGAAAATTCTTCCTGTGCCTTTGATATGGGTTTCTTCTCCTTTCTGTATTTCTGTTATTCTTAGATTTGATCTTTTCATAGAATCCCAGATTTCCTGGATATTTTGTACCAGGATTTTTTTTTATATTTAACTTTTTTTTTTTTTTTGGACAGGGATATTCATTTCTTCTTTGTGTCTTCAGTGCCTGAGATTCTCTCTTCCATTTCTTGTATTCTGTTGGTGAGGCTTGCCTCTGGGGTTTCTGTTTGAGTTTCTAAATTTTTCATTTTCAGATTCTGTTTTTATTTTTTATTTATTCTATTTCCACTTTCAGGTCTTGACCTCTTTTATTCATTTTCTTCTACTGTTTGTGTTTCATTTCCTCTTTAAGGACCTCAATCATATTCATAAAGGCTATTTTAAGGTCTTTGTCATGTGCTTTAGCTATATCACAGTATTCAGGTTTCTGGACTTTAGTGGAGACACACTGTCCTGGCTATTACTGATTGTGTTTTTATACTGTTGTCTAGGCATCTGGCACTGGGAAGATTGTAATTCTCGGTGTTTATCTCCGGCCTTGTCTTTGTTGGGTGGGTGTTTTATTCTTTGGTTTCCGTTGCCCTCTCGTTTTAAGAGAGAGTGGTGGCTGTGTGTGTGTGTGGCCTGGTAGGAAATTCTTCGGAGATCTGATAGGTGTGGTCACTGGAGTTTCCCAGGAAAATGGGAACCTCTCTGTGAATTGGGAGCTGATTCTTAGGAATACTTAGGAATGGGGATGGGGTAGGAGGGAGGTCTCTGGTGTGTGTGTGTGTGTGTGTGTGTGTGTGTGTGTGTGTGTGTGTCCCCACAGTGGGGAAGAAGGCAGGGTGTTCCACCAGGGTCTGCTTAGTCCTTGGGAATGGGAGTAGAGAGTGAAGAGAGGCCACAGCAGGTAGTCTGCTACAGACCAGTGCATTGTATATGGAGGACATGAGGAGAGTGAGGATCTGAAGCTAGGCTGCCTGCTTTGCTGGCCTACTTGCTTCTCTGGCCGGCTTGGCTTGTAGGTTCTCAGGGAATGCTTGCTGGAGTTGGGGCCTGGGATAACAGGAGGAGTGTGGAGGAAGGTTGGGGAAGATCCTGGAGAGCTGCTGGAGATGGCGGCAGGGAAGCTGTACCAGGTGGTCTGCTATGGAGCTGAGGGTGAGTCTGGGGGTTGGATTTGGAGAAGAGGAGGGAGAGGTGAAGCTTCTGCAGTTAGGCTACCTGCTCCCTGTACAGCGTGGCCTGCGGGTTCCCAGGAAATCTCTAACCCGCCTTTTAAAGCTCTGCCGTTGATTCGTCCGTGGTGATGACCATGTTGTCCATTAGACACGCTTCTCCCTCCAGTCCCTTTAGCCCTTTGCCCTTAGTGTTTTGAAAGTGCTCCCACTTCTGATGGCTCTGCATTTCTCTCAGTGTGGATCGGTAAAGCTTTCTACGTAGGACTTCTGGTGACCAAGTGGCTTGCTGTTGTAGGAGGGGTCCCACAGACAGCGAGGAGCCGCTCCACCCATGGCCGTCCCCATTGACTTCCTGTTGTGTCTCTTTTGCCTTCCTCTCTTGCCGCTGTTAGTAGTTGGGCATCCTGGAGGCTGCCCAGTGAATATCTCACTGCTGGAAGCCTCTGTGACATTGAGCGACTGATAGGTGTGAGCTCCCAGAATGCCCAAGCCTCTAAGTGGGATGGCACAACCTGGGTCTCTTCCTGGCTCTGTGTTTTTTATTTTCTATTTTTCCCCCTCTCTTGCCCCTGGGCTGCCACTGACCATTCCCAGCTCTCCTGGGATGAACAGACCCCTGACTCAACGACTCTAAAGAGATAGGACTGCGCCAGGCAAGAATGTGGGGTGCTGCTGGGTGGAGGTGGCGCACGTCTTTAATCCCAGCACTCGGGAGGCAGAGCCAGGTGGATCTCTGTGAGTTCAAGGCCAGCTTGGTCTACAGAGCGAGTTCCGGGACAGGCACCAAAACAATACAGAGAAACCCTGTCTCGAACCCCCCCCCCCAAAAAAAAAAAGAATATGGGGTGCTGCCCGTGACCCTCGGCCTTGGTCATGACCCTATTCTCTTGTCCTGCATACCCACACCCACACCTTGCATAGTCATGTGTCCCCAGTCATGTTCACGTGGCTTCCTTCCTTTGAACAGCTAACACATCACTTGCCACTTGCTGAGTCTTGAGCTCTTCTCCTTGGCAATACATAACTTCCTTCCATAGCAGGTTGGTCCCCTCCCTTGTACCTTGGGATTTCTCCATGCCTCGTCTTCCCCCGAGGGTCTTTCGTAAGTCCCCAGTAGATGGGATCCCTGCCTGTGTTTTCTCCCCCATGCACGGCAACAGGTGTCGTTCTGCGTGTGTGGTGTATCTGCCGCCGTTTCGTCAGAAGCAGTTCTGTTCCATTCCGTTTTGTTGGATGTTGTGTCTCTCAAGGGCAGGAGCCCTGTCATCCCCTTCAGGTGCCCTGTGCTTTAGACAGGACATTGGAAACATTTAGTGCTTGTTAGCTGTCTGAGCTTGGACAAGGGGCCATTAAGTGGACTGATCTCGCCACTTGCCTACGTCAGGATGATGAGCTTGACCTTCTCCTCTCCTGAGACAGGGACTTTGTCTCTGCATTACAAGACAGCACAGAGTACAGACAGGACTGACGGCCTCACAGCTGCCTCTGCACTTGACAGGAACTGCCCTGTGTTTCTGTCATACTCACGTACACACACACACACACACACACACACACACACACACACACACTGGTCAATGGTGCTCAATGATGGCTGTCACTCACGTCCCATGCCTGGGTGTGTGAGGGTGATTGCCAGCAGCTGGTTTGACTTCTTTCTTCTGGTGGCCAAAGAAGTCTCAGAGTGGCCATGTGACGAGTCCTGCCTCAGTAGTCCTCTTCTCTCACCTTTCCTCTGACCCTGTTTATACTTTTAAGACTTATTTGCCTGTAAACTTGTCTGTGTTTGTTGAACTTACTCCTCATATGATTTTCCAGAAAGAGCGTCACATTTGCAGATGAGTACTCAGGTATTTAGTCGTAGGTCCTGTTATTGAAAGTTCTTTTAATATGTGTATATGAACTATGCAGTTCTAGAAGATGCTGCCCAGGCTGCTGGGGGAAAAGGTCAATAGTCTCACCTTGTTTCTTTGAGACAGGAGGTCTCACAGGGGTCTGGAGCTTGCCCATTAGGCCAGGATAGCCCCTATGCTGGGATGGCATATGCACACACACACACACAACCATGTCGGCTTTTCACCTGAGTCCAGAAGATTGAACTCATGCTTGTACGATGCACACTGTGCTCAGCCGTTCCCCCAGCCCCGTGCTTTTGTTTCGTTTGACTTTTTGGGGGGAGGGGGAGGGCAGAGAGTGGGGATCTTGTTTTGCTATTGTAGCTAACACCATGGTGGACGTATTTGGCTTTGTAGCAGGAGATAGGTTTAGCCCCTGAGAGCTTATTAGGTCATGGGCTCTGTACATTGGTCTGCTGTTTAGATGTGTGGCCAGGATAGCTCTGATTTCATTCTGGCGGCAGCGTCCTAATCCACTATGCACCGAGTGCCTCACTGTTTAATCGGTATTTTCTTGGTTATTCTCAGATTGGTTATTTTTTCCAGTGTTTACAGTTGAATCTCTTTCATGGGAGCCCTCTTAAGACCTCATTTGGTTCTCGCTGCAACTTTGATGGGTTTGGTGAGAGAACAGTTATCCCACGTGTTGTACTGGTGAGATGTGGGCCGCCCAGTTTTCCACGATGGAGCCAGCCCTCAGCGCTAACCTAGTCCGTGTGCCGAAGTAAGAAAGACTTCTGTGGAGTAAGGATCTCTGTGTCATCTGCCTGGACACAGTACGCCTGGACAGCTCTGAAGAGCTCGGAAGGGCTAGACCATCTCCCGAGAGTTTCTTGTGTTCGAGCCTAAAGCTGGAGTTTCATGAACAATGGTGTTGACCATGTTAGGATGTGTCTCTTTAGCATGACTTAAATTTAAGACTGTTGTTGGAGCCCTGAGAAATGATTTTCCTAGAAGAGGATTAGCTTCTAGTCCATACAGGTGAATTAACAGTAACGTGGGAGCTAGGCTTCCAGTCCACATGTGTGAATTAACAATAGCATGGAGATCACTGCCCTTGACTTATTCCCACCATGTTTTTGTTTGTTGATCGAGCCGAATGGTTCTCCCTTCCTTCCTTTTCGGGAGTGACAGACCTGGCCTTACACTGGCTGGTACTGGCTGCTCCATTACGCATTCAGTATTGGGGACTCTTGGCCACAGTGTCCACCCTCTTACCTTTCTTTCTAAGAATATCCTTCCTTTTCTTCTAGAAAGGCAGTTTGGAAGAATAGACATATTCCTGATACCAATCCCACAAATACTTTCTGATCGGTTACAGGAGTTAGGTTGGTCAGGGGCAGCAAGGCGGAGTGCTGGGACACGGGTCTGAACCACCTGGGAAAAGAAAGGTCTTCCTCGTCCCACAGCATTGGTGGAGTCAAAGCCACTGATGTAGCCACATCTTCCTGGAGTCCAGGAGGGGAGCCCCCACAGAGACTGGCCTGGCTGTCCGGGGCCCTGGTGAAGTACTGTTGGCTTTAGCCTAGACCGCCGGGTTCTGTGAGCCATCTGGTTCTCCTAGGAGGAAGGTTGATTCTTGGGATCCAGCAGGACCTGGAGTAGCCAGTGCAGGAAAAGCTGTCCCTTTCTCAGTGAGTGTGCCCTGATGGAATCCCCACAGCACATGCTGCTGAGTCAGTCCCTGCAGAGAGCATCCTGGGAGGTGTTGTTCCAGCTGTGGACACGTGGTGAAGATTTTTTTTTCTTTAAGAAAATTTCTACTCACCCTACACACCACCCACAGATCCCACCTCTACTCTCCTCCCACTCCCCAGCCCTCCCTCCCAAGCCACCCCCCCATCCCCACCTCCTCCAAATCAAGGTCTCCCATGGGGAGTCAGCAGAGCCCAGCACACCCCGGCGAGGCAGGTCCAAGCCCCTCCCCACTGCACCAAGGCTGCACAAGGTGCCACACCGCAGGTACCGTGCTCCCAAAAGCCTGCCCATGCACCAGGGATGGATCCCTATCTCCGCGTCTGGGTGTCCCCCAAACAGTTCAGGCTAAACAACTGTCTCCCGTATCCAGAGGGCCTAGTCCAGTCCCATGGGGGCTCCACAGCCATTAGTCCACAGTTCATGGGTCTCCACCAGTGTGGCCGGTCATCTCTGCAACTCTTCCCATCATGATCTTGACTTCCTTCTCCTGCAGAATCCCTCCTCTCTCCCATCTGACTGGATTCCCAGAGCTCAGCCTGACGCCCGACCTCGGATCCTTGCATCCGCCTCCACCAGTCACTGGATAAAGGCTCTATGATGACAGTTAGGGTATTCACTAGACCGGTCACCAGAGTAGACCAGTCCAGGCACCCCCTGGATCACTGCCAGCAGTCCAAGGTGGGGTCATCGCTGTGGATTCCTGAGAGCTTCCCCAGCACCCTGCCTCTTCCCACCCCCATGATGTCTTCATCTATCATGGTATCTCCTTCCTTGCTCTCCCACTCCATCCCCACTCCAGCTCAACCCTTCCATTTCCCTATGTTCTCACTCTGCATTCCTTGCCCTCCACCGCCCCCTCAGCCCACTCATGCAGATCCCATCCACTTCTACTTCGCTGGGTGATCCCTGTGTCCCTCCCAGGGTCCCTCCCTGTCAGCTAGCCTCTCCGGAGCTGTGGGCTGTAGTCTGGCCATCCCTTGCCCTATATCTAGTATCCACTTATGAGTGAGTACATACCATGTTTGTCCTTCTGAGTCTGGGTTACCTTACTCGGGATGATATTTTCTAGTTCTATCCATTTGCCTGCAAATTTCGTGATATCATTGTTTTTTACTGCTGAGTAGTACTCCATTGTGTATATGTACCACATTTTCTTGATCCATTCTTCAGCTGAGGGGCATCTAGGTTGTTTCCAGGTTCTGGCTATTACAAATAATGCTGCTATGAACATAGTTGAGCATGTGTCCTTGAGGTAAGATTGAGCATTCCTTGGGTATATGCCCAAGAGTGGTATAGCTGGGTCTTGAGGTAGATTGATTCCCAATTTCCTGAGAAACCGCCATACTGATTTCCAGAGTGTCTGTACAAGTTTGCATTACCACCAACAGTGGAGGAGTATTCCTCTTGCTCCACATCCTCTCCAACATAAGCTGTCTTCAGTGTTTTTGATCTTAGCCATTCTGACAGGTGTGTGATGGTATCTCAGAGTCATTTTGATTTTCATTTCCCTGATGACTAAGGATGTTGAGCAATTCCTTAAATGTCTTTCAGCTATTTGAGATTCTTCTGTTGAGAATTCTCTGTTAAGCTCTTGGAGCTCATTTTTTAATTGGATTGTTCAGTATTTTGAAGTCTAGCTTTTTGAGTTCTTTATATATTTTGGAGATCAGCTCTCTGTCAGAAGTGGGGTTGATGAAGATCTTTTCCCATTCTCTAGGCTGTTGTTTTGTCTTACTGACTGTGTCCTTTGCTCTACAAAAGCTTCTCAGTTTCAGGAGGTCCCATTTATTAATTTTTGCTCTCAATGTCTGTGCTACTGGTGTTATATTTAGGAAGTGGTCTCCTGTGGCAATGCGTTTAAGACTACTTCCTACTTTCTCGGTGGTGAAGGTTTTAATTTCTGGTGTGACTCTCAAGTCTGTTCTCAGGAAGCAGGAGATAAATCCCCACAGAGGAAAAAACATTTTGTTCTCTTTCTCTCTCTGTCTCTCTGTCTCTCTCTCTTTCTCTCTCTCTCTCTCATTTGATGTCTTATTTTTTAGCACATCAGTCAGCTTTTAGTTTGGCTTCTCTTTGGCAAGTCTGTGGTGACTGGTGTAGAGGGGTCCAGGGAGGTGGTAATCACCCTCCCCTCTGGACTCTTGTGCCCAGTTCGTAACCCCCAGAGAGACCACCAAGGACGAGCATACCAGAATGCAAAAGCAAGGTTTACTTCTGCTGCAAGTCATGACAGGGAACTCATCTCAAGTCATCTCAAGTGAGGCAGGGAAGAGTTACTCTTTCTTGGGGAAGTTAGTTTTTATAGGCAAAACTCATAACATTTCTTAGAGGGGAGGGGGTTAGTACTGGTCCATCCTTGATTGGTCCAGTTTTTCCCAGGCCTGGACTTTATCTTATTCTAGCTTATCTGTTTGCCCTGTCAGGAGTTTTACAACTCCTCTCCGGGGTCTGGTCATGTTATCTCCGGAGAGGGGCATCTTGTGGTTAATTGGTTACCATCAGACATCCTGACTCTGTTCTTTTAAGTTCCTGGGGGCTGGCGCCATCATTTCTGGGGACTTGAAACTGGCCTGGGTCTATCTATATTGAGATATCTTTGTCTAAGGCCCCCTTTTTGAGACAATAGAGTGAGGGTCTTGTTGTGCCTAGATCACGTCCCCAAAGCTGCCACTGGAGACTTTAGGTACAGAATGCAAAAGTAAGGTGTTTTCTAAGTTTACAAACCTCCAGGGAGGCTCTTCCAAATCTCTCACTCACAGCAGGGAGGTTGGAAGGAGCGCTTTCCTTTCTTTGTGAGGCTAATTCTTAAAGGCACAGACCATATAATTTATTTTAACCTGCCTCCCTTTTTAGTCTTTTGGACGAATATCCTGACTGTGTTTTTCAAAGTCTCTGTAGCAGATACAGCCACCTGGGGAAAAGGAGTCTAAGTTCTTATCTACACTTAGGAATCCTGGTTTAAGCTTCTCTTTGTCTGTAGGGGATTTTACTGAGGTATCACAGACTGCAGAGCACCTCTGATACTCTCTGGGTGGCTGGGAGTCATGTGGTGAGACTTGGGTCCCTGGTGAAGTCTTATGCTGGCCCGCCTAGTGGGTGGGAATTTGAACTGAGTGCGGCTCCAGGAGTCTTTTGAGGTGCATGGGTTCCAAGCGAGGGATGAGAGGAGGCAAGAGCAGGGCCTACTTTCTTGCTCTCCTTTCATCCCTTCTGAGTTCAGAGGCTGTATTGCACATGACCTCGGACCTGTTCTTGGACCTCAGACCCTGGGCACCCTGTGCGGGTGGGTAGTCACCACAGGTGATATGTGCTTCTGGTGTGTTCATGGGTGGAACATGGATCCCACAGAACCTCTGATTTCCCAGCTCTATGGGCTGTGTGCAAGATAACTGGGAGGCAAGTGCAGGCCTTCATGCTGGGTTAAGAGTGAGGACTGGGGGGTATCTCAACCTGGAGGGTGTGGACTACTTCCCTTCTTGAGAATGGAAGGAAAGCTGGAGTCAGGGGTCTGGAGATAAGCTTGGGTCTTTGGGGGCTGGAGAACCAGGACAGCACAGAGAGACCACAGTTTAGGACTTTCCTCATTCTCTCTGACCCATCTGAAGTGATATGTGGGCCAACAGTACTCTAGTCTCCTCAGGTAACAGGCTGAGCTGACATTTGTTAATCTGTCTGTGTCCAATGGTGTGGACCTGGCTGGGGAGACCTGGACTTCAGCGTGTTGAACACCTCTGACTGGTTTGGGTTCTGCACCTCTCCCAGGCTTGCCTGGCCCTTATGGAGGGACCCTTTGAGCCTCTCCCTTCCCCACGGCTTTCCCACCTTCCCTTGGGGGTTGTCAGGATTACAGAGGGGGCAGAAATGCTCACCAGGGTCCCTTTGATCAGGCCTCACTTTCAGGACCTCTCCACAGGAGCTAGTTCCTCAGGCTGGGACACTGGGCATGAGACTTCACTGTGGACTCCACAGTCAGAGCCGGGTGGGGTGTGTTTGAGGATGAGGATGAGGGTCTTCAGGCTGGGACACTGGGCACGAGGCCTCACGTGTGGATGAGGGTAGTCATGTCTGTGTCTTTCCCTCTGCTCTGCTTCCCCCCAGGAAGCCAGGCCATTCAGTTTCCCTCCGTTTTCAGCCTGATTTTGTTATGTTGTTCAAGAGAGACTTAGTTTTGAGGGACAAAACTTACTTTTAAGGAAGATTGCCCGATGTCACTCTGACATTGTGACCCTTGCTCTGGTCCTGTGGAGTTGATGTCTCCAGGCTAAGACCTTGGAAAAGAAGGCAGCATTGGAATGTGCCCCGGGGCCTGAGGAGTGGGCTCTGGTGAGCAGAAGGTGCTAGAGGGGCCTTTCCAACCCAGGCCTTGTCTGAGTCTTTTCCGGGTTTTGAAAGCCGACCCCTGTCCTTCCCCCTCAGTCACTGTTTAGGATGTAAAATACCTACAGTTGCCACTGTTGCCCAGGTCACTTAGAGAAAGTCTGTATTCTTCCATGGTCCCACCCCAAAGGCAAGATTTTGAAAGCGTTTTTCCCAGCATGCGCCCCCCACCCTCGCATTTTCCTCATGTACAGTGTATCGGGATTCTTTGGAAGTTTCCATTTGCTCTCTTTCAATTTTCACCTAGGGAGGGGAGAAAGGAATCTGTGCATATGAATTGTTGGGTTGTAAAGACTCTGGGTGGGAGTTCTTCAGTCCAGGGCTATAATTTGTTTCCATTGTGATTGATAAGCTCCCCTTTGTTTGTTCGGAAACAGACAGAAGGGACCGAACAAAACCCCACGGAAACGGGGAGGGGGCATGGACTTCCTGTGATTTCTGTGTTGAGGAGATAAATGCCATGCAGTATGACATAATAGGTACTTTCTAATAAAGTATATTCTTAGCCGGGAAACCAGAAGTGCAAAATAATGAGGTGAAGAAAAACTGGTCGGATGTCAAAAATCTCCAGTGATTTACCAGTGATGGGGAATAATAAGTTGTCAAGATCTAGGCGAACCAAAATAGAATATTCTAGGGTGGCGCCAAAAGGGCCTCCTGTGGCTTCTAGAAGAGGTGGGTCTCCGTGGGGGTTAGGGGGTGCTGAGGTATGTGCTTGGCAGCATGTAACACAGTCCCATGGTTCTGTATACTGGTCCACCATCTGTGCTGCAAACCACTGAATTCCATGGGTCTAGAACATTGCAAGCCACCCTAAGGGCATTCCGGCATTGAACTCTGGCCTCCCAAGTTCCCCGTGATGATGTAAACCTAGTTTAAGGCAATCTCCTGCTCAAAATAACAGGAAGTTGGAGTCTAGGATTTCCTGTAGCTACCGAAATTGCACATTCAGGAGCTACATGTTCTGGCACATTCTCAGGTTGGCCCAAGCCAGCTGGAGCAGCTGCCTTTCTATCTCCAGCTCCCGTGTATGTCTCCAGGCTTCCCATCTGCTGCGGGCCGCAGGAATATATCGTAAGAACTCAGCTGGTTATGGCAAAGTCACTACCTGGAGGGATCAGGGAATTCCTCCAGAGGAAGCCAAATTCCAAGAAGCTTTTGGTGTTATTTGGCTTGTTATATATCAGCTGTCTTCTGTTATGAAAATCATATGTGCCTTCATAGTTTTCCCAATTGACTTTTCCCTAAGAAGGGCTAACAGTGTGGACTGATCACTCTCGGGACATACACATTCCAGGTTTTGGAGAACAGACTCAGGAAAGCCTTCCTCTGGAATCAGACACCTCCCTTGGCCACTTTCAAGGACTAGCAGTAATAACAGCCCACATGCAAGTCTCCTGATTTAAGGTAAATTCCACAAGGAGACACCGCCTAGGTCAGGTGGATGTTAAATAATAGCTTTACACAATTTAGCTCATACCCTCCTTTCTTACAGCCTTACTAACTTTATAGACCTTTAACTCCTTACCTAACCACTTCTAGGAATATTTAGATAACCTTCTGCGCTGAGAGCTATGCTCAGCCAGAACCCCAGTTCAAGCTTCCCTATAATTATCATCATTGGCAGCATCTGGCCAGGTCCATCCCCAGATGGAGGAAAGTACCTTATCAGAGATACCTCTGTACTCTCTAAGTACAGACTTAAGCATCCAGGCTCCCTGTTTGAGAAGGCCTGGCAGATGTGGCAATTAAGCTTAACTACCTCCTTTCCCAAATCTTTCCTCCAGTTCCAGATGTCACTTTAACTATCACCAGAGGCATCTACCTGCACACAGGCTGCCTAGCGACCGAGCACACTTTCCCCCACCCTGCAGAAAAACGGCAGATAGCTTGGACAGATAGGAGCCACAGGAAAAAAGAAGGCAGTTTTATTTTCTCCCATTGACCTAACAGCTTATAGGTTCTTAACATTTTCTACTAATCACGTTTAAGACTATAGTTGAGCACATAAGATCCGTCTTCATAGATATTACCCGAATTTAGCCTTTAGTTAATTCATTTCCCCATTGGTCACTTCCCTTTGGGGTTGCAAATGATAATTAACGGTTATTGCCTCTCTATGTGATTCTTATCACCCCTCCATTTAACCCTGGAAGCCTGGCTTTGCACTGCTAAGGGAATATTGCTTGTAAGTGTATATATACCAGGACTTCCAGGGCACGACAGGACAGAGAAGAGAAAAGATAATGGAAGAACTAGATGAGTAAGAACTTGAGAGGAACAAACTGAGATGAGGAGAGAGAAGGAGATGGGAAAGGAGATGATAAGGGAAAGAACAAGATGGATGAAAACCTAGAAGGGCCAGAACTAGATGAAGGAATTAAGGTAGAACCTAGAGGGGACCGCAGGTAAGTGTAGACAGAAATCAGGCAAGAAAGGAGCTAAATATGAGAGCAGAATATAAGCTTGTAACTGACACAGAATAATAAAGTATATGGACTAAGGAGATTCGTGGACATAGATTCATTTCTTCTCATCAAAGATTGATTATCAGCTGCTTGTAGATTCTTCCTGGACCCTGGGAGGGGACTATCGAGGGCCTTGCCCCCCTCAGTCCCCATTACCCATCGTGCAGGCGGGGCCCCTGGCCTCTTTTGGCCGGGGAACATCCTTCTAGACTTCTCGCTTTCTGTCAGAGAGTTACCCCATTCAGCAGTTACAGAAAGATAAGTAGTAGCGGAAGTGCCTCATTGCCTATCAGTCGTGATTGTTCATGCCTGAACTCTGTGTGAATTCCAGATGGCCAGAGTCCCCAGACCACTCAGTGTGACTCATCTAGGCTCAGGAAATGCTTGTTGAATTGGTTGCCTGCTTTTTTTCTCTGGCTTTGTTTCCTCATCGGAATGCGAGGTGAGAGGGTTAATACCTGTCTTGTCCTTACTCAACTGTGAGGGCTAGAGAGAGTGTGTGCAAAGGCCTGGCCTGAGCTGTGAGTGAAGGGACAAGAGGAGCAGGGCACTGTTGGTTCCGATCTGCTTCTGACCTCCAGGAGCGTGGGATAGTAAGTGCTGCTCTCAGACTGCAGTATCGTCCAGCTCCCTGTTTTGATGGCTGTCCACGTTGCTCATGGGGTCAGTGAGTGACCTAGGAGGAGGTGTTGAGTATGCAGAGAGGGACAGTGTCCTAGTTAGCTTTTTTTTTTTTTCCAACTTGACACAAACTAGAGTCATCTGGGAAGAGGAGACCTGAATTGAGAAAATGCCCCCATTGGATTGGTCCTGTAGGCAGTTCTGAGGGGCATCGTCTTGATCAATGATTGATGTGGGAAGGCCCAGCCCACTGTGGGCGGTGTCACCCCTGGACTGAACAACCCATGGAGAACAAGTCAGTAGGCCGCACTCTCCAGAAGTCTCTGCATTGGTTCCCACCTCCAGGTTCTTCCTTGAGTCCTTGCCTTGGCTTCTTTTCTTGACGACTGTAGAGTAAAAATAAACCCTCTCCTCCCCAAATTACTTTTGGTCATGGCCTTTATCCCAGACTAGAAACCTAACATAGACAGGCAGGGGAACTTGATTTCCATGGGAGAATGTGTGGGCTTTGCAGTTGGCAGGTGGCTTTACCTTGGCTCTTGTGCCTATCACATTTCTCCGCTCGCTCTACTGAGCCTGATTTCAGACTGTAGGATTAAAAAGTCCCATTCAGGTTAGCTGGAGGATCATCATCAGCAGCAATACAGATCGGCTGCAGAAACACTGTGGCCATGTGCTTTACCTCCGCCAGGTTTTGGTCGTCCCCGCAGCGTATGGTTCTCCAGCTCAAAGACCCCCCTCACGGCCCCCCCCCCCGCCAGGCTAAGGGTGTCACCACAGAGCTGGTGTCTGTGCAGGATTTTCACAGGTGGGAACAGATGGGGGAGCCTTTATTTTTAGCTGTCCTGACTCTCATCTTTAAACCTTTAACTGATTTTTCCTTTTCTTTTTTTAGTGTGTGTGTATGTATGTGTGTTCATGTGCACGTGACCTAACTCGTGTGTGTGTGTGTGTGTGTGTGTGTGTGTGTGTGTGTGTGTGTGTGTGTCGTATGCTTGTGGAAGCCTGAGGTAAAACCTTGGGTGTCACTCCTCAGGAACTATCCACCTTGATTTTTGAGACAGGTACCCTCATGGGATTTGCCAATTGTCTTTTAAAACAAGCTTTATTTGATTTTTAATTATATGTACCGTGTCTCTGTGTGGGCATGTGTATGCATGCAAGCGCAGTGTCTGCGGAGACCAGAAGTGAGTTTGGGTCCCCGGAGCTGGAGTTTACAGTGGTTGTGAGCTCTCCAACATGGGTGTTGGGAACGAAACTTGGGTCCCTCTTGAAGAGCGGAACTCGTTCCTAACCACCGAGCCACCTCTCCAGCCCCACCAATTAGTCTTGGTTTCCTTGTCAGCGAGCCCCTCAGGGATCTGCTGGTCCCTGCCTCCCCAGCACTGGGAGGACAGGTGCACACGACAGTCCCCACTTTTTATGTGGATGCTGGAGACTGGACTCCCGTCCTTACGCTTGGGCGACTTGACCAACTGAGCCCTCTCCCCAGACCTCCATCTTGTTTTCTTTCCAAAGCTTTTATCTCAGCACTTGTTTACTGCTAAGTGTGATGTAAGTGCTCAGAATGCAGGCTCTGTATCAACGCGGAGATTGAATTCCAACTGAAATCATGAGGTAGGGCTTTTCACTTGGCGTTGTGATTCTGAAAATTGGCAACAAGGACCAACCCTCTTAAGAGCTGACAAGATGAGCGGTTGCGACATGTCACCTCTGCTCTCAACACAGTACCACCGCAGGCCAGAGCAGAGGGAGGGCGTGCTGCTGAGGGCACCGACCTTCCAGAAGCCGCCGTAAGGTTGCAGGTTGAACCTAGGAGCAGGGTGGACATCCGAGGTGGCAGCAGAGACCAGTTCCTGCCACCTCTGAGGTGACCCAGTGGTTTGAGTGCTGGTGCCTTGCTCTGTGCTCCAGGCCTTCCAGATGAGCTGACTCCCTCTGTCCTGATGCCATGCATTCTGTTGCCAGTGTTCATGGCACCAGTACACCATGGATGGGTATTCATCGTGAACCCAAACGTCCGGCCCTGCCCTGCATCCAAGCAGCTCAGCAGGTGGATTTGTGAACCTCACGCCTGTGTCTGCGGCTAGTACGTGGGCACGGGTGTGGGGTGATATGTAACAGCATGGGCCCCACACCATACTTCTCCTTGTCCGTCTGTCCGCTTCTCAGGTCAAGAGCAGTCTTCTGCTGCTAGGTACACCTGCCTGGTGTAGCGTCTTTGTGTGTCATGGCTCTGGCACCAGTCCACTTCCTCACATGCTTAGTGTTTATCTATTGCTAACCCCCTGTCTTTCCTCACATGCGGCAGAGAGAAGGTTACCTGCCTTGGCCTTGCCAGGGCGTCAGGGTCTGGGGAGTGCCTTTGATGATGGTTGTTGAGCGCTCCCCCTCTGTGTGTTGGGCCCTGTGTGCACCCTCATGCTCGCAGGCCACTGCCACCCTCCCAGCTGAGGTTAACAGCTATGAGAGGCCTCTTTTACAAGGGGAAGTTGAGGCAGAGAGATCAGCTGATGTGCCCTAAACTTCTTGGGTAGGGCCTGGAGGATCTGGGATTATAGCTTGGCTGTTCTACCCTCTAGGATGTGGGATCCAGGACCCTTCTGTGTTGCCCACATTGTCTCAAGCAGGCCAGCTGGACTCAGTGAATGTGGGGTCATGCCAGCCAGTGACAGATCTGAACCCACTAAATTAGGCCTGTGTCAGCGGGTGCCTGATGCGTCTGACGTGTCCCTGTAAAGAGATTATCTGTCAACTCAGACGCAATGGTGGTTGGTTTGAGAGACAAGAATTGGGTGAGATGGAAAATGTCAGATTTAATTTATTCAACTATTTCTTCATTTCACCGCCAGCTCATGCTACACAGCCCAAAGAAAATACATTAAAAGTTTGCCGTTCGTCAGTGGACGTGGCCTGACCGGGTTGTGCTGTGATGGGGACTTGATCTTGATGAGTCAGACCTCAGCCTCATGTTACTAGGCTCCTTGGGCCTGGGGAGGGTGGGACTCGAAAGGAGAGGTGACTTTACTTAGTGTCTGGAGAGGTCCCAGCTCCTCCTCCACTCTCCACTGGGCTGCAACAGAGCAGGATGATGCAGCCGGAGGCCAGGTAGCCTTGGCAGCTGAGAACTGTCTTCTGTTGCAGCTTGCGGCCTCCTTGTCTGAAAATCAAAAAGGCCTTCAGATGCCGAGTGCCTTCCAGGGTGTTAGTCAGGGCTCTCATTTTTCGTTCACTGGTGCCACCTTGGGAAGGCAGACCAAGCAGCTGCAAGAGAAGTTGTGGTTCCAGAATCATCACAAAATTAGTTATACGCCAAAGACAATGATTTGTTATGGAAAAAAGCTTATTAAAAACGGTAATTACAGAAAAGGTCAATGGAGGCATAAATTAAAAGCGTCTTTGAAGATTTATGGTGGGGGTTTAAGAGTGGAGCTCTTGGTCTGCTTGAATATACTCTGTGATTTAAAGCAAACAATTTGCTCACCGCCCCCTCCCCGAGTTAGATGCCTGTTTATGACCTCCGAGTGTCAGCTTCCAGATGAAGGCTGCCCGTCTCCCAGGGTCTTACCTTTTCTCCCTGTATTTCTGGTTTGCATCAAGGGCGTCATCATCATTTTCTTTGTTGTTGTTCTTGGAAGCTTAAACTTCTTGAAGTCACCTTGTCATCCTCTTCTTCTGTGTCCTCTGTTGGCTTGTGATGGCCGTCCTGATGTTTCCGTTCCTGTCCTATGGGATGCCTCTCCCCTGCTTTATAGTCACAGCCCAGGTCAGCCATTCAGCCCTGCTATGTGAATCAGTGCTGTGGCCTCCTAACATCACAGTCCCGTCTCCTGGATCGGCCCCGCCTAGTCCATGTTCACAATGAAGCTGGAGCCATCCCTTTGGCACATGAGTCGGACTATCATTTTAGTCTAATTTATTTTGCTCCCAGCCATTCCTTGGGCACCGTATGTATCCCAGGCAGTCTTTCATTCATAGAGCATGTCGTGTGGTTTGTACATGGCTCCTATTAGTGGGCTCAGCCTTGTCCTTGTCCTAGCTCCCCTGTTATGAAGAAGTCAGTAGTGTCTTCCTGTCTACCTCCTTGTTTTCATTAGTTCTCATCATTTTTCTATATCCCACCTGATTTCCTTGCTGGGTTAGGGGATCCCTGGGGACAGGGACCACGCTTACCTTTCATTTAACCTCATTTGTCAGTGTTTTTACCCAGAAAGCGGTCGAATCTTATGGAACTAAGTTAATTTAACATTGCCTTTCCTCAGATTGTGTCCCAAACTGTATTAAGTGAGACTCCACCAGGCATGTCATGAGACAGAGGGGGCAGGATGGCGTGCTGTTCTCAAAGAGCCTGAACGCCTGTCCCTTGAGTGTGGAAAGTGGGATCTGCCTCGGACAGTACTCAGTATTGGTTGAGTGTTGAACGATGTACAGAATAGTTGGAAGGAAGGGAGAGGGCCTCACATATTAGAAACAAGAGGTTGTTGCAGGGAGGTGGAAGGCACATGGAGTTGGGAGGATCTTTTCACACTTCACCTTCTTCCTCCATAGACTAGGAATAGCTCTGGCTTTCCTTAACCTTGCTCTAAGAGACACAGTGAACTTCACATTTGGCAAAGTTCCAGAGACAGCTGGGGGAGACAGTGCAAGGTATTCAGTACAGTGCCTGGCATGGTGACAGGAGCAGGAAGCTGAGAGATCACATCTCAGCTGCACACAGGAAGCAGGAAGTGAGGCATGGCTATATGAACTCTTCTTCCTGCAGCGAGGCTCCACATCCTGGAATTTCCACAACTCCGCCAAACAGCCACCATCTGGGACTAAGTGTTCAAATACACAAGCCTGAGTGTGGATGGGGGGAGGGGGCACTCAACCACCACACCTGATTTAAATGTAATACAACAGACATTTTCTGTATTATTAAAAACCTTTAATGCCGTTGGACATGGTTGGGTCAATTTTCATTTTGTTACAGTACCATGGTTTTACCTGGCCAGTACTTCATGGCAGATTTCAGTTATTTACAGTCTTTGTTGGGTGTTTTCTCCTTTCCAGTGCTATATTAAAACCTCTGGAGAGCTTAAAAGTTTTCCTAGGTAGCAGTTTAAATGGATAATTATGTAATAAGCTGACAGCTTAACATAATTGCCTTTTGCTTTGGTAGAATGTGTTTGTATACTTGAAAGGAACATAGAGGAATATTGAATCTCTTGGTAGCTTGAATGATTGCTTATCAGGAACTCCAGCCTCTCGCCATGTAGATAAGTGAAGAACAGATGTAGAGAAATGTCTGTGGGAGGTAGGTCACGTGGCTCTGCACATGTTTATCTGATCTCAGCAGCATTCTGTTAGGAAGAGGCTTGTTTTCTTGCTTTCTTGACAGGCTTTAGGTGTTTCCCTGGCTGTCGTATTATTAATCTTTGTCATGATGACAGGTGACTTTTTCCTTCTTTAAAGATGGCCTGTCTTGCTACAGAAGGGAGCAAAGCCGAGTCCACTTTTCTTGCCACGTAGGTTGTTTAAGTCAAGGGTGGTGCACTTCCTTAGAGGCTGAGGCAGGAGGATTGTGAGTTTAGGGACAAACTGGACTATGTATTGAGACTGTGTGTGTTTTGTGTGTGTGTATGTGTGTGTGTGTGTGTGTCCCTGTCTCTTATGCCTAGGGAGCAGATTTGAGTTTCCTAGAGGTTTATTATTAATTTTACATGCAAACCTTTTTACATTAATTAATTAATTAATCAGTTAATTGTGTGCACATATGCACATGCCTTCATGCCAGGGCATGCATGTAGAGGTCAGAAGGCAACTTTGTGGAAGCAGTTGTCTCCACCCACCGTATTGACTCCAGGGATCTAGCCCAGGTCATCAGGCTTGGTAACAAGCACCTCACTGGCACAGAAACTGACTTTGATGTTGATTTCCTTATTTTCCACTTCATCCATTATTTTCTCTATACCTAGTTTGAGTATAATTTTACTTATTTCCTGGATTTTACAATGTATAGTTAAATAGTTGACTTTGGACTCTTATTTTTTTTCCTCTAAGAATCATTTTAACGTATAATATTTAATCCTTTAAGAATTTATAGCAATTTTGATTATATTCACCTGTTCCTCTCCACTTCTCTCCCTCATTCCTCCCAGATCCACGCTACCTCCCCAGCCCCCTAACTTCCCGTTCTTTGGTTTTAAACTCCCATTGAGTCCAATGTGTGCTGCCTATATACTCCTGGGGGATGTGAGGCCATTCACTGGAAGTGTGTTCTACCTACCAAGAGCCAAACCCTTAAAGAAAACTGACTGTCCCTTCCCTGAAGCCATCAGTGACCATAGCTCCTGGGGGGAGGGTTCATAAGGCCTTCCTAGCTCCATGATAGAAAATGACTGGCTTGGAATTGTGCAAGCAAACCAGCGGCGGTGAGTTCATGGGGGAAGTGGGTCTGTCATGTCCAGCAGTCACTGTTTTATGCTGGTCCTCCCTGACCTCTGACTTTACAATCTTCCCGCCCCTCTTCTGTGATGGCCCTTAAGCCTTGGTGTGTGTGTGTGACATAGATGTCCCATTTGTGGCTGAACTCTGCACTGACACTCTCTGTCCTTTGACCAGTTGTGAGTTTCTGCATTAACGACGACCCATGGCCTACAGAAACTTCTCTGATGAGGACTGTGGTGGTTTGAATAAGAATGGCCCCCATAGGCTCATATATTTGCATGCACTATTTGAGGAGAATTAGAAGGATTAGAAGGTGTGGCCTTGTTGGAGTAGGTGTAACATTGTTGGAGGAAGTGTGTCACTGGTGGTGGGTTTTGAGGGTTTTTTTTTTTTTGTTTTTGTTTTTCAAGACAATGTTTCTCTGTGTAGTTTTGGTGCCTGTCTTGGATCTTGCTCTGTATACCGGGCTGGCCTCGAACTCACAGAGATCCACCTGGCTCTGCCTCCCATGTGCTGGGATTAAAGGCATGCGCCACCACCGCTGGGCTGGGTTTTGAGGTTTTAAAAGCCCACATCAGGCCCACTGTCTCTCTGCCTATGGATCAGGGAATAGCTCTTAGGTACTGCTCAGTGCCTGCCTGCATGCCGCCATGCTTCGCATCATGATGATAATGGATCACACCTCTGAAACTGTTAGCGAGCTTCCAATGAATGCTCTCTTTCCTAAGAGTGGCCTCGGTCATGGTGTCTTGGGACAGCAATAGGACAGTGACTAAGACAAGGACGGAGTGCTGTATTAATCTTTGTATGATAGAGATATAGATTTAGAGGACAGTTTGGTATCATGTTCATTCAGCAGAATGATAGTAGCAGATTAACTCTGGGGCCTGTGAGCTCTCCAGCCATGGGTTCTTGGTCAGATTTACTGCACCAGACATGTCCCGTCCTGTGGAACTGGCCTTGAATTTAATCAGAAAGTGTTAGGTGAACCCCATAGCACTGTTGCCACTATGGCACCCATGGGACTGTCATGCCACTTGGGTCATTATTGTAGCTCACAGGTTCACAGTGGGCAAGACTATTGGTGACTTTGCTCCCCAGCAGCCTACATAGCATCGTCTAGTACCAGGAAAGCTAGCCAGCAGGAAGAAAATTCCCCGGTCAGCATGAACTTGATTTCTTCATGTCCTGTGACCACCAGAGTGTGTGGTGTCTTCAGCAGTCAGGTCTTTACTATCAAATTCTGGTGGGGAACCAAGAACAATGGTAATAGCTTGTATTATTTTTTTTTGGGGGGGGGTGTCTCTGGGATATCCCTGACCAATAACTTGAGGAGAAGTGACTCCTGTACCAGGCACTGGCCTTTCTGCTCAGCAGGCTATGCCCTTGGAAGGAGCGTGTTCCCCTATATAGGGTAACTCTAGTTAAACTCTTTACATTGTCTGTCTGTCTATCTCTCTATCTCCCTGTCTGTCTCTCTCTCTATCTATCTATGAAGCTTCTAAAGCAGTCCATTTTGAAGCTTCCCGAGTGTTCGTTATCTCTTCCCGACTGCCTGCCTTTGTCCTGCCTTCTCCCCGCTTTCCGCCCCAGCCTCCCTCCTCATTATTCCTTCCCCTCCCCACGGTCACATCCTCTTCAGCTGCACCACTCCATTAGCCCTGCCTCTCCCCGTCTCCACCAACAGCCCCTTTCTAGTTTCTACCGGTTTAACGCCAAGAGCCCCACATGAGTGACAGCGTGCGCCCTTGGTTTATCTAGATCTGGGTTACCTTGCTCAGTACACTATCTTCCAGTTCCATCCATGTACCTGCAGATCTCATAATTGCGTTTTTCTTTCTAAGTGAATGAAATTCTATCGTGTCATAGGTACGATACATGCTGGATTGGTTTCTACTTTTTTTTTTTTTCTGACACAATCTCACATTTTACTCCACAAATATCACTTGCAGAGATGAACGCTCTGCACCTTGTTATGTTTCGCTTGGTGAAAGCATTCCTCTCAGCGATTTCTACTTTTTTTTTTGAGGAACTGCCACACCAGTTTCCATAGCAACTGGACCGCCGCCGTGCGCTCCCACCGACAGCATGCCAGGGTTCCTCGCTCCCTGCCTCCTTACCAGCATTTGCTGTCTTTTGTTTTCTTATTCCTAGCTGCTGTAATTGTGGTAAAAATGAAATCTCAAAGTAGTTTTAATTTGTCTTTTCCTCGTGGTTAAGGATGGTGAATACTTTAAAAATATTTCTTAAGCTGTTTATAGTTCATCTTCTGAGGACTGTCTGTGCGGTTCCACAGCCCACTGTTTAAATTGGGTGTTTTGTCTTCTTGTTAAGCTCTTGGCTCCTTGGATAGTCTAGGCACTAATCCTTCGTTGGTGTACAGCTGGCAAAGCTTTCCCCATTTTCTAGGCTGCCTCTTCGGTCGATGGAATCTCCTTGGCAGCGTAGACTTTTAATTCCATGGGTCCCACTTGAGGATTGCTGGTCCTGTTTTCTGTGTGGCTAGAGATCTACTCAGAAAGCCCACACCTGAGCATGTATCCTGAAGTGTACTCCCTATGCGCTCTTCTAGAAGTTTCAAAGTTTCATGTCTAACTTTGAGATCTTTGATATATTTGGAATTGATTTGTATGCAAGGGGAGAGAGACGTTTCATTCTTATTCACATAAATATCCAGTTTTCCAATACCGTTTGTTGAAGATTCTGTCTTTCTCCATTGTGTACTTTGGCGATGCAGTTCCCTCTCAGGCACTTCTGGACATCTTGAATTTGACACAGTGTGTGTCCTTATCACTGTTCTATTGCTGTGAAGAGACACCGTGACCGAGGCAAGCAACTCTTGGTGGCTGGCTTACAGTTTTAGAGGGTTAGTCCATGATTGTCATGGTGGGAAGCAGACAGGCATGGTGCTGGAGAAGTAGCTGAGGGCTTTACATCCTGACCCAAAGGCAGCAGGCAGAGAGAGAGACAGAGAGAGAGAGAGAGAGAGAGAGAGAGAGAGACAGAGAGACAGAGAGAGACAGAGAGAGACAGAGAGACTGACTGGGCATGGCATAGGCTTTGAAACCTGAAAAACCCACCCCCAGTAACACACCTCTTCCAATGAAGCCACACCTACTCCAAGAAGGTCACATCTCCTCATTCTTCCTAAGCAGTTCCCCTAATTGGGAACCAAGCATTCAAACATACGAGCCTATGGGGGCCATTCTCGTGCAAACCACCACAGTGTTTCTATTTCCATTCAGTTAAGAGGATTTTAAGAATGTCACTTCTCTTTCCTCTGGAGGTGGATGTCTGTGTCTTGTGGGTGTGTATGTTTGTGTATGTTATTGAGTTTAATTATTTTAACAAAGGGGTGTTAAAACTGCCAGCTATAGGGGAATTAGGAAACTTCCCCTTTTTTTTTCTTATTGTATGTAGCTGAGGCTTAGAACAGGTGTTAAGGGATGCTCTAGGCAGTAAAATGGTTACGGTACTCAAGAAGATGACTATATCTGCCAGTTTATGGACTGACTTTCCTTGAGACAGAACAGCTAAGACATGCCTAATGAAAATCCCTAATACACCATTTTAATTTGCTCCTCATGGGCGCCCTGGCTCTCCAGACTCTCTCTTCTTTATGCTTGTCTTTACATCCTGTGACCTTCATATCTGCCCTCCCCTGAGGCAGAACTACTGAGTCATTCTTTTCTCTTTCGATGATGGAGCGTTTTCTTTGTCTGTCTTCACTCAGCACAGTGTCCATGGCCATCCATATTTTGGCAAATGGGAGGAATTCCTTTTTAAAGCCAAATAATATTCTAGTGTGGTTTTATTATTCATTTATTTGCTTACTTATTTGGTGTGTGTATGGTGTATGTATGGATACACACGTGTGTATGTGTGTGTGTGTGTGTGCGCGCGTGCGCGCGCGTTCATGTTCAGAAACAAGAGGTTGATGTTGTTTTGCACAGTATTTATTTTGGGGTTAGGAGGTCTGACTGAATCTGGAGCTCCTGACTGGTTGGCTGATAAAGCTCAGGGATCCTTCCATTTCCATCTCTCAAGTGCCAGGATTATAGGTGTACAGGTGTACTCTGCCATTCCTGTTTTTTTTTTTTTTAAGATTTTATTTTTATTTATATGTGCATCTGTATGAGTGTATATCATATATGTACAGTACCCATGTACAGGCCCGAAGAGGGCATTGGATCCTCTGGACTTGGAGTTACAGATGGTGTGAACTACCTCACATGGATGCTAGGAATCTAAATTCTGGTCCTGTGGCACCTCTCCAAACCCTTCTCAGGGTACTTTTTATACATACCACGTTCTCTACATCTGTGTCTTTAGGTCGTTTGTATATCCTGAGCACTGTGAAATCAGGGTGGATGCCCTGACGAGGTGCTGATTTCATCCTCGAGGGTTGTCTGCACAGACGAGGATCTCACGTGGAGGCGACTGTGGTTTCTTCAGGAGGCACCGTGTTGTCTTCTGTGGTACCGTGCCAGCTGGAGGTCCATCGCCAATGCAGTGGGGTTTGCTCTGTACCCTCACCATGTCACGGTGTGGAAGCACCCGCCCGCCACCTTCCTCTGGACTTGACTCAAATGTGGGATTTCAGGGTGTGTCAGCCGGGTCGGTACCTGTTTCTTTTTCCTTAGGTCCCCCATCTCAGACTTGGGAAAAAGATGGCCATCTTTCTTCCTCGCCTTGCTTAGATTCCATAGCTGACTAGGGCAGACACGGCTGTCTCAGGTTATTACTTAGAAAGAACAAGAATGAACTGTGAAATCGCGATGCGCTGGTCTTCACACCAGCGTCAACTGTGGCAACGATCAGTGGCCCGTGACCTGTTTACCATCAGGAGTTTGGCAATCACATTTTCTCCTCTTAGGAGGAATGGTATGATTAGGTGGCAGCTAGTTTTCATTAAAAATGCTCTTTTGTCTGTATGGATTCTTTAATTTCTGGGGTGGAAAAATTAGCTCTCCAGGGCATTAGGTGCTCTTCATTTGACTGGCATCACCTTTGAAACTCCTGATCAAAACAAAATGAGATATTGATTCTCGAGTGAGATAAATTAAGGCATTATGAGCTTCCACTCCCCATCATGGGCTATGAGAGGGTTAGGATATATCATGATTTCCTGAAGCTTGGCTCATGTGGCAGATAGATGCCAGGAGCCACCACGGTTCTGAGCTTGCCTCTCCATGTTGTAGTCTCATGGGGCACCTATGGTCAGGCCTCACCTGTTGGCTCCTCTTTGGAACTTGAGAGGGTCAGCTCCCTTCCCCAGGTCCTTAAGACCCGATTCCTCCCTAAAGGCCCCAGTTTCTGACATCGGTGTATTTTTGGATGATTTCCCACACAAGTTCTCAGAGACACAGCACAGCAGTGGCTAAAAAGGGAAGCGTATATGACAGGATGTCCCCAGACCCTGAACGATAGCTCTCTGCTCCGCTGTAGCCAGGGGCAGCCATGGATATGGGGGTCCCCCATAGGAAGGCGCTCTAGGAAAATGCTGGTCTGAAGCGAGGAATGCTGATGGGAAGGCTCACGGAGTGACACGTAGCTCACCAGGCGAAGGGCCATTGACAGTGCGCATGTGTGCTCTCGTGCGCTGGGCCGTCTTCGGCATCAAAGAAAGACTCTTCCTTCTCTGCTTGGGTAGCGTTTACCCAGAGTGGCACAGGGCCAGTTGGTACAGAGACTCCTAAGCCAGGCTTCATTCCCAACATGGGACATGCTTGGTGTCCTTGAGCCCTCTGGAAGACTGTATGTTGTAGGTTATTGGATCATTTGGAGAACTTTTTACTTTTTAAAACTTTTATTTCTGCTTTTGACTCTCTCTCTCTTTGTGTGTGTGTGTGTGTGTGTGTGTGTGTGTGTGTGTGTGTGTGTGTGACATGTATGTGGGCATCACTGGAGTCCAAAAGAGGGTGTTGGATCCTCTGGAGCTGGAGATACAGGTGGTTGTGAGCCACCTGCCATGGATGCTGGGAACTAAACTCAGGTTTTCTGGAAGATCAGCAAGTGCTCTTAAGCACTGCACCATTTTCCACTTTGGGGACAAGTTCAAAAGTGATCCTTCTCATGTCTGCTTCCCACAGAGAACATCTAAATGGGGTTCTAGCAACGGGGGAGTCCTTGCCTGGACTTTTAGGACTCATGGTCCCCAGCCTGAGTGGCACAATCTCTGCCCGTTGTCGTCTTGTGTTTCCCCAAGTGCAGCAACAAGACACTGATGTTGAAGGTGTGCTCAGTGCTAGTGTTGGCAGGCTGTCACCCTGGAGTGTGTCACCTTGTCCCCAGGGAGCTCCCACACTTTTGTGAAAAAGGAGTCATTGCTTTTACTTTAGGGCAGCTAGGCTCTGCAGGAGGCATGCTTCCTGACAGAGTCGCACAGTGCCCGGGGAAGGGCGAGTTCTTGACTTGAACCCAGGTCTCATTTGGCCATCCCTTGTGACTGACTTCCACTAGTGTTTTGAAAAGAAAAAAACTTTCTAGAAGGCGCGAGCTCCCTCGTCCCCTGTCCCGCTTCTCTCAAGCCTTTAAAACGCTGTACCACCGGTGTCGGGGCAAATGCAGGGCCTTTGACAAGCTGCTTTCTCCTCTTGCCAGACTTTTCATAACGCAGCATTGGGAAGGGACCATCTGTGCTCTGTTGGAGAGCCTTTTGTGGCTAGTGTCCAAACATCATCACCACCACCTGTGTCCTCTTTTCCTTCCCCAGTGACAAGGGATATGCGTGTGCGTGCGTGCATGCGTGTGTGTGTGTGTGTGTGTGCACGCGTGTGTATGCAGCAGTGGTTGCAGCAAACAGGCTTACCTTGCAAAGCTCACTAGCAGCATCAGAGACTTGGTTTGTGGCTATTTGCTTCCACGTCAGTCAAATGGACAAACTACAGTGGATGCTCTGTGGGGACAGGTCCCTGTGTGGGTGCTTGGTGCTTAGTAATTGCTGAGAAATACTGTTAAGAAATGCAAGGAGCTTTGGTCCTGCCCGCCGGCTTTATGGCCCTTGATCTGGTCGTATTTCTCTGGTGCTGGTCACATCCCGGAAGGTCACAGCTCAGTTCCCTCCATATCCGCAGGGCCTTCAGGGTGGCAGCTGCTAGTGTATCTTAAGGAATGGAGCTGTCACCGTCACTGGGTTCTTTACTTCTGATGGAAGCCTCCCTTCTGGGCTGGCCTGGATCACGTTGCTCCGGATCACGCTGAACAAAAACCACCCACCTTTACTTGGTCGACTGAACCCACATTCTGTTTTGTTTTCTCCTCAGAAAAGAAAGATGTGACTCAAAGCCTGGAGAACTATACAGCCAAGTGTCCCGGGACGATGGAGCCCATCACCCTTCCAGATGGCCTCACGCTTCCTCCCGTGCCCTTTACCAAGCTGCCCATTGTCAGGTGAGGCCGTGGGCAGGGTGCGGGGCACTGCTCTGCCTCTGCTGCTGGCCCTCTGGCTCATGACTTCATTTTAAAAAAGTTGTTCTTTATTTTTGAGAATTCCATACACGTATACAACGAACTATGAAAATAATCTATCCCCCCCCCCTCCATTTCGGTCTCCATTTCTCCCCATATCCCTCCCAATTCCCCCCCCCCCCCCCCCCCCCCCCCCCCCGTTTTATGGCTCATGACCTACTTAAGCTTCACCTCAGGTCTTAGAAGTGACAGTAGCTTACAGAACTGAGGGCAGTGTGGTCCTGTTCCTGCCCTCGTCCATGGCTATTTTGCGATAGAGCTGTGGACAGATGGGACCCTGCTGATTTCTAGTCCAGGATGGAAATCGGCCAGACCGGTCATCTCCTGCTCACAGGTGTGGGCTGACTCTCTCTCGTGGGCCTGCTGCCAGGATTCAGGAACAGAGATGGTCTCTCCCCTTCTATTGTCTTGCTCACTTCCTAGTGGCTGCAGTCAGCCTCCTGGCCCCCCACTGCCTCGGGATATCCAGGCCGTGCACACCGCTGCACCCGCATGAACCAGGTCCTATGGGTCCTCCACTGCGCACCGATTTGGGAGAAACTTCTGAATCCCAGAAACATTTGTTTGAGGGACTGAAAAGAAGCAGTTACAGCATTGGCATTTTTCTGTGGAGCAGAGGCGTGTAGTTCTAGGGCCCCCCACGGTGTCTTGGGCATACCTTTCATCTGTTGGTACTTACATGTCCTGGCCTTTGCTATGGAGGGGCCTGGGCTCCCCTCACAGCCATGCAGTATTCCAGGATGGTATCACTCACTCCTCTCTGGGTGGCAGCTGCCTGTTACTGATACGAGACTTCAATGAAGCTCCGTATGAGAGCATTTGGGGCTGTGCTTCAGAGATGCTACTTTTCTGCCCTTTTTTGGAGGCCATTTTAGATGCGGAGGCCATTTTAGCTGCCCGATGGAATGACTGGGGTGCCGCCCTGGAAATGGTAGGAAGGGTGGCTGGACACAGAAGCCCTGGCAGGCCGTGGCTGAGTCTGCCCTTCTCTCCATCCCCCCCTCCTCCACTTGCCTGCTTCCTCCCTCCCTCCCTCCTTTTCTTTCTTCCTTTCTTTCCTTCTCCTTTATTTTTTTTTCTCTTAAATTGGAGACAGGGTCTCATGTAGTCCTGGCTGGCCCCAAACATGTATAGCCAAGGATGACGGTGAATTCCCTATTCTTTGGCCTCGATCTCCTGAGTGGTAGGATTATAAGTTAACTTTCTAGCCAGGCATGGTGTGCACCACCTTTAATTCCAGCACTTGGGAGGCAGAGACAGGTGGATCCCTGAGTTCAAGGCCAGCCTGGTCTACACAGTAAGTTTTAGGACAGCCAGGGCTACACAGAGAAACCCTGTCTTTAAAAACCCCAAAACAAAGCAAAGTAACAACTATAACAACTGCCTCCCCCCCCACCAAAAAAAACAACAACAATAAGTTAACTTTCTTTTCTATGATGTTGGGGGTCAAATCCAGAACCTTACACATGCTGGGTAATTGCTCTCCCACTGAGCCCTGTTTCTAGCACAAAACAGTAAAAGGACTCTGAGGCTTCCTTAGTTCAAATCCCCACTCCCTAACGGGGCTGTGTTTCTGCTAGAAGCATCCACCCACAGTTCTGAGGCAGGGGTGTGCTGTTTTTCATCCTTGACAGTTGGAAAGAAAGGGTCTCTTTTGGGCTATTCTATGAGTAAGATTTAAAGTGGAATATATTTTTTTGACTTGGGATTGAGGGCATGATTCAGTTTTCAAACTTAAAGGCTAGAAAAGCCTTTCCTAACACTTCTGTATCTGCGTTGTGACTTGGGTCATTTTTCAATTTAGAAAGCCTTGTGTAATGGGATATTCTGGCCTCCTGGTGCTGCACCTGGGGGTCCCAGTGCTCAACTCTTAGACCATTCAGGACCCAAGCTCAGGGAATGGCGCTGCCAACTTCAAGACGATCCTCCGCAGACATGCTCACAGGCCAGCCTGTCGGGACAAACCTCCGTCAAGATTCCTTTTCCAAGCAAATCTGTCTAGAGGCATGGACAGACCCTGTAGGTGGGGATGTCACCTCTTCTGAGTTCCCCATCTCCACTTGATGACAAGCCGGTGCCAAAGCTATCTACGGGGCCACCATGTTTCCATAGAAATGAGCTGAGGACTACCAGAATGCATAACTACTAATCAGTTTTTTGTTACTGTGGCCAAGTACCCGAGGCAAAGCATTTTCAGTAGGGAAGGTTTATTTTGCTTCATTGTTTCAGTGTGTGTGCCCTTGGCTCTGTTGTTTCTGGGCCTGTGGTCCAGCGCCACAGCAGAGGAGTATGGAGAAGAGAGCTGCTCACCCCCTGGCAGCTGGGAAGCCGAGAGACATGTGGGTGGGCTGGGGTGGGGTGGGGTGGGGTGGGCAGAGTCCTGAGACAACATATATGCTTCAAGGACACATTCCCAGTGACCTGTGTCCTTCACCCAGGCCCCAGCTCCTAACAGGCCCATGGTGAATCCATCAGTGCAACAAGTGCTTTTTTGCACCCACAGCCTCTCAACGGGGCTGGAGAGCCAAGTCCTTACTTAGCACAGGAGGCTTTGGATGCTTCCTGTCTAAGCCATAGGAACCTCCACACCCCAAGGCAGACTTCATCAGTTTAGTATTAAAAACATCAGAGGAAGGGCGTGAAAGCGACCCCTGGAGACGGGGAAGAGCTGGGTGGTGTGAACACGGAGGACCGCAGAGTCCGGCTCTGCTGTACAGTAAAGTGTTTAAAAACAGCCCCATATCAGTGAGTCAGATTCCAGAGGCACTGTGTAGAATTGTTAGATACAAGCTCATTTTGTTGGAGATGCCTCAAAACTACGGTTCCTTGTTTTTAGAATAGATAGTTCATGCCTTTTTCCATTGAACTTCTCCTTGGTTCTAGATGATAAAACCATTTTAGCAACTGACAGGAAAACGCCCACCTGGAAGCATGTACTAGGCATACCCCAAAGTGGCTTCCAGTAATTATGATGCAGTTTACTAAGAACCAAACACATCCTTGTTTACATCTGCTTCAAGATTCACTTAATCACACGTGTTCCCAGTGGTCAAGCTGAGCAGGGCCCTGGCCGTGTGTGGGGTTCATGGATGGTTAGGAATGATGTCATCCTGGAATGATGTCACTGCCTTCAGTGCCTTTGGGTGCAGCAGAGGGCAGCCAGGAAAGACCAAAGCATTCCTGCAGAACTCTGCGGGAGGACTCAGGGGAGCCAAGATGACCTCGAACCCCTGGTCCCCCAGTCCCCACTTGCCAGTGCTCGAATCATAGGCCCACACTACCATGGCCAGCGTGTTGTGGGTTATTTGAGAAGAATTCGGTGTAGGGTTCCGAGCTGTTTGTAGTGAGCTACCATCCATTGACTGATGTCTTCCTGACTTAGCTAATAGGGGCATCTACACAGACAGGGACTCGCCCTTCCCACAAGAGTTGCGCTTTGAACTGGAACGTGGGCCAGAAGCTGACCCGTGTTTCCCCTGGACCAAGGGTGGGTGGAGAATGAAAAGACAAGGAAGAAAGGGTTCCATTAGTTCCCGTGCCATCCTTCTCAAGTGGCACGTTCACAGCCACTACCCTAGTTAGCACTCCACTGTTGTCCAGCTTGATCCCTTTTAGCCACAGGATGCCAAGGAGACTCGGGATTCTGACATGTAAACTATGTCCAGATGGAATTGGACACTCGATCCCCCTTTAGTCACAGCAGCTTCACCCGCCCGAGCCAACATCCTTTGTTCAGGAGAGAGCCAGGCTGAATGCATGACGTGGGTTGTAAGTCAGGTGCCTCGAATGATGCTTTTGGTAGAGGACACATTTTATAAAATGACTTTTGATGGAAAAAGTTGAGTCATGAGTGTACACCATAATGAGTAACGGGTCATTCTTCTGGCTGGCCATGTCCTCAGAATTCTTGAACATATGCAGTAAACCAGCTGTTTAGCCGGGCGGTGGTGGCGCACGCCTTTAATCCCAGCACTCGGAAGGCAGAGGCAGGCGGATCTTGGTGAGTTTGAGGCCAGCCTGGTCTACAGAGCGAGACCCAAGACAGACACCAAAACTACACAGAGAAACCCTGTCTCGAAAAACAAAACAAAACCAAACCAAAACAAAAACCAACCAGCTGTTTGTTAGAATGGAGGCCTCCTTAGAATTCCCACTCCATCTTCAGTAGGGCTATTGCATGACACAGAAAGTGTTCCTTGTTCTGAGAGCCCTGAGTTGCCCTGCCCTCAAGTACAAGGTAGTTCAAGGCTTGGCGGTTCTACGCAGTCCAGCATCCAGCAGTGTGGTTATAGCCAGCCTCAAGACTTGGCATCTCTCACTCTGTCCAGCACTGCCATTTTGCACCAGTAGCCATTGTCTGTTGGCAAATAGTCATTGTTTTAAGATGGGGAAAGCAGAGAAGGCTTTACTGACCAGTTGTGTGCGCCAGGTGCCAGGACAGGTACTAACATGTTACCTCAAGCCGTCCCACAATGCCCTGCAAGGCCACTCCCCTTTTCCTGCCCGCCGTCAGAACACACAGGAATACTTGTGCCAGGCAGATGAAAAATGGAGTGGTAAGTGTGGCTCAGGCGAGGCAGGTAGGTGTGTGAACTGCCCCTGGCTATAAGCCTCTTTTGTGGGAGGGCCTGGGTTAGCACACACAGGGTGATACAGAATATGCACTGTCTGTAGCAGGAGGCCACCCCGGGAGCTAGATCAAGAAGTGTATATAGGCTCCTTTTCTCTCAAATCTCACCCCCCTGGGTGGCTAGTGAAGGAGAGCGAGGTCAGGTTGGATCTGTCTTCCAAGGGGTATCCCTCCCTACGAAAACTGGGGACCAAAGAAAGGAAACATCCTTCTAGCCACACGTATTACCAGAGTACCGCTCCTTTGCTGATTTTATAAGCAAAAGCTGAATGAGGTTCAGGCCACTGGACCTCAAAGCCTTCAGTGTGTGTTGTCCCACTGGTAGGTCCTTCAGATTGTAATGAGGGTCTCCCTGTCAACTCGAGGGCGAATCTCAGTCTGAGAGGGGGACTAGCTTCAGGCAGGATCCTTGTGGTGGTGGGGGAGCATGTTACGCATGGGTTTCCTGCTGTCAGCAATGAATTTTCACCACAGTGCTCAGCTTCAAAAGATTCGGATGCCAGGTTTGAAGTTCAGCTTTTGGGAGCGTATTTACAGCATTTACTGAGAGCAACAGGTTCAAGTGCTGGACAAGGCTTTGGTACTCAGCCAGCTCACAGCTCGAATTAAAACAAAGCTGTGAGGCCATTCTGGTCCCAGATTGACAGTCTGATGGAGGAGTGTCTGCAGAGAAGGAATCTGAGAGAGTAAACCTCATTTTCTAAGTACTCTCTTTACATGGGTTATTGTGGGTGGCGGATGTGTCCCTTGCATGTGACCTGAACCCTGTCAGGGCCTAGGTGCTAAGTGCTGTAGGGGCTCTTGGCATGAGGGAGGCTGGATTCCTCTAGGACAGTGGTTCTCAACCTGTGGGTCGAGACACCCTTGGAGGTAGACTATGAGATATCCTGCACATCAGATATTTGCATTATGATTCATTACAGTTATGAAGTAGTAACGAAATAATTTTATGGTTGCTATGAAGAACTGTATTAAAGGGTCGCAGCATTAAGAAAGTTGAGAACCCCTGCTCTAGGAGTCCATCCCTTACTAAGTGACATCAGCTCTGTAAGGTAGTTCTTATTAGTCAGTGTGGGTTGGGCTGTGCCTGAGACCTCGCAGTGACTTATTGCATACAGCACAGTGTGTCCCACTCACTCAGCCTGGTGTTAGTGGGTGGCATCCTGGCCCCACGGTGGCATGCTGTGGGTGCTTGTGACCCAGGCCGTGCTGTCGTGTTCTTGGCCTCCTCAGCATCTGGCTTTGCAGGACTGCCATGTAGGGTGCCAGGAAGCTGATGTATTGTTTCCACACAGGGCCGTGCAGCGTCTTCTCAGCCCTTGGCCGGTGCTGCATGTGTGACCTCATCTTCCTGCTCACAGAAGCTAGGAGCTGGGGTGGAAACACCTGGGCCTCTCTCATCCTCATCCTTGTCTGTTCTGTTCTGGCCTAGCACGTTCCTGATCTTAGCCACTGGGCCAGTCTGGTCCCAGAGGCCTCGCCGTGCTGTGGTGTTTCTGGTCATCGTCACTTTCCATTAATGGGACTGTGGGCTGTGCTTCATCTCTCTTTTGTCAGGTCCTGGGTGATAATGCAGAGATAATGGCAACACTCGAGTGGAGCGCTTTTGAGGTGTATGTGATGGTGCTGGGGGGTGGGGTGGGTAGTGCAGGGGCTGCATGTACTCAGCTTCTAACAGGTACCCGTTTGTAGTTGACTTGGATGACCTTGAGCATGACGGGTAGTACATCTTTATGAAAATACCCCTTTCATTCAAAGAGACTGGAGCTTTTGCTTAACCCCACAGCTGAGTTAATACTCCTTGAGATCACTTAAGACTGCTCGCCTGCTGTGTACTCAGCCTGTTTGTTTAACCTGCCTTTAAGAGAACAGTGTAACAGCCAACATTACTTGCTTTGCATTTCCCATGTAATCAAACTTTACAACAAAGACAACTGCATAATGTTAATCTTCAGTTACGTACTGTTCCGTGCTCCTGACTCAGAGCACTATATGTGTATGTTGTGGCTGACTATTCTGTTGAAAACAGCCAACAGGTCAATAACAACCTTGTTCAACAACTACCTTACGTGCATATTGAAAACTGCATGGATATTATTCCATAGCATGTCTGCAGTGCTCTCTATGACTGGAGTCAATAATCTCTCCTGTTATAAAACTCAGTTAATTATGTCTGTAAAATATCCCTCATTCTTTCCCCATGTGACACTTTCTATGCTGTTCAGTACAGAGCAAAGACCTCTGTTTTAGGGACACAGGCAATAGGGGCAGATCAGACTCACATGTCAGGCAGACTTTGGACAAGCCTACAGATGACAGAAAACACGGGGACAAGTGGAGAATTCAAACTTGGACTCATTTTTGGTCAAATTAATCTAAGGGGAACCGCTGAATTTTCTTTCCTTAATGTGACATTGACTCATTTTGGTGCCTCTAAAGTTATCTTTACTGCCTTTAACTCAATGACCGTGAGCATGGGGTCAATGGATGGTGAAGCAGCCATGTCCGAGAACAGCGTGGTGCGTGTCTGTACCTTCTGAAAGGTTTTGCACCCCAATAAGCCTCTCTGCCGACGCAGACATCCAAATCAAACCAAATCAGACCAAATTAGAAAAAAGCCCTGGTTTAATGGGTAAATCATTCCCAGGTGATTCTCTGGCCCCCCAGAGAGGAGACAGGGATGAGAGACAGGAAAACCGCATGTCTGTTTTCTGGGATGTATTTTAAATACCGTATGGGAGTGGTCTTGAGCATCTTTGGGGGAGGAGCCATGTTTGGCAGGCTTTGAGGGGGCGGGTTTGGGGAAAGAGATAGGGGAGGGGAATTGAGGAGGCTCTTCCACCAGAACATTCCAGACTCTTTAGGTATATGGATGCCAGGGTGCCAGGGGCTGAGGTGGAGCTTCTACCAGAACATTAAGCAAAAACCTTTCACCTTCTTCTCCGTGGTGGCTTCTGATCCAATGGAAAGGCTCTGGCTTCTGCTTACTGTGGGCAGACCTGTCGGGAGGAAACAGCAGACATTAGAACAGTGGGCCCTGAGCAGGGAGCTGGCACACCATCCTCACCTCAGTCCCACAAGCAAGGCCTGACTGGGTCTTCATTCTATAGAGGAAACCTTTGTGTTGGAGAAGGTGACAGAGGCTGGACTGCTCCCCAGCCCAGGAGGGACCTTGCTTTCCTGGCCTGCTGGGTTGCCATGTTTATTCTGCCGCTTGGTCCTGTGGAGTGGGAACTCTTCTCTTCACCTTCTGTTTTTTTTCTTTACTTACTTTTTACTTTCTTTTTATTTATTCTGTGTGTCTTTCACATGATGCATCTTGATCCCATTCATTTCCCTGTCCCTTGGTATCTGCCCTCTGCCCCTGCACCTCCCCACTGCCCCCCAGTAAAACAAATTTTAAGAGACAAAATGAAAAAAAAATTAAAATCTTCTCCTGGAATCTGCAGTGTAAAACCCCTTTATCCATATATCTTAACTTGCATGTGTTCATTGCCAAGAGACATTGGTCTGGTTGGGAGAACTGGCTGGCAGACCAACCCTACAACTAGCTGCCCAGGCCCAGAACTAAGGTTATGACTTGCCCCCCCTGTGACCCCCCCCAATACCCATTCTATGTATGATCTGCTAGAGTATGTGAAAGGACGTGACACACAGACCCAAAGCTGCAGGACCTCCACAACACAGGGCAACAACAGGTCAGCAGCGCTTGTTTGTATGTGGTCCGGAGTGAGCGTCCTGACGGTAAGTGTCTGCACTCTGCTCACAATGATAGGTGTGTGAAGCTGCTGAGTCTCCCTACCAGCCTCCGGCCGCAGAAGGTGAAAAGCCTGCTGGGGCAGACCATGTCCACCAAGAGCCCCTTCATCTATTCACCAATCATCCCTCACAGCCGTGGAGAGGAGCGCAGCAAGAAAATAGGTAGGCCGCTGTCCGTGCCCTGCTCAACCTTCTGGGGTTCAGGCCTGAGTTTCTGGCCAGTTCTGTGTGTGCATACACTTGTATGTGCTTGCGCACACACTCTCCTGGAAACTCATCTCATGTGTTGCCTTAGGCTGGAAGTTGCTCATTGATCTGATTGTTAGAAACTTATTTCCTGAAAGATGATTCATGAATGGTCTAGAAGCCATAAAGACCTGGCAGAGATAGGGAGCATGTGTGTGTGTCTGCTGATTACCATCCTTCTTACAGAGGTACTATGGTCCAGGCACAGAGGCTCCACACTGGTCCTTGTCACTCCTTAGAAAGGCCCTTCCTCCCAAGGTCATAGTCATTCCAGTGGTGACTGAAGTAGGACCTGGAAACTCAGTGTCTAAACCATTACATTAGTACATTAAACACTTTGTTCTGCCATAGGCTTTGTGTTGGATGGATTTGCTTAAGCATAGGCGGTTACCCATCATGAACTCCGTAGGGAAGCTCAGTGAGGCTGTGATGTTTGATGGGTGGAGTGTGGGAAATGCATTTAAATTTTCTTGAGTTAGTGTCTCACCATGTAGCCTAGGCTTACCTCAAACTCATTATGTAGCCTAGGCTGGCCTTGGACTCCAGTATTACAGGCATGCCTCGGCGCTCCTGGCTAGTTAAATGCTTTTTTGATTTGGGATATTGTAGCAGGAATCTTAAAAGGTCTTATTAATAAAATCAAACCTGAGGCCAGTTATTGGGGTGAATACTGGAAGATCAGAGAGACAGAAACAAGCCACAGCTACCTCACCTCGCCGGATCCTCAGTTGGTCCTGTTTCCTCAGACTGGATGCCTCTGAGTCCTCATCCAGAATGAATCTCAGCTGAAGAGTGCTGCTCAAAAGCCTGAAAGCTTAACCAGCCAAATACCTCTAGTTTCTGGTCCTCACGCCTTATATACCTTTCTGCTTTCTACCACCACTCCCTGGGATTAAAGGCTCGCTTTCTGGGATTAAAGGCGTGATAAGTCACCATGCCTGGCTGTATCCTTGAACACATGGATTTCTGCCTCTGGAATGCTAGGATTAAGGCGTGTGCTACCACTGCCTATCCTCTATGTTTAATATTGTGGCTGTTCTGTCTCTGACCCCAGATAAGTTTATTCGTGTGCACAATTTTTGGGGAACACAATACCACCACAGGATATTTTCAACTTCCAGTGCATTCACTGGGGTATACATTTAGGACTGTCCATATGAGAATAGGTTCCTACTACAAGCACATTTTCCCTGTCCAGTTCATGCAGGTTGAGCACAAACACATAAAAGTGAAGATCAGGGTAAAATGCAAGTAAGTTCTTTGAAGTTTTGGGGCTATTAACACTGTCCCTGATGTTACTCACTAATCCCAGAGCAGAGCCCGTGGGCTTTGGGAAAGCCTGGGCAGGCCTAGAGTGACTTTGCCTTGAGAGAGCAGGGTGGCCTGCCCTGGTTTGGCTTTGCATGTTCTAAAATTGTGCCCTGTGAAAATGAGAAAGGAGGAGGAGCTGGTGTGTAGCTCACCGGCACAGTGCCTGCCTAGCATGCATGAAGCCTGGGTTGGATCCCCAGCATTGAATGTACTGGGATGGTCATGCACATCAGTAACCCCAGCTCATGGGAGGAGTGTCAGAAGTTTGAAGCCATCCTTGGCTACATAGTGAGTTTGAGGATAGCCTGGGCTGCATGAGAGCTTGTCTCAAAGAGAGAGTGAGAGCAATTAAGAAGGAAGTAAAGCAGGAGATACCGGGTAATCTCTCGAGAAAAGGCAACTGATTCTGGGTGCTGGCAAATTCTCCAGAATGTGTTTGAGTCTTTGAAATTCCATCTTGGTCTTTGGTTTTGAAAGTCAGCCTCCAGCCCGCCAGGCATGGTGGCTCATGCCTTTAGTCCTAGCACTTGGGAGACAGAGGCAGATAGATCTCTGAGTTCAAGGCTAGACTGGTCTATAGAGCAAGATTTAGGACAGCTCGGGCTATGCAGAAAACCCAGTTCCCCCAAAATCAAATCAAATCAAACCAACCAACCAACCAATCAACCAACCAACCAAACAAACAAAAAGAGGTCATCCCCAGACATAGGTCCTTTACCACTGTACCTCTGTTCTGGAGAGCATATGGCAGTGAGAGAAATGTCTAATCAGGTACACTCAATAACAACTAGGAAGGGCAGATGACATTTCCCACTCAGCATGCATTATGGGCAGGAGGAGAGAAAGATAGTTGTTCCTTTGCATTGTGTGGTACCCTGGTACAAGCTCTGACGGCAGTGCCTCCCTTCATCTTAGTGGAGACAGAGGATGGGGTCCTCCTGCACTGGCTCATCGACATTGCCATCACCCCAGGTACCTAGGCTACTTAAAAACAAGACCCTGTCTCAAAAAAAACAAAAAACAAAAAACAAAAAACCTAGGAGCCCCTTCATCTTATCATGCTCCAACTTGATACCTGGACCATGGTTTCTCTCAGCCCAGTGAGTGACCCACAGACAGACACAAAGACTGACAGGGAGTGGGAAAATGTTCTCAGGGCACCTCCCCTAACCCCAAGGGCATCTCTCTTACCGCTGATAGTTCCTGATAGTGTGGAAACTCTCCTGTTACACGCGGAGATTCAGTTAGAAACATTTGAAATTTAAGCCAAAGACACATAACAGTCTTCAGCAGGGAATCACTAATCAGGATAGTTCCGGAAAGACATTAGAAGCCATAGAAAAGAAATTACATTTTCCCACCCCCAAATATGCATTTGGAGCAGAGATGAGGCTTGTTCGTCAGAGCGTCTCCCTTGCATTCATGAAGAAGGGTTCACTCCCCCGTGCCCGTAAGCAGAGAAGCTGGCACCCTCGGTCCCAGCTCCCTGCAGCTGTGCGGGCTCCTGGAGTTGGTCAGCCTGTCTCGTCTCCTGACACACTCTCACACAACATCGTCATCCCCAAAGTTCCCACTTGAGAACCTCCCGGTTGAGTTCCCCACTCAAAACCAAACCAAACAAACAAAAAAAGCCAATTTCCTCACATTTTAAGTCAGTTTATGACGTCGGGTCGGGCCACATATGATTTGGACAAGCCTGCCGGCTAGACAGTGTTTGCCTTGGTGTCTTCGGCAAAGGCAGACTATTTGCACGAAAAGTAGCTTCATCACCTCCTTATCCGTGAAGCAGGGGCTGTGCAGCTGGACTGGCTGCTAGGATGCGCGACCTGGACTGCCAGTAGTGCTGTGCCCTGCGCTAAGAGTCAACATGCTTGCTTAATGCTCTGTGGCTGTCGCCAGCTCCTTACTCCTCCCCCGGTAAATGGTCCCACATTTTCATCTGACCCAGCACTCCCACCCCCAGAGAGGAGAAATCCACCCCGGCTTCCTTAACTCCCCTCTGACATTTTTATCGAAACAAATGGGGTGATACTTTTCCTAGCGGGTTCTTCAGGGGAAAAAAAAAAAAAGCTTACCAGTGTTCCAGGTGATGCCCACAAAGCGCAGCCCAAGCTGCTGGAAGAGCCAAGCGAAGAGGCAGGATGGCCGCAGCTGGGCTGGGCAGGGTAGGGTGCAGTCTCCTGGTTTGTTTGCTTTGAGACAGGGTCTTCTGGCTTCCACTCTGGATGCTCCTGTTCCAGCACCCTCGAGTGCTGGTATTTCAGATGAGGGCCACCACGCCTTCCTGGGTCTCCATGTCATTTGCAACAAGGACTTCATGGCCTTGTGAGGCCCTCGTGCTAAGGTCAGCAGCTGCCCCAGAGACAGAGTAATGGCCTGGATGAGCCAGGGCTGTCAGGGGCCACCTTGGCTGCGACTGTAGCCTGGTCCTGCAGTTCTAACTTCCTACTGTGTGACCTCAGGTCCCGATTGCACCACCCTGGGCTCCGGTCATGCCCTCTGTGGAGTGGGACCTTTAGAAATTGACTCAGGGTTGTTCTGGATCAAGTAAGAGAATGTATCTCAGTGATAGTCATTCAGAGACCTTTGGGGGCAGTTGTGTGTATGTGGTGCTATGGGATGCAGGCCTGAGTTATGACCACTTAGAGACCATCCCCCTCTCCCCGGGCTGGTTGTGTACATGGTGTTAGGTGTGGCAGGTAAGTACTGTCATTTAGAGAGCACCTTTGGGTTGTTGCAATAAATCAGGAGTATGTCTGACCAGGTTTTAGGGGACATAGAGAACTCATGCTCTTGCAAGGGGCCCCTATACCTGCTTAGGGTACCACCAATAACCATCACAGCAGTCCATCACATGAACTGCTCGTGCCAGGGCAAGTGTATGGCCCGTGGCTCTGCTGGACACATGAACCAACTAACATAGCAGTGGTACCGACTCACCCTGGAGATCTTCTGTGTGTGTTTTGTAGATTTCCAGTGGGTTCAAGGAGATGTGTGTGAAGTTCAGCTGATGGTGTACAACCCAATGCCGTTTGAGCTCCGTGTGGAAAACATGGTATGTGCCACCAGTCATTTGGCTGAAAACCTACTGTCATTGAAAACACCTTTTTGCTTAATGTTGGACATAGATATTCTCTGATGTATGTCTGATTTTACATCTGTTTACTAAGGTCTCTGAGCTTCCTGTGTGTGTGGAGGCCATGCTTCGTCATTCCTGTGTCTTGGCTTGGCGCTCAGTAGCGTGTGATCGTACAAGCAAGCCTTTGATATATGCACACACTGACCTTAATTGATTAAATATAGATTTGAAATAGTCGTCTGGAGGTCAGGGTTCAAGGTTTAGTACAGGCCATGGGGTAAGAAAGAAATGTTTACACTGCATGGCTGTGACCCTGCTGTTCGGATTCAGAGACCTGCAGAAGATGTCACTCCCTTTGTGGTCGCGCCCCTCAGAACAGCCCACCCACTTCTGTGGTCAGGGGAAGGGGACTTATATAGCGTCTTCACGTGGGACTCAAGCAAGGCCCCTGTGCACACCACTCCATGGATTCATTCCTTGAGGGCTTTTCCCCCTCGTGTGTGTTCCTGCCAATATGCATGTTTTCAGGTACGTGTGTGTGCAGGTGTGTGTGTGTGTGCACATGTGTGCATGTGTGTGGAGGCTTGAGCTGATGTTGGGAATCTCCCCTGATTGTTCGTCCATCTTAATTTTTCGAGCCAGGTTCTCCCCCAAAATCTTAGAGCTTGCCAACGTGACAAGTCTCACTAGCCAGCTTGCTCCACTTCTCCTCCGTGTGAGACTTAAAGGTCAGCCTTCACACCCATGTGGGTTCTGGGGATCCAAACTCTGGTCCTCTTTCTTGCTTGGTGAACTCGTTAACTGCTGAGCTATCTGCCCTGCCCTCCTTGAGAATCCATTGCCAATGTCAGAGGGCAGCTACTGCTCCATACATTTTTGTCTTTCTTTTGGCTTTTGAGACAAAGTCTCACCATGTAACAGGCTGGCCTTGAACTCACAGCACTCCCCACCTACCTCTGCCTCCTGAGTGCTGGGATCAAAGGCATGTGTACCATACCCATGTTTATTTAAAAAACAAATCTTTAAAAGTAGCTTTCACTTTTATCTGATTTAAAAATAATACGTGCTTATTATAAAAATGTTAGGAAGGCTAAAAGATTATAATTAACTATAAAGTTCCATTTGGAGATAGATAGCCCACAACTTGTGGTCAGAAACTTAAAAAAAACTTAATTATGAAACATTTAGGCATAAACTCACGTATACCCACCACCTAGTTAGCAACTGCCATTTGGCTTTAGTTAGCTTCAACAGAGGTAAGTGTCAATGTTTTTTGCTTAGGGACGACAGCCATGTGAGCGGCTTTTCTTCTTCTATTCTTGTCCATGACATCTATCCACACCACATATACATCGCAGGAGCAACCACTGCCAGCAGAGTGCCTTTGTCTCTGGTGTTCTCTGTAGACAGAGTTGGGAAAGGGCGTGCAAGGGTGCACACACGTCCCCCAGGGTCCCTCCCTGCCTTCCTCTTGGATGCCGCCACTCTTCCCTCCTCCACTGTGAAGGAACAGTGGGCTCACAGGTCAGCACACTCCCTCCTGATCAGGGCATCTAAGAGAAGTTCCTACTGCTTTGACCATTGCTCTGAGGAGAACCATCGCATCTGGGAGAATCATGGAATTCTTCCCCCGTGGAGGGCCTCTTTGCTCTGGTTGTGTTCCGTAGCTGCCGTGAAGTCTTGCACACGTGTGTGGTGAATTTACGCCAAGATGTTTATGATCTTTGTTAATGGTATTTCTCCTTTTTACTTTCAGTTTTTTTTTTTTTTTTTTTTTTTTGTCTAGATTGTAATAATGCCTGGGCTGTTACAGCTTTCTTCAGCCTTTACCTCTTTGCTGACCATACTTGCTCATTCAGGATTCAGTGAGGATCCCAAGGGGTGGCCTTGATCATGACTTTGCTTTTGTGAATAGATGACTAGAACCCCCTGAGAACTGATGTCTCTGCACTATGGCCCATCAAGGGGCAGCTTCTTGAGGCTGGGGACTCACGTAGTTCACTGGCAAGCTCAGTTCCTGCTCTACAATGAGATGAACAAACATCCCTACACTGAGATGCCCTGGAGTGAAATCACCCTCTGTGATATTTCCACACTGTATGTTTTTCTTTCGTGTTTAGAGAACTATTTATTTTTTCTTTGGGTCCACATTCTCATTTGGCCAAACAGCAAAGCAAGGAATCATACAATGATACACAGGGCTTCACCCCAGCTGGAGTTTTTGCTGGCCACTCTACTCTGAAGTTTTTGCTGGCCACCCTACTCTCGGGGTCCAGCTCACACCAGCCTCCCTTGAAGTGCTCTGTGGGTTTTCAAAAGCTGCTGGCCTTTTCATCCCCATAGTTCCTGCAGTGAATGCCACAGAGCTCATTAGGAAGGGGCTGTGCAGCATGGGTCTGAGCCAGGCCTCCTCACAGGGCTCCTTCACTTCCCGCAGGGGCTCCTCACCAGCGGAGTGGAGTTCGAGTCTCTTCCTGCGGCACTCTCCCTTCCTGCGGAATCCGGTTTGTACCCAGTGACGCTGGTTGGGGTCCCACAGACTACAGGGACGATCACTGTGAATGGTAAGGACAGTTCCTTGGTGGTTTCTGCATCACGGCACCTGGAGCTGGTCGCCTGACCCGTGATCCTAACCAGCTTAACAATAAGGAGAATATAGCGTTTATTTCCAAAGTGACATGGTGAAAAAAAAAAAATCCTGGTTTTGATGTGTGGTGTGCTGGGGCTGGCTGGGTACCTGTGTGCTCCTGTGGGGGCAGGGCCCATCCCGTGCTTCCCTCTGGCTTTCCGCATTCATGTCATTCTCCTCTGGGACAGCACGGACTCAGATTCTCTCACTGCCATCAAACCCCCTCAAGTGCCGCTGTACCCCCTTCCAGAGCATTGTGTGTCCGTGTAGACTCCACCTCCACCTCTGTAGTGTTTCCATCCAGCTCTTAACACTTACCACAACGCCTGTCACCAGGGGCCGGAGCAGTGCTGTTCTGGCGGAAGCTGGGCCTGCTGTTTAGTCTTTTACTAACTGACTCCCTTATACAGAGGTCAGCCTTGGTCTCGTTCAGTCTCTTGGTTTCTGCAGGCTGTATTCCTGAAGCCTTGCCCTGCGGGGTTTCTCTGTTCCCTGGCTTCCTTCCTCCATTATCTTACCCCTTTTTCCTGCCCTCTCCTTTCCCTGGCTCTCCCTTCTTAGTTTCTTTTAAAAAATATTATGTGTGTTTGCATGATGTGTGCATGTGTATGGTGGCGGTATATATGCCTCATGCCTTTATGTGTGCTCTGGATGGAACTCAGGCCACCAGGCCTGCATGGCAATCACCTTGACTTGTCAGACCGTTTCCCTGGACCCTCCCCTGAGTCTTCACCTCCTCCTTTCTTTTTTCCCCTCTTTCCTCTTCTTGCTTCTTAACCCAACGAAGCCTCGGGGCTGTCTCCGGCCTTCAGTCCTGCATGCATGCTTCTGCTCCCCCTTTCTTGCCATCTCCTCAGATGTCCTGTGAGCTTTTCATATACACCATGTTGCCCCAGGTCCCCCACCTGTCCTCCCTAAAGTGGCTTTTTTCTTATAGGCTCCCGTCCCAGTGACACATCTTTGTGGACTACTTGCTCTAAGCAGCTACCAGACCTCTCTGTTAATACTTTATGAGATGCTACTTCTGCCACCTGCTTGGCTGTTTTCTGTCTGTCAGATCATAACTGTCTCGTAGGGTTTATCATAGAGCATGAGGAGCGGTCTTTTCTGTCTTTCAGCCTCCTTGCTGATAGGCCCAGCTTTCATACCGAAGCCCTTATCAGCTCCCATCAGTTGGTCAGAGGCCTTACCCTTTGTCCTGTCCTGTTTCAAGGCACATTCCTGAGCCCTGGGCCATCCCAACCCAGTATCCTTGGCCTCCTCTCTTAGAAGGTTACACCTGAATGTCTCGAAGTTCCTGACAGTACCCACAGCACACCTGTCACCTGACCTTACATGGGTTTCTCCTTGAGGGCTTCTGAGCCTCTACCCGTTTCTCAGGGCTGGCATTCTTCCTTAGCCTGCCATCCTGATTTGGTCCCTCACGGTGTCCCTCACGGTGTCCCCACGAGGCTCTGCACACCTTATTTTCCATGGCACCAGGGGTGCCTTCTCTCTTAGCCTTGGCAGTTTTGACCATAGCTCAGCAGCATCAGTACGTACGTGTTGTCTGGGGAAGATGTTGCTTGCTGGACAGTTAGATGTATCTCAGCGAGATGGATGGAGATGGATGTGTGAGAACTAGGAGAAGCTGGGACCCAGGAGGGAGGTGGACAACAAAGGTCTGCCCTGGCAGGTGACCCTGATCTTTGAAGGTCTACCAGGAGCGGGCAATTGGAAGCAGAACAGAACCAATGTATAGGCAGGGACTCCAGGCAGAGAGTATAGCTTCTCCAAGGGTATCTGTTTGAGATCTGGCATATCTGGAGAGTAGAGGTAGTCAGAGGGAGGGAGTTAGGGTGGGGGCAGGTAGTGATGGGGCTGGAAGGAGATGGGCATCATAGGGGCCTCAAACATCCTGAAGCTCATCCGCTATCTTCTGGGGCTATCAGGGTAGCTGCCGTGTTTGTACAGAGGAAACTGGTCAGCCAGGCTTCAGAGCCACCAGACCACAGGGTAGGGCTTAAAAGACCTGGTGTCTGTCCTCAGAGAGCCCAGGCAGAAAGGACGCAGGCGGAGCTGTGGCTGTGAAGGTGAGAGTTAGGCCCTAGTGGCTGGTCCAGGGACAAGACAGGAGCTAGTGTGTCTCGGTGAGTGTGAGAGCCTGGGAGCAGACCTTGACTGTCTTTGGCATCAGCACTTACTTTCGGTGAGCCTTAGCCGCCTGGGTTAACCTATATCATCCCGACTGGCACTAAACATGGTTTACGTGGCCATGGTTTTAAGCACCGGTGATGTCTTAAGCAAAGGAAAATGACTGATTGTAACTAAGAATTATAAAGTAACCAGTGCTTCATAGACAGAATCCCATCAGGTTTTACACACAGGAAAGCATAAGGGTCTTAGTGTCAGAGGGGTCTCCCGGGAAGGAAATAAACCCCATAGAAAGGAGACTTGGAGAAGCTCAGGGAGGGTATATGGGGGCTGCTGCGGCAGGCAGGGTGTGTGTGGTTGCTGTGTCGAGGGGTGTGGCTGTGCCAGGGAGTGGATGTGGCTGCAGTGGCCGGGAAGAGATGCCTAGAGCTGCTCCAGCAACACTGTGCGTGGTGCTGACGGGGAAGGAGAACAGCTCCTCCCTAGGGAATAACTCCATTGTCCCTCTGCGACGACGTAGCACAGGAACGTCGCCAATCTAGGCTTCTAGCCGCTGGCCATCGTTTAAATTTGTCACACAGCAAATACTATTTACAGAATCGTCATCTTTTGAAATTTCAAAAGCCATTTTAAAACTTTGATTAAGCAATTTCGAGTGCTTATCTTGCTCACCAGCCTTTTCTTTCTGCACGGGCCACGTGCTGATCGTCAACCGTGGTCCCCGCACATGCGCGCTCGAGTGGCCGCGTCACCAAGCAGCTGTAACGACAGTAGTTGGCTTGTGAACCTTCACCTCTCAACAGAAGGGTTCTAAAGTATTTTTCAAATGCTCATTAAGTCACTTTATGCCTCAGAAAGGAATATTAACTCTATCATGATAGAGATGCTAAATCTGAAAGATGTATTAGCAAACAGCTGAGCTGGTGACTGCTGAACTGAGGACCGGGAGAGTACAGGGAGGGCTCTTTACGGAGGGCCCTTTGTCTCTGGACCTGCCCGCTGTGGGAAATAGGGCACAGATGGTGTTGTCAGCCTCATTCTGTCCAGGAACAGCCAACGCCTTTGGGGTACAGGGAGTGGTACGGGGGGGGAGGGGGAGGGGAGCATAGGTGATTGGCGGGGGGCTGGTGCTCTCATGGCCTTTGTGACCTTATTAGGGGCCTACGTGGCCAAGCCTTGCCAGGAGCTGCGAAACCGCCCCTCCCTGTGTTGCAGGTTACCACACCACAGTCTTTGGGGTCTTCAGTGACTGTCTGCTAGACAACCTCCCAGGAGTGAAAACCAGTGGCTCCACCGTGGAAGTCATTCCTGCCTTGCCAAGACTGCAGATCAGCACATCGCTGCCCAGGTAGTGGGGCCGGGGGCACAGGGGGCTGTGACTGGAGGGAGTGGATCTTAGAACGCTTTCTGCTCATACATTTCTTAAAGATAGCGCAAAGGGTTCGGGTCCATCTGACTTGGATAAGGCAGAAAACATGGCGGAAGGATCTTGAAGGGACCAGAGAGTTAATATGTTCTCTGAAAATATGTCAGAATGCAGTTGACCGCTTTCTCATCAGAGCTCAGGGACAACTAGCGGTTAGAATTAGAGTCGCCCACAAACAGGGCTTTAAGAAAAACTCCTGGTGCCTGGAGAGGTGGCTCCGTGGGTAAAGTGTGTGCTGCATTAACGTGAGGGCCTGCGTTTGGACCCCCAGCACCACTGTAAAAAGCCAGGCTGGGTGGCACCAGACAGAGATAGGAGGACCCTGGGTGTTCACTGGCTCACCAGCCTCGCTGACAGGGCAGGCTGCACATTCACCAAGAGCCCTGTCTTTAAAAGCCAAAAGCAAACAAAATAAATAAAGTGGACAGAGATGGAGGAAGACATCTGATATTGACCTGTGGCCTCCATATACCTACACATACGCATGCATGCACATGCACACACACACACACACACACACACACACACACACACACACACACACACACACGCATACGCATGCACGCACGCACGCACGCACGCACACCCCCCCCACAAGCACGCACATGCATACTCACACATACCCACACAGTGGTGGGGTGGGGGATTCTTATGATTGTGAAAAATGGTCTTCTAAAAAAAAAATTAAGCTTTATTCTTTTATTTGTTTTTAGCATTCTAGGGAAGCATAAAGAAGAGTAAGCCTAGGAGGCTAGAGTAGCTGGTCAGGGCTTTGTGGTCTTGCCTTGCAGTTCTTAGCCCAGCCTCTTTTTAAAAAAATACATTCTTGGATTTTATGAGGTGGCTCCTGTTTATAGTACAAAGAGCTCCCCATCCATGGATAGTTAGAACACACTGTATTATATATAGTGGTATTTTCTGTTTTGTAACCACGTATGTAACAAAAACTTTCTTTATGCATTACACATTCTTTAAACAATGTAATTTAAAATTTTAAGTGAAACTAGTATATCATTTCTTCCCTTCCCCTCCCTCCAATCCCTCCTCTGTATCTCATTCCCCCACTCCAAATTCATGGCTTCTTTTTCTTTAATTGAGATATATATATATATATATATATATATATATATATATATAATTGATATTCATATATATGAATAAATATATAAATACAATCTGCTGAGCCCATTTAGAGTTGTTTATAAGCATCTGTTTTTAGCGTTGGTCACTTAGTATTGGATAACCAGTTGGGGGCTCATCCCCGGGGAAGACTAATCCTCCCTCTTGGCAGTCTTTCAATTGTTTATCTTATCCTTATCTAGTCATGGGGCCCAGTGAGATTTCCCCTACCCCACTTTGGTAGGTTAGCTGGTGTCATTGTTGAGGTTTCAGGAGCGTCAGCTCCCCTGTCCTACCTGGTAGATACAATCTCACAGCAGACATCTTGGTCCTGTAGCTCTTGCAAATTTTTTCCACGCCTTCTTCCGAGATCTTTTTGAGCCCTTGGTGTAGGGGTTGTGCTGTAGATGGAACCAGTGGGGCTGGCCACCCACAGTGAGTTGTTCTCTGCGTTTTTACTTGTCATGGCTTTCCGTAATGATCTCATCTGCTGCAAAAGAAACTCCTTTGCCCAGGGCCGGGAGTGACACTTCTCAGGCTGGGCCAGAGCACAGGCTCAAAAAAATGTAACTTTCAGTGATTTAATAATGTACGTCTCACCCCTCTCAGGATTGCACAGCCACTTGTTTGTGGCTCCTGTGAATAATAATAATAATAATAATAATAATAGCCAACAGGAAATAATAATAATAGTAAAATGTGTCTTAGGCCTTTCCCAGCTGTTGGGTGGACCCTTTTCACTTGTCTAGCAGTGTTCTAGGTGGCAGGGCTGTGACAGGGAATGTGACCCTGTGCTTGTCAAATGGGAAAGAATGACGGGCAGCCTTCCAGCCCGACCATCGGAAGCTACAAGACGGGCAGGGAGGAGGCAGCAGCTGTGGCTGTGGGGTGGGCGGGCAGCTGGCTCTAGAGGGAGTGGAGGGGGAGAGAGGGTCGCGTGATGGGGGACATAAAGCAAGACAGAAAAAGCTAACTCCAAAGGGACCACAGATCTGACTCTTAAGAGCCGGAAGTCCCACATTTTTAGAAGACAGACTCTTGACCTTGAGGGTAGGATCCAGAAGATGGAACCTTGATAATTGGGACCTCATCCCGGTGAAAAGACAGTTGTTCTTCCAAAGATGCCATTAGGAAAATTAAAAGACAACTCACAGGTTGGAAGAAAGTATTTGCCCGGCGCATATCTGATAGAGTTGTATCCATATAAAGCACTTTTAAAACTCAGTATAAAGAAGACAAATGACTGAATTCAAAAATTGGTCAGTGATGTGATTAATTCTTACAGCACGAAAGATACACAAGCATCAAATAAGCCACCTGGAAGAGTACTCGGGCCCATGAGTCTCTTTGGGGCTGCCATCCTCCTCCTGAGGTGGTAGCTCACACCCACTGGGGTGGCTGTGATCAGAAGACAGGCAACAGCAGCCAGGCCGGGAAGGGGTTGCAGGATCTAGAGCCCTCGTGCATTGCTGATGGGAACGTAAAGTGGGGTGCCCATTGGGAGGACAGTTGGGCAGTCTTTCAAAAGATCAAACATCACTTTCGTGACCCAGCTATACCTCTGTTAGGTAGCTACCCAAGGTGAGAGTGATCGTATGCTGTTGCCAGAACGTGTACCTGGTAGTTAAATAGCGGCAGGGACCCCCATGTCCATCAGCTGATGAGGAACAGAAGGAGACACACGTGGACACTGGAGCACTGCTCTCCCAGCAGTAAAAATGAACCAGCTCCTGATACCCGCTTTGCCATACATGGACCTCAGAAACACCATGCTGAGGGAGAGAGACCATCGTGTGTGACTCCTCTTCTGTGAACTGTTGGGAAGGGGCATGCAGGCCTGTGGAGAGAGGCTGCCAGTGGCAGCGGGGGTGGGCGTGGAGTTTGGTCTGATGTAATTACACCAAGGCTTCTCTTTAGGATGCTGGCGATGTTTAAGATGGGATCTCAGGGGAGGTAGTGCAACTCTGTAAGTTTCCCAAACTGCTCAGAGATAAAAAGCAGGTGAACGGCAGTGTATAGCTAGTTACACTTGGTTCAGTGGGGCAGGTAGATCGATTTTGGTTTAGTGGTGATTAGGATGAACACCTCACCTCAGCCGAGCACATGCAGCCCCTGGAAAGGTGTTCTGTCTCCTTCCCTGTGGCTGCTTTCAGCCGGCAGCTCAGAGGCCTTGCCTCAGTCCCTGCTGTTCTTAGTAGTTCCCAGGAACCCAGAGGCAACCCACCTAGAAGTGACACAGTCCTCGGCTTGTCCCCTGACCACTTTAGAGCCACATAGAGGAGTAGGAAAGTAGACCTGCCCCACCTTGGAGGCCCTCAGTGTCCAGTCCAGGAGAAGGATGGGGGCAGGGGGCGGTCCTAAGGGAAACCAATCAAAGGGCTGTTGCCAGGGAGGAGGAGCTTGCTGGGGAAAGACCCTGTGTCACCTGCCCACCAGTCTGGACATCTCAAAGCTCACATCTGCAGTCACACAAGGAAGGAAGGACTTGATACTCCAGCTGTCCCTCCAGCCATTTCAAGAGCAACCTCAGTTTTCTTTAATTTTGTAATAGCTTCATGAGATGCATCTGCCTCACCTTTTTGTTTTAGCATCCCATGGTGCTCTAATAAAGCACATAGATACTCTCTGGTGTCTCTGTGTTCCCAGTGGGAAGACCTGGAATGCCTGTTCATAGGGAGCCAGGAGCACCGAGTAGAGGAGAGAATTCTTTATAGAGTGGGTTCTTCTTCTTCTTCTTCTTCTTCTTCTTCTTCTTCTTCTTCTTCTTCTTCTTCTTCTCCTCCTCCTCCTCCTCCTCCTCCTCCTCCTCCTCCTCCTCCTCCTCCCCCTCCCCTTCCCCCTCCTCCCTCCCTCCTCCCCTTCCTTCCTTCCTTCCTTCCTTCCTTCCTTCCTTCCTTCCTTCCTTCCTTACTTCCTTCCTTCCTTCCACTCATCCTCCTTCTTTCTTCTTCTTCGTAGGGGCTGGGAGAGAGATTCCCATGGGAATGACTCGCAGTTAACGTGTTTATTTTTTAAAAAAATGTGTACATCTATTTTTTTCTGAGGTGATTCACTGCATTAAAAAGCAATTATTCAAGTGGGGCTTGGCTGTAATATGTTGTAAACATAGGAGAGGCTGAGCCATGGAATTCGCTCAGAGTTGTTGACTACTACCATGTGCTCTCCACCTGTGTGATAGTGAATGGTCAGCAGTAAAAAATGCCCTTGACCTTGGCCTCACTCCTTGTGAGCATAGAGTGGAGGCCGTGTCAGACCACCCGGAGCCTGCAGCCCGGCTTGCCAGCGACTTCCCCCACTCCATAACCCTCCCCCCCCGTCCCCCCGCAGTTGTGTGTGTCTGTGACAACTGAGCACCAGGCCCTGTGGGCACAGCCAGGGCGTCTAGCCTGCTTCTCAAGTGTGTTCCTGTGCGACTGGTCTCAGCGCGTGGCCCGTGTTTTCCCTTCTTTCTCTCTTACTCTTCTCCCTGTCATTTGCCGTGGTTTCAGGTCTGCACATTCCTTGCAGCCTTCTTCCGGCGACGAAATATCGACCAACGTGTCGGTCCAGCTTTACAATGGAGAAACTCAGCCGCTGGTCATCACCTTGGAGAACATCGGACTGGAGCCTCTGGAGCAGCTGGAAGTCACCTCCAAGCTTCTCACCACCAAGGGTAGGTGGCCTGGGGACCGTCCGTGTGCTCAGAGAGCCGATGCTGGCTTACCCAGAGTGCAGCCGAGTCACCGGGAAGTCTAGGGCTGTGGGCTCTCTTCACAGTGTCCCTCAGCGCCAAGTTCTTCACCTGGAATTTAAGTAAGTTGGTAATGGGCTTTGGTGGATGCTTGAAGGAATTCGTTAATGTTGCTGAGTGACAGAAAACTGTAGTCTATATGACAAAACTTTTAAAAATAGCATTTTTATTAACTTTATTTTATGCAGTGTATTTCTATTATATTCACCCCCAACTCTTCCTAGATCCACCCCCACCTTCGTACCCATCTAATTTTGTGTCTTTTTTTTTTTTTTTTTTTTGGGTAAAAAGCTCATTACGTCCAATCTATGCTGTCATATACTCTTGGATGTGTGGCCATCATCTGTAGCATGGTCAGTCTACAAAGAGCAACAGATACTCTTAAAAAAACATGGGCTCCCTTCTTCTAGCAGCTATCAGTTACCAATAGCTCCCCAGCTAGGAGCGGGACTTCCTGTCCACCTCCCCTCTCCATGCTGGGGTTTCGTTTGGCTTGGCCTTTCATAGGTCTCGAGCATGCTGTTACAATCACTGTGAATTCAGATGTGCTTGCTAGCCTGCTATGTCCAGAGAACAGTTTTCTTGTAGTCCTCTGCTACCTCTGCTTCTTAGAACCTATCCACCTTCTCTTCCCTGATGATGGTCTCTGAGCTTTTGGAGAAGGGGGTGTGAGGTAGATGTCCTGTTTAGGGTTCAGTACCCCTAAGTCTCTTATTCTCAACCTTGTCCAGTTGTGAGTCTCTGTGTTAATCACCATCTGCTTTAAGAAACAGCTTCTCTGTTGAGGATTGAGAGAGTTAATCTGTAAGTGTAACAGTTAGTCTTAGGAGTCAGTTTAATACTCTGTCCATTTAGCAGAATAACAGTATTAGGTTCCCCTCCAGGGCCTGTGCCCTCTCTAGTCACAGGTTCTTGGCCCTGACAGTGATGCCAAGATATGGGTTTCATCTTGTGGAATGGGTCTTAAATCCAATCATAAAGTGTTTGGTTGCCTCCATGACATTTATACCACTTTTGCACTGGTGAGCATGTCTTATTAGACCCATTATTATTGTAGCCTAGAAGGTTTATTCCTGGGGAAGATTGGTGATGACTTTTCTCCTCTGATGATGTGTACAACACCCTTCAGCATGAAAGCTAGCCAGCAGAGATGAAGCTAGATTTCTCTATGTTCTATGACCCAGGTATGTGATGTCTTCAGGAATAGTCTTCTATGGTGAAACTTTTCCCCCTCTCCTGTAACCTATCTTGCCTTCCTAATTTAGAAACTGGAAAATATTTTTTTCCTTTCTTAAAAATAAATCCAAGTGATACTCATATGCCTGTTGTTCACTCTGATCCCGCGTTCTTTCTGTAGCACAGCCCTTGTGTGTCTCTCCCTTAAAAGAAAATGTTGGCTGTCATTAAGAACACAATTCCAGTCTGGGGCATGGTGGTGCATGCCTTTAATCCCAGCACCTGGGAGGCAGAGGCAGGTGGATCTCTGTGAGTTTGAGGCCAAGTTGGTCTGCAGAATGAGTTCCACTACAGCCAGAGCTACATAGTGACACCCTGTCTCAAAAACAATCAAAAAACAAACTACAAACAAACCATCCCACAATTGCATGTCATGGACATCACACTTAACCCTTGAAGCTGTGACCCAGCCAGCTGTCCTGTCTATTCCTCGTCTACCTTCTCTGCTCAATCAGTTCACTTTTGGGCTCCCAGCCCAGTCAGCACGCCTCTGAAAACCTTCCCAATCCCTGGGTGTTGGGTCTTTTTCTGTCGTCCCAAGAGTACTCTCTGTTGACTCTCTGTCTCCAGTGGGCAGTGAGTGTCTCAAAAACCGTGACTAGCTTTTTTTATTGTTAGGGCCTGGCACATCGTAGGTGTGCAGGACAGAAGGGCTGCAGTGGAATGCCATTTTCATATTTAAATAAAAAGGTAGTGACAGCATCTTGTCTGCCTGTTGAGAGGATATGATAAATGTGGGGGGCCACTCTGAAGCCCTTTGCTTCATGTGGTCCCTTGGGCTATGCACCCAGCAGTGCTCTGGTCAAGCTATAGCCTCTGCTCTCTCAGGCCCTTCTTCCGTCCTGGAGGCCTTGGTGGCCCGAAGCCCCTCAGCACCGCCTCTGCTCAGGTGTGGCTTCTCTCTGACCCTGCCAGGCCCCGCTAGGCCTCCACATTCTGACGCCTTTGAATTCTTCTGACTAGAGTGTTCTGGCAGCCCCCCCCCCAATCCTCACTCTTGTTAGAAAAGGATTCCCAAGTGTGGAAGAAATGAAGGATGTCATTGTAGCCAGCCCGTGCATCCCAGTCATCTTTTCTCCACAGTTGGCACTTTCCTCTGTTGCCTCATTCTGTGTCTCTTACACTTCCTGTCTGTCCATCCATCTCTCCAATGCTGTTTAAGATTGCAGATGGCAGTTCGTTTTACCTCCAAGTGCTTTGGCACACATCAGTGCAAGTCTAGTTTCTTTGTGTTAACCGTGTATACGTGACATGTTTACCTTCTGAACAACACGCCGCGATGTTCAAACCCTTACCAAGGGTACCAGAGTTCCAACTGTACTCTAGTGCGGGACATTTCCACCTTCTGAGGAAGCTCCCTCAGGTTCCTTCCCAGTGACCCCTTCTCAGAGGCAACCATACTTGTCACATTGGGTTACCCATCATGCCTTGCACATGCCTAACCTGGTCTCTTCTGTTTCTCAAGCAGGGAACCTCACTGCTTGTACTTCATAGGCAGGAACTCTGAAAGTAACAGAGGACAGCCACCTATCTGAAGCCACAGATTCAGGGGGAAGAAAGCAGGATGAGAAGCAAGATTCAAACTGTTTTTAATTTTAAAGATTTTTAGTTTTTATTTTACACGTGTGAGTGTTTTCCTTGAATGTATGTCTGTGTACCGCGTGTTTGCCTGGTACCCATGGAGTCCAGAAGAGGATGTTGTATCTCCTGAAACTGGAATCAGAGATGCTCGTGAGCGTATGTATGGGTGCTGGAAACTGAACCCAGGTCCCCTGTAAGAGCAGCCGGTGTTCTTAACTGCTGCGCCCCGTCTCCGGCACCTGACTTTCAATTTTTAAAGCCACGACACAGTGGGTTTCCTTTCGGGATTCCGTCTATATGCGGATGCTTTTCAAGGCCCTGCTCTCAGCTCTGCTGGCCTCCAGGGAGGAAGACGTGCAGACGTGTAATGCCAGGCATCATGTAGCCATTTCCGAAGCAGCGCAGTTACAACTGAAAGATTAAAGCCATCATTCATTTTTTTATTACTGTCCCAAGCAGCGGTACATTTACATGTAGAATTAAATTAGCGAAAACAGGCCATCTGCTTTCAAAATATACAGAGGAAATAATCCCTGCGGCGGCTTGGCGGCTTGGCGGCTTGCATTCTGCAGTGGAGAAAAGCTGTTAGCATCAACAGATGACCCGCCTGACGTGAGGAGACGAGGAACTGGCCTCAGCTGGGAGCACTGGTTCCGTGCTGGGGCCTGAGACTCAGCCATGCCTGTTAAAGGAGCCCCCTTTTTCTGCACACGCGTTGTCTTTATGGGAAGTCCAGTGCGCCCTGCTTCTTTAACGTCCAACTGGGGACGTCTCTGGGTTCCCATGCTGTTTTCTTTGTTCTGAGTTAGCTTTGTTTTCTACCTCAACAGTAGCAATCGCCATTCCGTTCCCCGATCTCCCAGTAGCAGGTTCCCCGATCTCCCAGTAGCAGGCGAGCGGCACATCTCACATTCGCAGCCTCCATAGACATCTCCAGGGAGGGGTGGTGAATTGGGCTTTTTTCTGCTGCAGCTTCAGGACAGAAGAGCTGGGGCGCAGTGACAGTAAGTGTGGGCACATGGGGTGGGCTGTCCTGTGAACTGTGAGGCACGCTGACAGGACCCTGGAAGCCCTCAGGAGGCAGGCCCTAGGGAGCTTCCTTCCCTTGCACTCCGGTTTGCTTAAGTCACATCTGCATACCCTTTGTCTTTGCGGAGCGTGCTCGCACACCTGGAGCCTGGGCACTTGCAGGAGCCTGCCTGCAGGACCAGAAGGTAACCGGCAGCGTCCTTGACAGCCACCACTTTTGCCCGCGTCCCCCCATCTCCTAGAGGAACCCATTGCCTGCAGTCATTCGCCCTCTTTCCATACTCTGGGCTCTCCTGACCTGTGAGATGCTCGTCACAAGCCCCTTGAAAGAGGCCTTTTGCTTCTCGGGTGTGTACTGAGGTCCAGTGAGACCCTTCCTGGGCCTAGACTGTCTTTGGGGCTTTGATGGGTTGAGGGTCCTTGTTCACAGGTTCCTACGATGCAGATGTAGCGTATCTATACTGTTTGAAGACATGGGTATCTTGCCCCATAGGGTGTATGTACCCTTAAAATCTCAACTTCCTTGTTACAGAATCTTTCTATGTTGTGAAAGGTGTAAACTCCCATCTTAAAGTACCACAGAGTTCAGTGGAATGAAGGCAAGCTCAGGAAACATGTATTCGTTTTCCCACAGACATTGTAAGAAAGCTCAGAGTATACATGTATACAAGCACAGGTAGACAGGTTTGTGGCTCCATGGGGTTGATCCCCAGCAGCACAAACTGCAGAACAAAACCAAGAAAGCAAGTGTGAACACAGAGCACATGGATACACATACGTGCCCCTAGGCCGTTCTTTTCCTTGTTTTGTTTTCAGATTCATTGTGTGTGTGTGTGTGTGTGTATGTGTGTGTGTGTGTGTGTGTGTGTGTGTGTGTGTACACCTGCAAGTATGTGGGTGTGCCTGTGTGTTGTGCTGGTGCCTGTGGAGGTCAGAAGAGGGCATCAGATGCCCTGGAGCAGGACTTATGGACAGTTGTAAGCAAGCTGATGTGAGTGCTGGGAATGAAACTCCAGTCCTCTACAAGAGCAACAAGTGCTCTTAACCACTGAACCTGTCTACGGCTCCCATTCTTTTTCTTTTCAGTTTATGTGTGTGTGTTTATTGTATATGTGTGCACGGGTGTGTGTTCACGTGGGCACAGGGGTGCAGGTTAGAGGACAACCTCAAGTTTCATGGTCCTCTCCTTGTTTGAGACAGCTTCTCTTGTGTTGCTTGCTGACGTGCCCACAGTGCTAGCCGGCCTGTGAGCATCCATGGATCCTCCTGTGTCTGCTTCTCACTTCTCCATAGCAGCACCAAGATTATATGTCCACATGCCACTATGCCCAGCCTTACATGGGTTCTGGAAAATTGGACTCAGGTCCACATGCTTTGTGGCAAGTGTTTTCTTCATAGAGCCATCCCTAGCCCAGTTCCTTCACTCTCTGAATTGATTGATTGATTGATTGATTGATTGATTGATTGTTTTTTCAAGACAGGGTTTCTCTGTGTAGTTTTGTTGCCTATCCTGGATCTCGCTCTGTAGACCAGGCTGGCCTTGAACTCACAGAGATCCGCCTGGCTCTGCCTCCTGAGTGCTGGGATTAAAGGCGTGCGCCACCGCCACCCGGCTGGTCTATTTTTTTATTGCCAAGTTTTATAATGAATTATTTAAAAGTAGTTTTTAGTTCCCATGTAGTTGCTTAAGCACACTAAACAAGTCAAGAACGTGAAAATATCTGTTAATGCTCAACATTATTTTAATATATTTACTCTATGATGCAAAGATTAAACATTTAGTTAGTGTATCAGAGGTCATTGTGTCCAGCAGCATATTTTTATAATTTGGAAATAGTTATTAAGATAGACAAAAAAACAGAATTTAATTTAAATTCAAAGATGGTCCATGTTTATCACCTAGAATCTTGATTGGCCCAAATTTAAACCCAACAGACTGATTCTGCAATACTTTTAACATTAAAGAAATTTATGAGTTTTGAGAAATACCTTGTCAGAGACATCTATATTGCCCACACGCCATCTTCTGACATCACATCTGATGCTTTTAATCATAGTTATGAAGGTAGCCAGGTTTCCTGTAAGTAATATTTTGTATGGTCAAAAGAAGTTAATGAAGTGATCAGTTCATTATGCCAAATGTGCTTGTGCTTAATATCACCCTTTCCTGGTTTTTGAAGCTCAGATGTGTTGATTTTGGTTCATCATCAGTGTTAACACCACTTCCAGGAAAGGCAGAACTGGATCCTTCCTTCCACGCTCCCATCACTGAACTTGGACCGCTCTGTCAGGCCCGCCAGCTGAACACTGACATTCTTTAGTTAACAAGTATAACGGCACCTACCTACACGAGTGTAGAAATTGTCCTTCCTGAAAGAAATTACGTACAACAAATTGCTTTCTAAAAATACAGAGATCACACCCGTGTCTCCTGTCACGCTGACAACTTCACCTGCATGTTGCGTGCAGAGAGTTGAATGTCTGAACAGAGAGTGAGGCCTCTGTGTTACGGCTTTGGCGGGTGAGATGCTCTGTGTCCCTTGCTTTCTCCTCCCATGGGTAGCGTCGTGTTCCTGAAATTAGAAACTTCTCCGATGGTGAAGGTTTTTCTATAGTGGTGTCCATTTCGATTCTCAGTGCGAAATCACCAGCTTCATTGATGGCACTAAAGGAGACCCGAGCACTGGGGCAGTGACCATCGTTTCGGACAGTACAGTAAAGAGAATCAGGGGAGACGGGCTGGGTTATTGATTTCTATCTGGTGTTATTCTTAGATGCAGACCACCCTGTTGGGTTCTGGAAAATCCTTTTAGTCGTTCCAGTCTGCAGCCAGTGGTTCTAGGAAGAGATAAACACAGGAAGGCCCACTTCCGAAGCTTGAAGCCAGATTCTCTGTTGCTGTAGCCGCAGGGTCTCCTTCACACTCGGACTTACCTCTTCGCTGTGTCTTAGAAATACTCTCATGATTTGGCACCAGAAGGAAATCAGCTGTACCCTAACCCATGAATTGGCTTAGTATTTGAATGCGTCACCCTTCAAACCTCAGAACTTAGTAATTAGTCAGCAGTACACTCAGACACCGTTTGAAGTAAGCCGCATGCTTGGGAAGGAAGGGCAGGGCTGCCTGCACGTGGGGCTTTTGGTGCGTCTTGGTTATTTATTGGCCTTGGGCTGCGTGGGGGCCTGGGTGGCTGGTGATGCTCCAGTCTCCCCCAGGTGATCCTGTGAGAGCACGTGGGATCCTACGGTTGCTCCTAGTCACTGTCACCTTAACTGCTTGAGCCGCATTAGACAAGGCAGCTGAGTGCTCTCCTCTGGGTGCTCCGCCTCCTCACGCTTCCAGAGCAGATGCCCATGCCTCAGGAGTAGCCAGAGCCTTGCCCGGCGCCTCTCAGGCAGGCAGCGACCACTGCCTTGGCAGGCTCAGAATGGGCGAAGTCAGCAGATAGTTCTGCGTCCTTGGTCTGCCAGGCCTGGTAACCCTAGCAAAGGGCTTATCTAGCTGACTTCAAATGAGACGGAGTGGGTGTGCCACCCTTGAAGAAGATGGGTAGCTGTACAGGTTTATGGCTTCAGCTCTTTTTTTCCTTGCCCTTAGAAATTGCATTTCTGCAAGAGTGAAATTGAAATCTTCCTCTTCTAGGCGTGTAAAGCCACACGGAGCCTTGAAACAGTTGCAGGGGAACGAGAGTTACAGCCTCGGCAGGGAGTTGAGCGGGCAGCCCCCGCTCTCCCGTGTTCTGTCCACATGGAACCCGGGGCCAGAGCAGCTCACGGACCCAGGGGTCCGGTAACGAGCTGCCTGGAGCTGCCACAACGGACGTCACTCACCCTGCTGATTTCCTGTCTTTGGGGCCCAGCCTGCTTCTGAAGTTGTTATGCTATTTTTATATAATTACTGTTTTTAACATTATGGCCTTGCAGGGTGAGGTTGAAAAACCGATCGTGCGGAAGACTGGTTTCCGCTTTGTGTGTCGTCAGAGAGCAGAGTGTCTTGGGGCGTGAGGAGGAGGAGTTTGCTTCTCAGCAGGTAGATGAGTCGCTGAGAGCAGCCTCCTGTGACGTAGTGTGAGCCAGCAGGAGGCCCCCAAGGTGAGCATTTCAGCCTGACGGGCAAGTGGCCTTGCCGCTCAGGGGCTGGTTCACTGGGACGAAGTCCCTGGCTTTGGTGACAGTCCCTGCCCATGCCTGGCGTGGTCCCGTGCCCCTCTTCTTCTTGTGGTGACGCGTAGGAGGCACTGGGCACAGTCCTAGCCCCGCACAGCCCTGGCCCTCTCAAGCACCGGGGAACACAGGAGTGCGTCCCACAGGCTGCTGTTGCTACGGTCCCCTCTGTCACTGTTGTCTTGTGGAATGTCACCTGGCTAGCCACCAGCCGGAGCATTGTGGTTCTTTGCCCTGACTCAGTTTCTTAGCCTAGCATTCAGTTGTTGCGTTATACCGCTAAGGATCAAACTCACGGCCTTGACCATGCTAAGCATGCATTCTCGCTCTGAGCTACATCTCTCTCTGTTCTTCTCTCTTTCTTATTCTTTACTGTTTTTTTTTCTTTTTTTTGTGGTGCTAGGTGTTGAACTCGGGACCTTGTGTATGCTAGGCAAGTGCTCTCACCCTATGCTATACTTCAATACCTTCCTCTTTTTATATTTATTATTTATTATTTATTCTTTTTAGTTTAGTGGTTTTTTTTTTTTTTTTTTTTTTTTTTTTTTTTTGAGACAGAGTTTTATTCTGTTACCCAGACTGGCCTTGGGCTCGCAATGTAGCCCAGGCTAGCCTCAAACTTGTGGCAACCCTCCTGCTCTCAGATCCCCAGATGCTGGGGCCATAGGTGTGACCCATTGTACCTGGCTTACCCTTTTACTTTTTGTAGCTAGGATTTTTTTTTTCCTCCAGTGGGTTTCATCTGTAGCTTCCTTTCTTACAAACAGTTTTTTTTTTTTTTTTTTTTTTTTTTTTTTCTGGTATCCACTGTATTTCAGGCATTGTGCTTTAGGGAGCAGGATGGCAGCAGTCAGGATCCCCAGGGGGCTCTGAGTGTGGCAGGAGACTGGGCTGTGAGCAGGGGCAGCATGCCCACAGAAACAGAGGGCAGGAGAAAAGCCACAGCGGGATTATACTCTTGCCTTTCCTGGCTCTGCTAGGTTCCTGTCTGCTCTCTGGTCACCAACTCTTCCTCTTTTTATCCAACTCCTCCACAAGCCTGTGCCCAGCAGCATCTCCCCATCTTGACCCATGCTGGGCACTGGGGGAGGGGAGCCCCCATGTGAGAGTCTGATCCAGGCCTTCACCTGTCTCTGTGCCCCATCTGCGAACACACATCCACGTGCCTAGAACCTTGCTGACCCCTGATAACCTTCTGTGATTCCCCCCGCCCCCCAGCTCTGACCTTCATCCCTGGGCACAGTGTCCATTGTCGCTTGCTGGCAGCCTTTCCTGCCTCTTCTAGAAGGCTTGGCCATGCCGCTCCCACCACGCCCGGCCGCTTACACCAGTCAACAACACTCACCTTGTCTTTGTGTTCTTCCATAGTCAGACATTTATTACATTTATATGCAGTTGCTGTGCCAGCACATGAATAATGCATGGGTCCTGTCCTCCGGAGCGCGCGGTTCAGCGTGGGAGTCAGGCATGTGTTCACCGAGTTCTGGCTGCACACCCTGAGTTGTATTACCTCCGTGTGACTGGCCGCCGAGAATGGGCCCCGCAGCTGTGCTTGCTGAGAAGATGTCAAAACTCCCCAGTGACTAAAAGCCATTCAGCTCGGCGCCCACTGGCACCCGGGCAGGATGGCGGTGTCTCTGTGTCTAGTTTGGCATTTTAATGGCAAATTCTAGGGGTCACGCTGGAGAAGTCCGCAATCTTAGCTGATCTCTAGACAGGGTGACATGCCTTGCCCACAGCACGGTGGGAGTCGGTGCGCTTGGCTCATTGAGGGTGCGGATTGGAAGGAGACGAGACAGGGAGAGCAGAAGTCAGGGTTGGAGAGGTTTTGTTTTGTTTTGTTTTTTTATGTTCCATTTCCACCAGGTGGGTTGGGTGCTTGGTGTGTTGTACCTTCTGCCAGGAAACTGAAAAGAGGAAACAAGCCCACCTCTTAAGACTGAAGCGGGCATGATTTCACAGGTCTGGTGTGGGGCTCAACAAGGGGGCGTGGAAGAGTAGATGCAGGGCAGCTTGTGGGAGTGGAGTCTGGCTCTCCTCACTTCGGTTGCCGAAAGTATGAAGGTTGGTGGGGACCTATCCAGACAGGAACTGTGTGGATTTGGTGACATGGTCTATGGCCTCCTTTTCATGGATGTGCCCACCTGGCCGAGCTCTCTGTGGCAGCAACGGATGCAGTCCCTGGCTTTCACTGTCTGTCTCCCCTCTGCTTCCTCTTTACCAGCTTGCATAGGCTGTGGCCTCAAAGACAGCGCCCAGCCAGGGGGTGGAAGCCTGGGGGACCTTCAGAGTTCATTTAAACCCTTTTAAGACCTGAAAGCCACCTACAAAAAGCCTCCCAGTCAGGCAAGAAGAATGCTGTATTTGTAATCTTTTGAGGTAATCCCTCTGCCCCATGAGAGAGCTGGTTCTCTCATGCAAATCTGGGCCTCTGAGAGGCTAGTGAGTTTTATTTCTAGGTAGTTGATTAATTCAGCAGACAGTTATCGAACCTGTTTGGTGTGCAGCCGAGGCAAAGTTTCTTCAGAGAGCTTTGTGCCGAGAGGAACCTGGCTTCTCGCCTGGCCCATTTTTGGAAACCACTCTGCTCTTGTCCCACCCTGCCCTCCCACCAGACCCTTATCCTTCCTAGAGCAGAGACCACGTCTTCCTTACAGCGCACTGGCCGGATGGGATGGGTGCAGCGGCTGGAGCAGCTTCTGGGTCTCCCACCCCATCGATTCCCATGTGCTAGGTTGCTGTGCTGAGATGTAACATAGCCCCATTTAATCTCACAAAATTGAACACTGGTGCCTTTACTCACTCTTGGGAGTGACAGAGGATGTGTGGCTGTGCTCATTCAAGGAGCCGAGAGTGCCAATGTGGGGAGTTCAAGTTCAGGCCTGTGACCCCAGAGCTCACACGCTTGATTGAGTATTGAATTTTGTTCTCACTTTCTTTTCTCGAGGTATTGTATACCTCCCATGAGGTTTTCCTGGGGAATTCTCCGGGCTTCAGTTCAAATGCTGGTTAGTTCATATCTCAGGAGAGAGGCTGGAGGATAGTGGAAAGGGCATTGTTCTTGTGCGATATTGCTCTGATTTTTCTTCTTGTCTCTTTCTTTCTTTCTTTCTTTCTTTCTTTCTTTCTTTCTTTCTTTCTTTCTTTCTTTCTTTCTTTCTTTCTTTCTCTCTCTCTCTCTCTCTCTCTCTCTCTCTCTCTCTCTCTCCCTCCCTCCCTCCCTCCCTCCCTCCCTCCCTCCCTCCCTCCCTCCCTCCCTCTCTCCCTCCCTCCCTTCCTCCCTCCCTCTCTGGCAGGGTATCATGTAGCCCAGGCTGGCCTTGAAGTTGCTTTGTAGGCAAGGATGATCTCAAACTTCTGCTTCTGCTGTTTTTTTTGATCACGCACTAGGATTACAGGCAATTCCCCACCACGCCTGGTTCCCGTGATAATGGAGATTGAACCCGGGGCCATGCATACCAGGGAAACACTCAAACAACTGTGTTCCGTGCTCAGCTCCCTGGGTGTTGTGTCTTAGCCGATCCTCGCCAGTGCCTCTGTGCCTCTCGAAAGCTGCTGCTTGAGTTTCCTTATACTTCATTGGGACAGGGCAGTTCTCATGTGTACAAGACAGTTCTCCATAGGTGGTGACAAGAACCATTATCCTGTAATCCCAGGCCCTGCTACACTATGCCCGCACAGGTCGTGGGAAGGGGAGGCATAGCTTACCTGAGAGGCTTGCACTAGGTTTTTTTTTTTTTTTTTTTTTTTTTTTTTAGCCAGGTACAGTTCTGTTTAGGAATCTGAGCACCTGCCCCTTGCTTGGCTTCCACAGAGTAAATCTACCATTTGTGAGTTTATTCAGCCGTCACAGTCAGGTGTGGGGACACAGATGGCGACACACATGCCTGGGACACAGCCATCCAGTCCCTCAGCTCACATCAGGACACTGGCGTCTTCGCTGTGGACAGCCCTGTAGGAGGATGTGCATGCTGGCTTCCCAGGGCCGTTGGAGTGCATTGGAGGGACTGGGGAAGGGAGGGACCATGGTTTTATGCATATGTCTGTTTGTATATAGAAACTGTGACACAGGCTTATTGTAGTGAATTAAAAAAAATACAAAGCAACTAAAGATTACCCATGATCCTATGACTCAGAGACAGCCAGTGTTAGATAGGTATGAGTTTTTTTTAATTCATCTATTTATTTTACATCCCGGCTGCAGCCTCTCCCCCTCCTCCCCTCCCAGGCCCCCTCCCTCCCTTTCCCCTCCCCCCATCGCCTCCTCTTCTGTCTCCATCCAGGAAAGGGCAGCTCTCCTATGAGTATCAATAAAACATGGCACAACAAGTTGCAGTAAGACTAAGCACCTCCCCGTGTATTAAGACTGGTCAAGGCAACTCAGTAAATGAGTCAGAGACAGCCCCTGTTCCCGCTGTTAAGAATCCCATAAGAGGACCAAGCTACACAACTCTAACATATATGCAGAGTGCCTAGGTCAGTCTCATGCAGGTCCTCTCCTTTTCTTAAAAAATTACTTTTATGTATGTGAGTGTTTTGCTTGTATGCATATATGTGTACCACATATGTGTTTGGTGCCTACAGAAGCCAGATGTGGGCATCAGATCCCCTGGAACTGGAGTTGCAGACATTGAAAGCTACTGTGTAAGTGCTGGGTATCGAACCCAGGCCCTTTGGAAGAGCAGCCAGTGCTCTTAACTGCTGAGCCACCTCTCCAGTGCCCACCTCCTTTTCCTCCTCCTCCTCCTCCTCCTCCTCCTCCTCCTCCTCCTCCTCCTCCTCCTCCTTCTCCTCCTCTTTCTTCTTGTGAATATTTTTATGAGATTGGAGCCGCATTGTACCTTCTACTTGATTCGGCTTTTTCTACATAGCCTTTCCCCATTTGTTCATTATAATTCTAAAGTGATGTCTTGGCGTACATGTGTAGGTTCCATGCCCCATCTTGCTGAGTGCCTCCTGGGTGCCAGGTCTTAGTCATTGAATAGGGAGGGGCACTGATGACAGCTAACACTACTGTGTACTTGTGGAACGCCAGGCATGGTGTCAGATAGCCAGCATGGATTATCTCATTCTTGCACAGCTCTGGGGGAGGGGTGCAAGGGCCACACAGCTAGGCAGAAGCAGAATGGGGTTCAGTGAGTGGGAGAGATACCCGGCACTGGCTGGGTGTTGGCCTGAAGCCAGGATCTGGCCAAGCATTTGACTTCTATCAACAAGTTGATTCTGCATGACAGCCTCTGTTCTAGAGGAGTAAACTGAGACATGCAGAAACTTGGTGACTCTTCCTAGGGTACCCCATCACAGCCTGGGCATGGACTTGGGCATTTTTTTTTTTTGTCTGAGCAAGTGTCTCTAGGTCGCATAGTATCCCCTCTCCAGGTGGCAAGAGACAAAGGCAAGGGCTGACTGACCCTGCCTCTGCCCGTTGACTGCTTGGTGGATGAGAAGATCACGGGGAGCTGAGAGAGTTCAGGGGATGATGTGGAAGGGAGCAAGCAGTACAGGAAAGGAGCCTCAGGAATTCCCAGTTTGAGAAAGCAGGTGGAGCAGGATGAGTGGAGGGTGCCAGGCATGATGGAGGTAGGAGGAGCGAGTGGTCACTGGGGTCAGAGACCATCATGCCGTGTCCAGGAGGTGATGCAGCCAAGGTGCTGGCTGTGTGCCTGTGTTTCAGAGGTTGGTCTGAATGGGTCTCTGGGATGGGGGGCTTTTGCAGGACCTTTGTGTCTTAGCTGACTGGGGCCAGTGCTGGGTGAGGAAATTACCATGTTCTTGTTTCCCCGTGCTTTCGGCCCCTATAGAGCAGGGCAGCTTGGTTTTCTGTAGCTTGGCGTCCCTTATCCCATGCCATTCTGAGTGGAAGTCCTCCTAGCTCCATAGACTGGAGTTCCTGGGTCATTGAGAGGAGCCAGACACTGTGTCTGGCTAGGGAGGAAAGACCTTTCTTCCATTCTGGAGTTGGGTGTAGAACAACAGCCGTCCTCCCAAACCAAATGCATTCCTAAGATTCACGGGTGCTAAGCATCCCATTGGCCTTCCCTTCTGGATTTTCCAAAAACCACCTACTGGGTGCTAACCTTCTGCATTCAGGATAAGAAAGGGAAGCTGACCCCCAATGAAAGTGACATTCAGTGAGTTAGGCAGTGGAGCCTCCATAGTAGGATGAAAGGGGCCTTGAGGTCTGGGGGGCAGGCTCAAGTGTTTAGGACCCTCGGCTGACCAGAGGTTCTGAGGAAGCACAGGGCACATATATGTGGAGCAGTGAGCAAGGCGACCTGGGAGGGCTGCCTAAGATTGAGCAGAGACATCCCCAGGGAGCAGAAGGGAGGCTGCCGGGAACCCTGGTTGCCCAAGCCCAGAGTCCTCAGCACCCTTGAGAGGTGGGAAGGCGGATGTGTGCAGCTGGCAGTCTCACCTCAGGTCAGGCTCTGTCTTGCTCTCTCCGGTTCCTCCCCTGCCCATAGCGCTGAAATCTGTCCCAGTGTGGAGCCAGGTCCTCGTGCTGGCTCTGATGGTGTGACTGACCCTCTAAAGGACAGGGTGCACCCAGGGGCACTCTTGCATGTCCTCGGAGCTGAGGGGCTTGCACTGAGTGCCAAAGGAAGTTTCTGGACACAGGGTTCTGTCCCTTGCTGAGAATTCAGTCGGCCTTACTGCTTCCCTGCAGATCTGCGGCTGAGCTTTTCTGGTTTTCATTGTGAGGTTCTGTGGCTCTCCTGATCTGATGCACTTTCTTCTCTTAACCTGTTCCTTCTTTTGCTTTATTGGGGCTTGGTTACTTACTTCTCTCTAATTGTGACTTTCTAGTTGTGTCCCTGAATTCCTGTGAGGATCTTTTTGGTAGCCATAGCTTCCTGAGGCCATGCAGGTCTTTGCGTTGAAGTCTTTGCTGTCTATATCTGGCTTTCCAGATATTTAACCTCTCAATCATCCAATCATTTCTTCTCTAGCCATCTTTCTCTCCCAGATGGTGCTGACATCACGTGGTAGCTCCTGGAGACCTTCCTAGTGGTAGAGCTGGGGATCCTGAAGGCCAGCAGATACTGGCTGAGCACATGTGCTGGCCAGAGCTCTCATAGCCCAGGACTTCCCTTCCGTTGTCCATTTCAGTTTCCAATAGACACTAGCAAGCGTCTCACAGCTTATTGGGAAGATTGTGAACGTGTGAAAATGTGAGGTGTTCAGAATGAGCAAGTTAAGTGAATGTAAAGTGTTCCCTCACTCCCCCGTTCAGGAACGCCATCTTCTTCTGGCTTTGCTCCCATTAGCGTCCATCTTCAAGGGAACAGGGAGAAATAACCATGGTGGCTTAGATGGGCTCTTCTTGGCGTGTGACTAGTTCTCTAGATGCCATGGTTGAGCTGCTTCTGGCCAAAAGGACACTGACCTGTTTTGATCTCACAGCACAGTCCAGCCTTGAGTGCTCACAGCTGGTGACATCCACTGATTGTTTTTCTTTCACTGGACCTTGGCCCAGTTGTCCATCTTCTACTGAGTTCCTGGAAGTTGATTTATGGGTCGCTAACACCAGCAGAATCCAACATTATGTGGGAAGGGAATGCGTGTGGTGACTTTAGAGTTGTTTCGACCTAGAATTCTAGGTCTTTCTCTTGTTTGTGACTGTGGATAAGCTCCCTTATCTCAATAAGCCTCAGTTTCCCTTTTTGAGACAGTTCATTCGTCATAGAGAATTGGTTTCCAGAAAGGGTAGGATAGGGACAGCAGCTAGGTACTGCCACCTCTGTTAACTGAGGGACCTTGGTAAGAGGGTGTGAGCAAAGTCAGGAAGGACCTCCTTCCTGGGTGGCAGGAGGGACCCATTTTAGTGGTTTCCTGTCCCCTTGTTGGTGGAGGGTTGGCGTTGGGTAGACACTAACATTTTATGGTGGACAGGTGTGAGAGGCTACAGTAGTGTGCCAGTCACATATAGGCCACGTGAAGTCACAATCTGAGTGAATAACCATCAGGGCTGTGCAGGCTTTGCCGCTTGGTGGGAGCAATGTTCTGCTCCTGTGGGCCCCTTTCAGGTTTTCTGAGGCTGGCTGGGGAGTTGGGACCCACAGGAAGAAGCAGAGACTGTGTGTGGCCCCATGTAAAAGTAGGCAGCTTGGCTGGGATCTCATCTGGGGGAACAGTAAGGAGGGGACCCCTGTGATGCTGTGTGAGGCCTGCCCCGAACAGCAGATATGAGGCAGCTGTAGTGTGGCCCCCTGACTGTTGTTGGTCTTAGTCCAGGCCTAATTGTGAAGAAGGGAGGGGTCTGCCTGGCAGGAGGGAGCTGGAGGGCAGAGGCTGCATTTCCGTTCTAGAAGGTAGCCTGGCCCTGTCTCCCCCGTCCACACCTTTCCCTCCCTCAGGCCCCTTTTGCTTCAGTGTTCCCAGTCCACAGTCTCCTTGTGAACTGCAGAGATTACTTCACTTAATCTTTGAAACAGCCCTGTGGTACGATGAGTATCTTTCTTTTAATGCACAGGAACCTTGGCTTGGAGGAATCGTCAGTCTCTGTGACGACACTCAAGTTAGTATCAAGAAAGTGGCGAACCCGAGGCAGTTTCTCTCCACAGCCCGGGACTGGTTAGGCAGATGGACTGCTGGTAAAGGCAGGGAGCTGCCCTCCACTTGCCCACCCACTGTGGGCTTAGCCCCCCCCCCCCGCCCCAGTTCTCTGCCTGGGACTGGAGCTTGGGGTCTCCAAGGACGACCCACTCTCTCTCCCCTCTGCTCGTCTCTCGGTGGACCATTGCTTTGCAGCGCCCGTGGTCTCGTGACTCTTGAGGGCACCGGCCCTCCCATCCACCACCCTGCCACGGCTTTTCATTTGCCGTTGTTCCTCCTGGGGGACAAGCGGGTCTCATGCTCCCTGGAAGTCCATCCTTCTCACCCCTGTGTTCTCATTGCAGAGAAGTTGTACGGTGACTTCTTGAGCTGGAAGCTGGAAGAAGCCCTGTCCCAGTTCCCCCTGCAGCCCGGGAAGGTGGCTACTTTCACCATCAACATCAAGGCAAAGCTGGACTTCTCTTGCCAGGAGAATCTCCTCCAGGACCTGAGTGACGGTGAGCCTGTCCGAATGTCCGTGTTCATATTGCACCTTGTCGCTTGCTCGCCAGCCGTTAGCTCCAGCTGCCTGGACTGGGTTAGCTGTGAGTGACTGTGTGTGTCTGGAAGTAATGAGAGAGCTTTTCACCTAAACAGATTCTTCATCCCCACCTCCTCTCCTGACTCTTCTGTTGTCGTTTGCTGGGATGTAAGGATCCCAGTTTTCAGTGTAACCATAGCCGTCTGTCTCATCAGCTGTGATAAAATGCTCCCTCAGAGCCTGCCGGTTTGTGTAGGAGTCTGGGGCAGTGGGAATTCATCACAGCAGGACAGACTGACTAGGGATGGTGGTTCACAGATTCCTTACGTCAAGTTCTGAAGCCTGGATCCAGATACTGGAGGCCTGTGGGATGTATGAGTCAGCTCAGGGGACTAATGTAAAGACCCTGAGTGACAGGTTAAACACCAGACACTCCCTGTGGATTGAGACCTGAGGTCAGGGTTTGGGGTCCTTTTCCTGGTCCACAGATAGTCATCTTCGGGCTAGAAGATGACCACACATAGTAGACTCAGTCTCTCTCTCTCTCTCTCTCTCTCTCTCTCTCTCTCTCTCTCTCTCTCTCTCTCTCTCTCTCTCTCATGTTCCTTCTCTCTGTGAAAAGGCTGCTCTCTTGGATTAGGGCCCTGATCTCATGATATTGTTCACCCACTTGCACCTGCGCACACTGTGTCTTTAGTACAGTTGGTTTGAGTGGTAGGGCTTCAACATGGGAATTTTGAAAGGAGGCTCCGATACTCAGTCCACAACATGACTGTTACTGGAGACAGTGTGCTTGCTCTATGGCCAGAACTTGGATGACTGCCTAAACTCTCTGCCTTCGTCTCCTGACTCGGGAGTGACCACAACCCCATTTCTAGGGCTGGGAGGATTGGGAAGTGTAAGAGTTCACAGTGTCGGTTGCAGGAATGAGTGGTCGGAACCCTGTGGATGGACTCTAACTTAGATACAGCTTGCTTTATTTGGAAGGGCCCTGGAGGTGAAGACAGAGCAGTGGGCTGCAAAGCCCAACGGTGGTAGCAGGTACAGTGGCCCAGAGCCTAGATCCTTCTCTGTCTCTCTGGAAATGAATGTTTCATCCTTCTGTGCATGTTGTGTATGTGCTTGTGTGTGCACATGTGTGTTCTGCGCACACATACACAGAGGCCAGAGCAGGACTTCAGGTGTCCCCCCCCCCCTTTTTTTAATCATTCTCTGCCTTGTTCTCCTGAGAAGGGATCTCTCACTGAACTTGAACCTAGTCAGCGAGCCCTGGAGTCCACCTGTCTCTGCCCTCCAGTGCTAGAATTATAGCCTTAGTGTGGCACTGGGGATTGGAACTCGGCTCCTCACGCTTACATGCAAGACTCTGACACACTGAACCATCTCCTCAGGCCCGGGATGCTGTTTTGAGGTCAGCCTCTCCAACATCCCTGCACATGAATAATGCTCTGGTGTTGAATGGGAGCAAGTAGAAGTTAAGTGTTTCATTCTTCTGTCATGAGAAGTTATCTCCACACCTTGCCCTCTGGGAGCACTCTCCAGCTGCCTGACCTTGGCCCATGACTACCTGCTGAGTCTGCTTCTGCAGGCTCAGCAGCTGCACTGGCTAATCTAGCTGCTCTGCCCCTCAGCTTTGTATGGCCTGCATTGGATCGTGCAGATCTCAGGCCAAGTGTCTCCTTGCTGCAAGGCTATTCCATCCACTTAGGTGAAGACAGTCTCCACTCTCCTTCCCTCCCTCCTCACCCTGTCTGTCACTCATCTTCTGTCTGTCTCTTTGCTTTGGAATAGGAACAAAGGCCTTGACTCCCTCAGCCCCGTATCCCAGGGGCTAGGCTGTGAAGGGACCAGGGGTGTATGTGTGGATGACAGACGTTATATAAAGGTCTCTTTCCCCTGCCCCCCTTCTCATTGTGGGGGTCCAGGTTGTGCTTCTGTCTATTTATTCTTGTGAAGATTGTCTCCCCAAAAGACATCTTTAAGGAATTGCTGGCGATCCCGAGTCCATGTGCAAAAGATACAGAAACGAGCTGCCATGGGGTTTTGTTGTAACGGTTGCTATGTGAAAATTTGCCTTGTAGCTCTGTCTCAGCTCAGGCCACCTCAACAAAAATACTGTAGACAGCACTTGAACAGTAGACATTCCTCACACAATCTGGAGGCTGGGGAGTTGACATCAAGGTTCCAGTAGACTTGGTTCCTGAGGAGGGTCCTCTTCTTGGCCTGAAGACAGCTATCTTCTTGATGTGTCTGCGTGTAGTGGAGACGAGAGCTCTGCTGTCTGCCTCACTGCTGCCATCAGGGCCCTGGGTCCCATGCCCTCACAGTAGGCATTAGGGACTTGGGCTGTGAGCGAAGTCCATCACTCCTCCCTGAAGTTTGCCGCCCCCCCCTCCCCCGCCCCCCACCATGTTGAGATGCCGTCCCTGAAGTTCTGCAAGAAGACTCTTCTTGATATTATTAGTGAGGATAGGAGAACAAGTGTTGGATGTGCCAGACATGGAAACAGTCTCGTGAATTTCACGTATCGGGACGTGCAAGCATCAGGTATCAGGTGGAGGAAGTGGGTGTCGTAGTTAGCGTTTCTATTGCTGTGAAGAGACACCATGGCCATGGCCATGACAGCGCTCAGAAGGAAGACATTTAGTTTGGGCTGTCTTACAGTTTCAGAGGTTCAGTTCATTATCATCGTGTCGAGAAGCATGGCAGCATGCAGGCAGATGTGGTGCTGGAGAAGGAGCTGAGAGTTCTGAATCTTGGTCTGCAGCCAGCAGAAGTAAAAGTAACATCAGGCCTGGCTTGAGCAGCTGAGACCTCAAAGCCCGCCTCCACAGTGACACACTTCCTGCATCAAGGCCACACCCATCCAACAAGGCCACACCTCCTGAATAGTGCCACTCCCTTTGGGCCAAGCATTCACACACTTGAGTCTATGGGGGCCACACCTCTTCAAACCACCACAGTGGGGAAGGGGAGGACCAGTTTTGGGCTGGGGATGTAGCTTAGTGCAGAGTACCTTGTCCAGAAGGCATAGAGCCGTGGGCTTGATTCCTAGAACCACTACCTAAACCAAACCTGACAGATTTTCTTTCTCTTTTGTCTGTTTGTAACCTGCCTCACGCTGTGGAGTTTTTCAGTCTTAGATAGAGGGTTACTAGCCCGACTTTTTTCCCCCAGGGAGGGAATTTAGCAGAGTGAACGTCATCCACTCCCGAGACTCCATTCAGAGGTCTGTTGCTGTAATGCTTGCTCAGATTCGTGACCCCTGGGACATGGCCAGGCAAATGTCTTCTTCCTGAGATTTGCATGTGAGACCCAAAGTAAGGCCCTGGGGTGGCCCTCTGCTGCTGACTACTGGTGTCAAGCTGTCCCTGAGGAGTACAGAGGCCTCTTGGTGGAAATTTCGGGTCCTTGCCTTTGGCAGGTTTCCTGAGGTTACTGTTCTGCAGACCCATTTGTTGAGATGCCGAATTCCTGCCTTTGTTTACAGTAGGGTGAGGCAGTTCGGGATTTATCATCTGGGAAAACTGCTTCAATCTTGTAAAATCGAATCAAATCAGCACTAGAATTACGGTTTCCAAGGGGTTTGCAAATGTAGGCTGACTTACTACCTGCTCAGTTAGATGTAGCAACCTGGTTATTAATGATACTGGTCAGTGGCTGCTTGGACTGTTCACACAGCAATCACAGAACAAGGCACTTCTGAGAGGCTTCCCAGATAGCATTCAGTCCTTCTTTGGAGACAGCTACAAGTTCAATGGCAGGGACTTATTTGTTGTCCCCGGGAGCTGGTAGAGGAACCCCTGTGGCTCCTAACTGGACAGTCTCAGAAACATGGAACTGGACTCAGTTTCTTTTTCAGGCATGAGCTTACATTAGCTATGGCTACTGAATTTAGATGCAGCTTTTTGAGTCTGCAGCAGTAAATATAGACGTTGCACAGTTGGAATACTGGCTTTAGTGTGGGCTGCAGACAGATGGACGAGGCACAATAGGTATTGAGCACGATCAGATCCGTGTGTAAAGGCAGGGCTTCCCCCTTTGTTATCGTTTATCTATTTGGGGGGCTGCTGGGCATTGAACGTAGGGCCTTGTGTGTGTTAGATAAGAGCTACTTTATTGTGCTATATCGCTAGCCTTTGAAAAAACTTTCCTTTAAAAATTTTGAGACAGTGTCTCACTAAGTTGCCTAGGCAGGCCTCCTTGAATTTGTGACTCTCTTGCCTCAGCTACCTCAGTTATTGGTGTTATAGGCCTGTGCCACCATACCTGTTCCCGTTTAAAATTTCCAACAATTCCCAAAGTAAGCTTTGCTCCAATTCCTGATTTTTGTAAAAGATAATGGGAAAACTGGAGTCAGAGGAGGTTGAATAAATACAGCAGTTAAAGGCTTTGTTTAATCTTTACTCACAGCCTGGTTCTGAGACAGAGGGAAAGGGAATGTATGCCCGGATTAGGTAATGCTGTTGTGTCAATGACAGGCACATAGAAAGTGATAATGAAACCACAGCAGAAGGAACTGCTTCCTAGGAAGGACATTCAGAACTACTAAAGGGAAAGAGATGATAATGCTTATACTTTCTTTGATATGGTTCAGGGCAGAAAAGATGGTGTGAATATGAATATAGAAAATAAACACATCAAATTATTGAAAACTAGTGCTTTCACTGAAAGGTCTATGGGTCTTCATTTCTATTCTTGTAGCTTTTCTCTAGGTTTGATATTTTTCAAAACAAAAAAATATAAGGAGGAAAAGTTGCTGCCGTGGAGTACTGCTTTGATCTGTTATGTTTTGATTTTGAAAGTGAATTCTCGGAGCCAGTGGCTTTCTGAGTCTGTGGATTGTGGGGCAGCATTTATCTCCCTCCAGGGTAGGAGAAGTCAACCATTCAACCAGCAAGTGCTTTACAACCACCAGAAATTTCTGATTTCTTGGAATGTCGTGTTTGTGATGAGAAATCTTGGAGGATGGCGATAAGCTGTCTTCGATGTTGTGCGTCCTTAGGTTGCCTAATAAAGGAGACCAAACAAACGCAGGAGGACCAAATACCCCTCGGAAAAATATGTAGAAAAAGCAAACATCAGGGTCCCCTGGAGACTCTAAAACATGAGCAACTGCAGAAAGGCCACTGACAGCTGGGAGGCCTCCCCATCACACAAGAGGAAACAGGAAGTTGGTAGCTGGTGGTGACAGACCAGCGACCCCTGAATAGCCTGAGGCCACTCATTTGGTCAGATCCAGACTAGCAATTGGAACATACACGTACAGGAGGGTTCTTGTATGTTCCAGGAGCATATGAGTGGAAAGTTCTAGAATGAGAATGAGGGCTCGACTGAGTAGAAGCTGTAGGAATCGATGTGGGGTAGCATAGTGAAGGGACAAGAAGACAGAGCTGTGTATGAGTAGGCACGATGCCCCTCAGTGCAGAGTATGAGCTCCGATGACCAGAACACCATGGAATATAGAAAAGGGTATGTGTGTTTATCGGAGTCAGGGCAGTTGGGAGCCATCTCTCCTCATGGTCCCTGTCAACCAGCTCAGGAAAGGTGGCCAATGGGGAGGTTCAAGGTCAAGTCCTATGTAACATTACAGTGGAAACCCAGGGAGCAGTACGTCTTGCAGCATGCTGGGGTGCACGCCGAAGATATGTAAAGTCCTTTCAAGTAAGCTAAAAGACCCCAAGAAACAATTCAAGTTGTAAAGAAACGTAATTCCAAGTTAAAAAAAAAAAATCCCAGCATTGGGATAGAGAGGACTTAGGAGAGAGTTCAAAACTCAAGCAGAGCTTTTGGTCTTGGGCGAGTGTTGGGGACACAGAAGATGAAGATGAGGACAACTGAGAGAGAATGAGAAGGGGAAATGGTGGGAGAGTGACATCTTTAGATGACACAGAAGACCTTGCACAGATGCACATGCATCACATATGCATTCATCCTCGCCTCATGCATGCGTCTTCACCTCATGCATGCATCCTCACCTCATTCATGCATCCTCACCTCATGCATGCATCTTCACCTCATGCATGCATCTTCATCTCATACATGCGTCTTCACCTTATGCATGCATCTTCACCTCATGCATGCATCCTCACCTCATGCATGCATCTTCACCTCATGCATGCATCTTCACCTCGTGCATGTATCTTCACCTCATGCATGCATCTTCACCTCATGCATACATCTTCATCTCATGCATGCATCCTCTTGGATCACCTGTCACGAGACACCAGAGCAGAAGGCCACAGCCTATAAACCAGAATTCCAGAAAACTTCCTAAAGTGAAAGTAAATTCTTGAGATTTTTATTGAACAGCACACTGGGTGTATGAGAGTACTGACCCAGGGAGCCTGAGACATCTAATACAATTACTAGACTTCAGGCCAAAATGCTAAGTGATTTATGAAATAACGGAGATCTGATTATCACTGGACTCTTTTGACAGGGGCAGTATCTGTCCAGATCCAACAGAACAGTATGTTTTTAGACACTCACACAATGAAACCGGAAGCCAGAATTCTCAGGTCCAGAGCCTCTAGTTTCAACAATAAGGAGTATGGATTAATTGTCAGGATGCAGAAATGCAAGCATTATGCTCTCAATGTTTGCTTCTTGAAGATTCTGTGATAGAGGGCTGACTGGAAAGACAGCTAAAGAGACAGTATCACAAGGATTGTGAGCAACAAGTACCAAAATTCGGGAGGTCTTAGAAGGGATAGTGTACATGTACTGTGTCATGGCCATGCACACACCTTGCTGATTTAAAAAGACTGGGGGAGAGGAAATTGTGTGTTCAAGTAATTTTTAAACTGATGTCAGTAATTATATTGTTAGGATTAATATTGGTATTAAGAATCCCTAAGTGTATATTATTGTGAAGTAAAGTAAATGATTAACTTTTTGGTATGTTCATGTGTATGAGGGTACGTGTGTATGTGTGTGTGTTTGCCTGTGTACATGTATTTGTGCATATGTGTGTATGCTCATATAGAAATCAGAGGATAATCTTGGATGTCATATTTCAGGTGCTATCCATCTTTTGCATTTTTCTTTTTTTGAGAAAGGAACTCACTATGTACCTTTGGCTGGCCTGAAACTTTGTAGACCAGTTTGACCTTGGACTCATAGAGATCTACCTGCCTCTGCCTCCTGAGTGCTGGAATAAAGAGGTGCCCCACCATGCCTGGCTTATCTACCTTTTTTTGAGGTAGAGTCTCTCACTGGTCTGGAATACCGTGGAGACTAGGGTGAACTAGCCAGTGTGCATCCAGCCCTAAGATTACAAACACATACTATCTGAACTAGGTCTCTATTCCTGTGACTAAACACTGACCAACACCAGCTGAGGCTGGAGAGATGGCTCAGCAGTTAAGAGCATTGGCTGATCTTCCAGGGGACTCAGGTTTGATTGCCAGCACCCACATGGCGCCTCACGACCATTAGTAACTCCAGGTCTGGGGGATCCGATGCTTTCTTCTGACATCCACAGGAACTAGGTAGGCATGTGTTGCATAGACATACAGGCAGGCAAAACACCCATATACATTAAATCACCCCCCCCCAACCCATAAAATCTTGGGAAGGAAAGAATTATTTCACCTCACAGAATACAGACCATCATCAATGGAAGTTAGAGCAGAAACTCAAGACAGAAACCGAGAGACAGTCACTGAAGCAGAGACCAGGGAGGGATGCTTCTCCTTGGCTTCAGTTTGCTTTCTTATACTTCCCAGGGGTGGGACTGACACAGTGGGCTGAGCCTTCTACGTTAGTCATCAATCAAGAACACGGCCTCCAGGCTTGTGGACAGGCCAACCTGGTAGGGGCAGATCTTCAGTGGAGGTTCCATCTTCCCAGGTGGCTTTAGCTTGTGTTAAGTTGACAAAATAACTAACCACACGTTGATTTCACGTTGGGCTTTTTATACGGGTTTTGGGGATTGAAGTCAGATACTCACACTTGCACAGTTAAGCACTCTACCGACAGAGCCATTTCTCTAGCCTGTGATCGTGTGTGTGTGTGTGTGTGTGTGTGTGTGTGTGTGTGTGTGTGTGTGTGTGTTGGACATGTTGTGTAGAGCCGCATATGTGTGTCCATGTAGAGGTCTAAGGTTGGTTGATCTTCACTTTATATACACAGATAGGGTTTCTCATAGAATCCGGAGCTCACTGTATTCGCCGTTTGTGTAGCCAACTTGTTCTGGGATTCCCCGTTTCCTCCTTTGTGCTGGGCTCATCTGTAGGCTGCCGTGCCCATGGCTTTCTGGGGATCCAGACTCTGATTCTCAGGCTTTTGTAGCACGTGCTTTATCCACTGAGCCATCTCCCCAGCCCCTCATGACTTTTTTTTAACTTCTATCACCAGAATCTGATCTTGAACTAGGATTCTCATGTGCAAAACAGGAGGTAACAGATTTAAGGATATGAAATCAAATAACCGTCTTGCGGCCTGGAGTTTGAATTGAGTGTATCAGTTAGAAATTATTAGTTATTAAAAAAACAAGCAAACCATCAGTCAATCTCTTTGTCACTCACCCACCTTCCAGCCCTGTGCTCTGGCCAGCTCAGCAGCAGTGGGCTGTGCCCATGCCCACAGCATGGTGTCGGGCACCCCCACCCCTTTCCTGCTTCTTAGAGAAGTGGCTAGTTCTGAGCCTGGAACAGGAAGTGGATCCAGAAGTTCTGAGAACATCTGGAAACCCAGAGCAAGGGCATGGTCCGAGGGGATCAGCACTGATGTGGTACCAGGGACCATCCCGAGGAGGCCACCTGGCACCCAGGAGCTGGCAGTGTGATCCCTGCGTTTCAGTGAGCATGTTCTACCGCTGCGGGAGGCAGCCACTCACCTTTGGAGAATGACGGGAGCCGAGTTGTTTTTTTTGAAGGTGATAATTAGTGATACTTGCTCTCCCTTTCTCCTCTCTCTGTGTCTGGAGACTCTGACAGCTAGTGAGGTGGCTCTCTCCTAGTAGAAATGTCCCAAAGAACCAATGAAGATGGGATGGAAAATTCGTCTTTGCAGTTCTAAGGAGAGGACCGGGTGGAGGCAGTGCCCACATGACAAAATAAGACACAGCCACCCAGAGTGCTCTTCCTGCTGGCAGAACACAGCAGTCCTGTGAGGTGGCGTTGTCCCTAGGTCACACACCTGAGGCTGATGGGTGCTCCAGCTCTGACTCCTGACAGGACCAAGAGGACAGGAACACCATTAAATACACCAATGGGATGTAGCACACAGTCGAGGCTCCTGGAGACCCTGCTGTCAAGTGAAGGGATTTCCTCACGTGTATTGTCAGGGGAGAAAAAGATGAAACCATGGACATGGAAGGTAGTGAGGGTGACACTATGTTGTAAATACTTAACACCACAGAACTGTCCTCTTAAAAACAATTATAGTGAAGGCCTGGCATGGTGGCACACGCCTTTAATCCCAGCATTTGGGAGGCAGAGGCACACAGGTCTCTGTGAGTTCCGGGCAGTTCTGCTCTACACAGTGCGTCCCAGGCCAGCCAGGCTAGACAGTGAGGCAAATCCTGCCTCCGTACAAGCAAATGAATGAATGATGTACAGGCTCACACCTTGATGAGGTCTGCTTAGTTATGTGTATCTTTTGTCCTCGGTTTAAATCTAAACTTTGTGTCATAACCCTGAAGAGGGATTTGTGTGTGAGGGGGAACATTGGAGCCCTTCTTTCTTGTACCTAATGTGGCCTTATTGCATAATCATCTTTTTCTGCTTTTCACTAAGAAATTGTAAAAAAAAGATTAGGATGGTAATATGTTAATGTTTTACACACACACACACACACACACACACACACACACACACACACACACTCCAAGGAGACAAGAATGAAAGGATTTGAAATGAAAGAGACTGAAATGCCAGATCTGATAATGAACAGGTACAACTACATTATAGTGTCTATGGCTCTGTGCTTAGGGAGTGGGGAGATGAAGACAGACAGACAGACAGACAGACAGGGGTCCACTGCCAGGCACAGCCTGACCTTGGGGAAAGAGGAGGTTATGGTTTCCATAGCTGTGAGGCAAACAAGCCTGTGTGCTGGCTGGCAGGATCTTAACTGTTTTTCTTCAGGTAGGAGAGAGATGATTCTGTTCTTGGTCTTGAGAGTTTGCATCCCTAGAATTCATTCAGCTCTACATTTATTCCATGTTGTTTTCCCCATTAGTGTGGTAGTTCACAATAAAATGGTTTTGAAAGAAGAAACAAGGTAGACATATCTCTGTTGTAATACTTTTTGCCTAGCAATTGTCTTTCTCGTCTGATCAGATTGAAAAGTGATTTCTATGCTGAAGTTTTTCATAAAGGCAGTATCTGAAGATCAGGGCAGGCTGCTCCAGTCCCTCTCTGTCTGAAGGACATGTCTGTGTGCAAGGCGCTCTCGGAGGGATCGATACACGAGCGTTTGATTTTTATTGGGACTGATGCTGTGGGTGGGTTGCTAGGTCTAACAGGCAGTAGAAATGTTCTCTGCTTTTGATTTCCTTCTCCATTAATTATTTAATTCTATTTTACTTTTCTCTCTGCTTTTTGGCTCCTGGTTTTATAAGAGAAATGTCAGCATTCCCCGCCGACAGTGTCTGTTAGACCTGATAATTAAACATGGCATTTCAGATTCAGTATGGAGAGGGGTGAGTCTTCAGCCTCACGGAACAGAGCGGGCTAGAGATGGCATCTCGTCTAAGCAGTTTGCTTGACAGAGCAGGAAGCTGAGTCCGAGACAGGTGGACAGTCTGTCCAAGGTGTCCCGAGGCGGTGCTGGTGTCACGAGACAGTGCTGGCGCCCTGGGCACAGGGGTGTTTGTCTTACTGTGCCTCCCTGCCCCAGAGAACAAACAAAACTGTTTCTAGATGAGTACAGAGGTGAGCCACTGTAGCGTTACTGTCTGAGGGCAGACAGACAGCTTGTTTTTCTTTTTAATGGTGCAGTGACCCTGTCCACGGGGTTGTGTGTGTGTGGGGGGGGGTCGTCTTTTCAGGCATGGTATTTGCTCAGGAGCTGCTGCGGGTGCCTTTTGAGAAGGGGCCAGTGACATGACTGTGTACAGAGCGTTCCTGGACTCTGGCCTGCCATGTTTTGGGGACTGCATGTTGGGTCACAACAGGACTCCCCATTGGTGGATCCTAGCTCACTCACCGAGAACTGAACCCTAGATTGGGTCACCTCACTGCGCCCTCCTCTTTGAGTCCCCTTCCTCTCAGCAGATGACCTCCTTCGAAGGCCAACAGAGGCCTTTTGCAGATGCAGTCTTCTCCTTGTTTGCACTTTGTTTCCTGTCTTCATTCGTTTGATCCTGGCACGTGTGTCTGCTGTCTCCAGTAGCCTCCTTTTTCTTCTTGGCCTAGGGTGGCATGCTAAGTATCTTTTATTCAAACCGCTACAGATACCTAGTCACTTTTCTCCCTGTCTCTCGTGTTGCCTTCTCAAATTCATCTCTTGCTAATAATAGCGTAGACTGTTCTCCAAAGCAAGGCCTGTGCCTCTCCCTCCTTAGTCCCCTCTTGCCGGGTCCTTCCAGAGCCTCTTGCAGCTGTTCTGAGGCACTGCTGTGTGTCAGAGGCTGTCTCTGGTGATGATGGATCTGTGTTTGTGCTCTTCCCTCTGCCTTCCGAGCCCGGCTTTGGCCACTCCCTCTCCAGCTCTCGTGGGTTGCCTTAGTTAGGGTTTCTCTTGCTGTGGAGAGACACCATGACCACGGCAACTCTTATAAAGAGAACATTTCATTGTGGTGTCTCATGTACAGTTCAGAGGTTCAGTCCTTTATCATCATGGTGGGGATATGGCAGCACACAGGCAGACATGGTTCTGGAGAGGTAGCTGCTACATGCTGATATGCAGGCAACAGGAAGTAGACTGACACACTGGGTGGTATCTTGAGTATAGGAGACCTCAAAGCCTGCCCCCACAGTGACACACTTCCTCCAACAGGACCATACCCACCCCAACAAAGCCACACCTCCTAATAGTGACATTCCCTTTGGGGGCCATTTTCTTTCAAACCACCACATGGATTCTGTTCTTGGTAAGTTGTAGTGGCAGAGGAGGTGTTTCCTGTCAGTCTCCAAGGCATCTCTGGGTGTTGTTACACTTTCTCAATTCCGTCTTCCTTTAGGGTGTCTCTTTTTGGGATTCTGCACAGGGCTGGTCCCAGACACTTGCAGTGGCTGTTCACTACTGGAGGGGGTGACAGTGTCACGAACCCAGCTGAAGTTCAAGGGTTGATTGGCTTGGGATGATCTGTGTGACAGGCCCTTGAACAGAGCCTGAGTGGAGGGGAGCTCAACAGAGACCAGTCTGGGCACTGTGCGGCAGTGTCAGGCAGGCCACAGGAGCTGCATCCCAGGAGGCTTTTTAAAAAAAACCCACTGGATAAGCTGGACATGTGTCCAGAGGAGCTGAGCATGATGGAGACCGCTTAAGGAGGTGGGTAGGCTGGACAGGAAGTGTCACCTGAGGTCCACTTGGGATAGATTTTGGGATACAACAGGAAGGAAGAGCCGAGCCAGCCAGGCTCCCACCTCAGGTGTTCAGGCTGACTCTTGTCTGTCTTTCCTGACTATTTTAGGTGGTGGCAGCACCATCCATTGTATCTACACTACCTCCTGGGACATGTGGAGGAAGAAAGGGTAGGGAAGGGCTACTGTATCAAGTCTCAAAGGAGTGAGAGGCTGCAAGATCTGGGGACAGATCCTAGATCTGTCCAGAACAAAATTTTCTGGAAGGAAAACTAGTCAAATCCACTGCCCACTGCCCTTTAGACCCTGGGCAAACAGGGTTACTGCATAGTGATAGCAACGGTCCTAACAGTGCTAATAGGATCCTGATGCTTCCGATGGCTTACCTTTTTTTTTTTTAAAAATGTGTTTGGGAGTTTTGCCTGTGTGTATATCTGTAGCACAGGTGTGATGGGTGCTTGAGAAAGCCAGAGGACTCAGATCCCCTGGGATTAGCGTTACGGATGATTGTGAGCTACCATGGAGGTGCTGGGGATCAAACCTGGGCTAGAGGAACAGCCAGTACTCTTCACCTTTGAGCCATCTCTCCAGCTCCCTAATTTTTTTTCTCTTTATTATGTTATTTATATATGTCCCTCTACTGGAAGAGAAAGAGAAATAAGTGAATGTCAATTCTCACGAGAGATAGCGGAATTAGCAGATGTTATTTTGGGATTTAAAAATTTTGAGAAACGAAAGCAGAGTATCGTCAGCTTGAGGTTAAAGTGGGATGCCTTGTTTATAAGATGATGAGGGGGTGGTGAGTTCCAGTCTCCCCCCACCCAGGACTAGGACGACACATGCTTGTCGTCCTCTAAAAGGCAGTGACTCCAACGTCAAACCTAAGGCTGTGATAGCCCGCGCAGTGGGCTTGCATCCATGCATGTGAACGGAGAGGAAAAGGCACTGTGTCTTCATTAAGCAGCCAGCAAGGCTTAAGGCCCAAAGCTCCAAGGCAGAGCATTGATTTTAAAACTTATGAAAAGCAAATACTCTCCAGCTGTCACACAAAATCTCTTCTCCCCACAAATTAGCTTCCACACCGATGGCCCAGGCCTCTTAAGAACTAGCTTTAAGTCTCTCCCCCCCCACCCCCTGCCACCTATACCGTTCAAAAAAATGTTTACGTTCCTGAAATGCACTTTCTTCTTTGCTCAGAGGTTCTGCACATGCATTAAGAACCACTTTTGTCATCCCCCAGTCTTTGACCTGCCGGAGTCCTCGCCAAGCTCTGAATCTTAGCCCGACGTCACTCCTGGAGAAAAATCTTTCGTGTGCCCTTTCAATTAGGCCAGCCCCAATCCGTACACCCAACGCCATACATTTTGTAATACTTTTTAATTTATGTGAAATTGCTTTGTCTCTCCCACTAGACTCGTGCTGGCCGGTACAGCAGCCACTGGAGAAATTACTTAAATTTAAAGTAATTAAAATCAAGTGAAATCAATAATCAGTCCTTTAGATGCTTCAGTGCACCATGCTCCGTTCAAGTGCCCATTGCCACATGTAGCCAGCAGCTCCCTTTCTGCACCACACAGAACAGGCCAGTAGGGCAGAGCTCTACGGGATGGCACAGCACTGCATCTCAGGCTTCGGGGACCGAGGAGCAGGATACACAAAGCATACAACACGTATCTGTGAGGGGAAGGGGAGACTGTTTCAGGGGGGGGGGCGGGGAGAGGGACTGCAGCTGTGAGGAAGAGGGAGAAGAGGGGATGAGACTACCTCAAGAGAGTCATGACCCTAAGTGTAAAATTAAAGCAACAGTTTCCAGAGGGAACAGAGGGTAGCATCTCCATGACCTGTGTGTAGAGAAAGACTTCCTAGACAAAAATAGCACTAACCAAAAGGAAAGAATAATAACAAAATTAAGAAATTTTAGGCTGGGCACGGTGGGGCAGGCCTTTAATCTCAGCACTGGGGAGGCAGGGGTAGGTGGATCTCTGTGAGTTTAAGGCTAGCCTGGTCTACACAGCAAGTTCCAGAATAGCCAGGGCCATCCAGGATAGCCAGAGCTAAATAGAGGAACCTGTCTTAAAACAAGCCAGCAAGCCAGCAAACAAACAAACAAACAAAAGAAATTCTGATCATGAATAGACAACATTAAAAGAGAAAAATGCCTAACCACATACTGTAAGGAGGTGACATTTTTTATGGTGCTAAAAATTAAACTCAACAGTTGACAGTGTATTTAGCATGCCCAAGACCCTGGGTTCAATTCCCAATACCAACAGCTTTAAAGAGGAGGAGGAGGAGGGAGGGGAGAAGCGAAGAGAGCCACTTTGAGCATCTGCTTGGCTGTTGGACTACCAGAGCAGGCTGTAGTATGTTCTTCTGTCCAGATGCAGACAGAGCACCCACAGAAGTGCTGTTGAAAACAAGCTAAATGGCTATGAGACGTGCAACGGCTCGATACCATTTTGACACAGCATCAAACCATACAGTGAGGACACACGTGAGCAGGAACCTCAGACGCCATGTTGAGGGGAAGGAGGTACATGCCCACTGACTAGAGGCTTCTGATTCCAGAAGTGTCAAAGCATGTCTTCATCTGACTTCAAGTCAAAGTAAGAGGATTGAAAAGAAGGCAGAGAACAGATTCTGTGTTGAGTACCCTGTAACAAGTGAGACTGACGGATCACGGTGGCAGCTGCGATTGTGTGTCTTGGTAGAGAGTTGCCAACAGCAACAGGACTGGGAGGAAGCAGAGAATGCTGGGTATTATCATGCTGTGCTCTGGGCAGAGGCTGCCACATTGTGAACACAAACATGGAACTCCATCAAGCTGTAGCTTATCATTAGTGCTTGTGCTCGCTACTGTGTGCCACTCAGGCTTCCATCTGTAAAGTCTTCAAGCAGCATTTACAACAAAAATAAGACATCCCAGAATGAATCTGTAAAATACCGCAAGACCTTCCCAGAGGGGATTAAAGAATACTGCTGGAAAACCATCAAACAAGACAAACATATTAAAGAGATATACCATATTCATAGATGGGGAAGTTAAATAGCACAAGAAGGTCTCTTTTCCCCACAGTTCATCTATCAGTTTGAAACAGTCTGGATGAAATTCTAACAGACTACTTTAAAGAACTTGAAAAGGGATTCTGAAATTGCTATGAAAGAGCAAGGGGGCGGGGAACATCTACATGGCACCAAAACAGTCATGTGGTGAGGACTGGCCTTGCCAGGTCTCAGAATCTCAAAGCCCGTTGTCACAAGGCACTGAACAGCCACTGGATCTGTCCAGAGCTTTTGGACAACTCAGAGGAAGAGTAGGAACTTTTTAAGTAGACAGAACAAAGGCTGTGTCCACCGGAGGTAAGGCCGTGTCCACCGGAGGGAAGACTGTCTACACCAGAGGGAAGGCCGTGTCCACCGGAGGGAAGGCTGTCTACACCGGAGGGAAGGCCGTGTCCACTGGAGGGAAGGCCGTGTCCACCAGAGGGAAGGCCATGTCCACTGGAGGGAAGGCCGTGTCCACCGGAGGGAAGGCCGTGTCCACCGGAGGAAAGGCTGTCTATACTGATGGTTCCCAAACCATGCTGAGCATTCTGGCCACTCCTGGTGCCTTCAGTAACCCCGATACCAATTAAGGGACAGCGGGAGGAAGGCTGACATCCTGAAGGTCCCAGGCAGCCACAGTGCAGAGGAAGGCAGAGAAGCCATGGTGCGCACTATAGGCAATAAATGGGAGGGCATGGCAAACTAGATAGATGCAAGAAGCTCCGCACTTCTGGACCGTGCACAAACGAGGGAGAAGAGAGAAGATCAAATGGCCTCAGGGCAGGGCCGCGTGTACCCACTCTGTCTACTGACTTGGTCGGCGGGAAGCCCCGGCTCAAAACCACTCTGCACCAGCCATGTGGTCACGATGACAATGTGGAAGACAGCAGAGAGCGGTGTTCGCAGCCGAGAGGCCAACCAGGACAGAGGCGACAAAGAGGAGAAAGCCTGAGTGAGAACTGAGAAGAAAGACGGGGAGGTGAGAGCCACGCTGGAAGTGTTTGGTCAATCTGCACCCTGAGCTAGCAGTCAAGCAGCCCCACTTCCCCAGACACCAACCATCTCTTTCTGTCTGGACAGAAGCACCTATAGTCCCCGCCACTGGCCCTCCCACCCCCACCCTGCAGTTGTCTCTTGGTGACAAGTCACCCCAGCTTGGCTGGAGAGAGAGCACAGGGAGATCCGTGGTCCACAAACAGGCTCTTGTTGCCTGTGGTACATCACTTGTTGCTGATGAATGACGGACCCCCGAACCCCCATCCCAGTGGCTTAGGAAGTTATTTTCCAGCCGGAATTTAGATCACAGAACCGAGTCAACCCTCCCACATGCCGGCCAAACACGGGGCCCTGACAATATCTGCGCTTCACAGGTTATTAAACAGACCTCTGGGGCAACTGTGGTGGGTGGCGTGAGGCTGTCTGCATCCGCAGAGATGCGCTCCTGTGTGCCCCAGGGAGCCGGGGGCAGGCTGACCTTTCCTGTGGCTATGCCGTGGTGCGGTGAAATGACTGTCTGTGAGTCAGAAGGTGGGTAGGTGGCACAGCTAAATATAACGATGGGCAGGCTGTCCAGCACATTAGCTTTGTTCCTTTGGAGCAAAAGCAGACAACCCCCCCCCCACCACCCCGAATACAAAACAAAAGCAATACGTAATGGCCAACACAACCCCAAAGTAATCAGAGGCCAGAATTAAAATCTAAGGCATAAACTCCCAATTTCAGCTCAAATATGGGGGTGGGAAGGTAGGCAGCAGAGAAAGAACATTTAGTTCAAAGTCTTCCGTGAACCACTCAAGACCTACATGGGCCAGTCAGGTTGCGAAGGGGCTGGGGTCGCAGGCGTAGGGTCTCTCATCCCCGGAGGCCTGCTGTGAGGAGCTCAGTGGGCAGAGAAGAGAAGGTACCAAGGAAGGTTAAGGCTGGCTGGGGAGAGGGCAGCAGCCTGCCCTGGTTGTCTATAAAACAAGGCAGAGAAATGCATAAGAAGGATGAAAGCAGCATGGGGGTGCCGTGGGACCCCAGCCAGGGGGTGGGTACCCAGGAACCAAAGCTCAGCCATCTCCCCATAGACCCGAAAGTCCACAGGACTAGGAACTGGGTATAGGCTGTGTCTGGTCCCTGAAGGCAGATGGCAGCTTGGGACAAGGTAGAAAACTTCCCACGGGGCTCTGAGGGGATCCCTGCATCTGATGGCAAAGGCTGACAGCAGGACTTCCCCAAGTGAAACCAGGGAATGGCTATCCGGAGCCTGAGGAGATGTGAGTGCTGAGTGAGGAAGCCACACCCAGGTAGGCAACAGGCAGGCAGGAGCTGGGAATTCAGAGACAAGATCCTGGGCTTGCCCTCGAGATCTTCACAGAAGGGTGAGAAAGACCTAGAGTGCATTCGGGCAGACTCTCAGAGGGCTGGTGCTGGCCCAGGGGTGTGCAGGATGACATGTATGATCTCCTGCCCTGGCCGCCAGTGAGGACCCTGTGAGAACAGGCAGGAAGTAGTTGAATCGCAAGCCTGCCAAGTGTGCTGGACACTGCTAACTAGTTACTCTGTCTATCATCATGTTCTCCAACCCGAGGAAAAACCCCTTTCAGCAAAAATCTCAGGCTTTCTTCTTAAAAACCCTGTTTGTAGAAAAACTCAGGCATCTCGGAATTGCAAAGAGAGAGAAATACTTGTGTGTTAAGACCGCAGGCACACTGCCTCTGGCTTCTGAGTGCTTAGGGACGAGTCACTGTTCTTTAAAAATTAAGACTGAGAACTCCAACAATCCATATTTATTTTCAAAAGGGAACAGCAGACCAGGGCAGAGATGTCGAACAACTCTTATGATTTCAGGGGACAGCGTCAGGAGCGGGCAGGTTGTGAAAGGGAATGCAGCAGATTGCAGAACAATGGCCCACAAAGAAAAGCCATCCCTGGCCCGCGGCGGTAACCCCCAAGCTGTCAGTCATGAAGCAACACACAACAAAATGTGCTTTGCATACAGCCCCGGTCTCCAGATGAAGCCTGTGCTGATGCCACTCCCCACAGCAGCCTGTCCCCAGTCTGTTCCTCAGAAGGGTGGCAAGAGGTGTCCTAGCCCACGGGAAGCAGAGCGGGTTCTCACGGGAGCTCAGCAGGCCGCCGGTGTCTCTGCTGAACCCCACGCTGCAAACACAGGCCTGTGCTGTGACAGTGCATAGCTCACCACTGGCCACATCTGCAGCTCTCCAAGTGGCCTCTCCAGAGAATTGTGTGGGTCTCACCCCAGGACAGCTGCAAGTTACCTTCCATCTCACAGCCCGGTGCTGCTATCAAGGAAGCCATCACTTCCGCTTGCCATCTCATCCAACAAAGAGACGATTTAGTAGCAGCTTAAAAATAGTCTCGTATCGGAAGCCTGGAGTTAACCCATCCCCTCCGTCCTATGGAAAGGTGGCCACTTATGCATCCACACCAGTAGCTCCTGTACTCAAGGCTACAACCGTCGGGCCGTCTGGGAACACCAAAGCACACTCTAATGTGTTCAGGCAGACAATGGGAAGCCTCCAGATGTGTGCAGAAGGCCCTAGGTTTGGTGTGATCGCTGTTTGCACCCAGTGGAGGGAAAGCCGTGTCTGGAGCAGGCTGCCCCTGGGGGCCGGGAACTGCGCCTCTGGAAGTCCACTGTCACTGGAGGAGTTATTTTTATTTTCCTAAGCACATTGCAGCGTTTCTGAATGAATGAGCGTGCTGCCTTCTCTGTGGAAACGAAGAGTGTGGGCTCATTTCCGTAGCCAACTGCTTCTACGGCTTTGGTTTCCTTCAGCATATTTTATGATAACCAGATGGGCTCTTTTGGCGTCCATGGATTCTATGAATACATGAGAAAGCATCTTTGAAAAATATTCTACCTGGAACAGCTTACACCGACAGACTCCCACGAGAGACCCATTGCCGCCTTTTACCTTTGCAAGTGTAGTTTATTTTAGTTACGTTTTATTCACGTTTATTTTAGGTGCCTGTTACGATAAGTGTATATTCAGCCTTATTCATTTATGTTCTCCCCCCTGTCCCTTTTCTGGAAGCATGAAAAAAAAAAAAGCATACTGTCACTGGGCCTGGTTGCTAAGCCGTTTGGGGGTCTTTACCATAGATTTGGTAGGAGCTGGGTGTATAGCGATCTCCTGGAGTGCTATAGAGCAGCCTGGGCTGGTAAGCTCAGTGTTTTTTTTTTTTCCCCCTCTTTGTGGCTGGTGGTTCTGAGTTATGGTTTTAGCTATGTGTGGCTGGACCGTGTAACACCGAGAAAGTCACTCACCTCTTTGGAACCTTGGCTTTCTTGGGTGTAGAATCAGTACAGTAATGCCCCGTGCACCACTGCCAGACCAAGGACACATGCTCCATGATCAGATCTGATAGGGTTCATCAGAGAGATAGGGCTGCTGCTGGGTACACAGATATGGCCATAAATGAACAAGAGGGAGCTCATGAGAGGAGCTGGCTCGCCTGCCCGTGGAGGGCAGGGAGTCTTGCCACAGGCTGCCTGCAAGCTGGAGACTCCCGGGAGCATGGATCAGTCTGTGAGGGAGCCTTGGAGGACACGGGTGTAAATTCTGGAGTCCAAAGGATGGAGAGCCTGGAGTTGTGGAGTCAAGCTATCCAGGGTTCAGCTGATCGGATGATGTTCGCTCATGCCGAGGGCCGTCCTTTCCCTCCCAGTTCCCCAACTTGCAGTCCCACTCCTCTGCGGCCAGGCACATGCCTCGCCAGTCCTGGGGTCTGCTGTAATCTTTGCAGGCTGCCTCTGCTGGGGTGGCTGCTTTCTCTGCACTGCTAGCGCCTGCTTTCAGCTGTCACTTCCCAGTTGTCATGATGATTGTGATATTGTAGTTGAATTTAAGAGGAGCATTTTTTTTTCAGCATGCGGAATTACATCCTGAATTGCCCACAGAGATTCCCCTAATGGAAAGATTGAGCACTATAAACGGTAGCTGTGAAGTTCTCACCACAAGCTTACTTTTATTCACGACTCAATCCGTTCTTGTCTGCCCTCCATCCTAAGAGGGGCTCTAAACTCGCGGGTCCTAGTAGGCTGCCTTCATCTGTTTGTGGCTTTTCGGTCTTGTCTTCCTAGCCATTGTCAGAAAATCTGTTCTGCATTCTATTTGGAATGGCCGGTGTCGGCATAAAGACAGGTGTGATGACTGGATATTGTTTTCTGTTCTTCCCCTGCTCCCACACTGGAGAGTTCCTTCTCAGTGTGCTCTGTGACATCTTTTCCCAGCCTGTCTCTTTCACTTCGGCAGCTGCCCTGTCCCCTCTCCAGCTTTGCTCTTGCTCAGGCTTCTGCCCCAACTGGAGCTAGAAATGCCCTGCCCATGTATGATGCTACCGGTCTTTTCTGCCTTTCGCCGGATTAGAGATCACAACTCTTCAACTATGAAGAGGCCATAAGCTTCAGGATGATTGCTTATTGAGGTTTCTAGACAAATTTCCTGTGTGTGTGTGTGTGTGTGTGTGTGTGTGTGTGTGTGTGTGTGTGTGTGTGTATAGTAGCCATGTTCCAGAGTTTTCCAGCTCTAAGCCATTGTAGATATGTATTTTCCCTCTTTCCTAGGACCTGGTATTCCTTGATGGTCCCCTGTGCTCAGCCTCTCTCCTGGGTACAGGATAGTGTATAGTAGGCACAGCTCTCAGGCTAGAGACGGTGCTGGGAGTCAGAAGGAAGGATTGCTTTCAGTTAGCGTACCCAGGGGAGGCCTGGTGGAAGGGTGGGGTCTGAGCTGAGGCACAGGTTTGGGGATATTGGGGCATGCAAGGATGATTGTCCCAGAGTGAAAAACTGAGGCCAGGACGGGGCACAGCAAGCCATGTGTCTTGGTAGAATCTTCTAGTTCCTTGGCAGTGGCTGGTCTGATTGACAGCTGGTCTCCAATGCCTGGGAGAGCTGCTTTGCCCTTGGTCTGCCCTTCACTGAGTGTGTCATTCCTTGAGAGCTCCACTGGAACTTCTGGGTTATCCATTCTCCAAGAAAGCCCACTTTCCCCACACCTAGTCCCTAGAAAGAAACTGCCTGCCCAGGGGTGTTGTTGGCAGTGTAAACAAATGCCCAGGGAAGACTCTAGGGAGTGGAGACTGCCATGTTCCTTCCTGTTACTACGTGGAAACAAGACAAACCCCATCTCACCAAACAGACTGTCATGTTTTACCTGGGCCTTCTGTCTTCCTTCCCAGATGGCATCAGTGTGAGCGGCTTTCCCATGTCCAGTCCTTTCCGCCAGGTCGTCCGGCCCCGAGTGGAGAGCAGACCCACGAACCCGTCCGAGGGCAGCAAGACGGGGGACCTTGGCCACCTCAAGGTTAGTCCATTGGTGCCAGGACTCTCTTGGTGACTGCAGAGTCTTCTCCAACTCGGCGTTTGCAGAACTTTTCTGAAGGAGATGGTGGTGTGTGGTTGAAAATGGTTTCTCGTGTTTTATGTCTGTGGAATTTCTAGAGAGCAGTTCCAAGGCTGCTCATGTGTCTTGTACTTTGGTGATGCAAAGCGCTTGTTTTGCTGTGACAGAGATTGGGGAGGCGGGCATGCCAGTGGGGGCAGTCAGAGGAGGAGACAATTTTCCCTTGTCCCTCTCCTTTGAGAAATACGTTCATTGCCCAGTTCTTCTCAGTTTGGATATTCACCTCATAGCATCTTTTTTTAACCAATTAGAAGCTCTTGCAGGTACTGGTTTGTAAGTCCACAATTACTGGGGCTCTCTGTAGAAAGCCAGGATGCTCAGGGCATGAGGGCCAGCAGGAGCAGAGCCTGCTGCTTGCAGGGAGGGTGTGACCAGGAGTCCAGGTGCCAGTTCAGACCCCGCCCAGGGGCACAGTGCACAGTGGGGTGCTGCAGGGCTCTGAGCTGTGACTGGGGGGCAGGTGCAGAGTCATGGCTTAAGTGAGTGTGCTCATGGCCACCCTGTGGGCATGCGGCTTGCTGTCCCCATGCCAACCTGTGAGTGGGCATTGACTGACGGGGGCCTGCCAGAGGAGCTTGTCTTGAATGCCCAAGTCGGGTGGGAAGAGCTGTCCTGTGAACGGTTCTGGCTAATGCTGGTGCAGGGTGGAAGAGGTTTGTGTTCTGTGGAGCAGCAAGCTCCTCTGAGGAACGGGGAAGGCTGTTGCCAGTGGCTTGAGGTCTGTCTGTGGAACATCTGAGCATCCCCGAGGAAGAAATGATGGGATTTAATCGGACTTGTATGAAACCTGTAAAATCACCGACCTGTATCGTCATGGCCGATGGGGCCGCCATGCACTTTCTTGGACCGGGTACATCACGTTTCCCCAGGTTTCTCTGAAGGATACAGGTGGCCGGCAGGAACTGTGTCCGTGCTCAGGACTGTTGATCTGCGTAAACAGTGGCAGGTGGGAGGACTTGATGACTGAAAATGGATGCTGTGTTTGTTGGGTGGACATCGGTGACAGCCTTCTTAGGGCCAAGGCTGCAGCTCAGCAGCAGAGTGCTCAGCCAGCATGCCCCAGGCCCCGGGTGCATGTCCCTAGCACACAAATTACATAAGCCAGACCTGTCTGCCTCTCAGAGTCCCGTCGGAAAAACCGGAGTAACAATGTTCCCACTGTGGACTTGCTGAGGGGCAGGGCAAAGAGTAAGACCCTGGGACTTCATTTTTGCAGCTAAAGAAAAAGGAGGTTAGGGCAAACGAGTCCGGGTGGCAGCTGCTAGCCCGGGAACCACCCTGGAGGAAGCAGGGCTGTGGGCTTTTCCTTGCCTGAGTTACCTGGTGTCTAGTCTTGGCTCAGATTGGTGCTGGCTTTTATTGTCTAGCCCTCCTTTTCTAACTATCATTGGGGCCGGTGGCTACCTTTCGAATCACAGGTGATCTGCTGTGGTCCAGTATGACCAAAATGTGACAAGTACTCTGCTGAGAGCCCTCTGAGAGGATGCCAGCTCATGATGCTAGCTGAACCCTGGGGGCCTCAGTTGGACTGTGCCAGGTACCACTACAGCTGCGCATAGCTTTGCTTGTGGGAAGCGTAGCTGGACCAGACCTCAGAGATGGGGCGTGGCAGAGCAGCCATAGGAGAGTCAGAGGCCTGGTGCACACTATAGTAGTCCTTTCCATGCTCTGCCTTCTGGTACTTAAACAGGCCTGCTTTCCACTTCATACCTACATCTGGTTTGCTGGAAGAAATTCTGAAATCTTGACAAAGCTGAGGCTTGCCGGGGCAGTGAGCTTTTGGCTCTGTGCCCATTGGCTTTGGAAGGTACTCGCCCTCCCTGTAAACATCACATCTCTTGAGACCGCAGCTGGCAGGCATAGTAGCCACAGATACATCTACGGGAGCCTCACAGAGTAGCTAAGGACCGGTCTTGTACTTTAGGAACTTAGGGGGAAAAGTTGGAAAATTAAACCCAAAGTAAGCAGAAAGGAAATAATAAAAAAACCAAGCAGAAATCAATGAACTAAGAAACAAACAAAGTCCTTAAAATAGACAAAGTAACCAGAAGGTTGTTCTTAGAGAAAGTCAGTGAAATTTATCGACTTCTAGCCAGAGTGATTAAAGAGTAATTATGTAAATTACCAGTATCAGGACCAAGACAGGGAGCTTCTGCACAGGCTTTGCTGAGATGCGGAGGATAAGGGAAGCACATTATGAACAGCTTTATGCAGAGGACGCCGAGATAGGTAAGCAGGGGAGCTCTGTACCCATCAAGGGAAGGAAGTTCTTGTTAAAAACCTTTCCACAGAGAAAACTCCTTAAGGGAGAAATAATAGGAAGTCTGTGCAAACCGCTTTAGGAAAACTGTGACAGGAGGAATAAGGCCAGCAGGATGGCTCAGGGCTAAAGATGCTTACCATGCACGTCTGAGGACCAGGGTTTCGTGCCTGGGACCCACATGCAGGTGGAAGGTGAAAACTGACCTTCACAGGTGCCCTGTGGCCTGTGTGCTCTCCCAGCTGTCATCACACACAGGGATAATGATGATATAATAGTAATGATAATAATAATAATACTGAAAAAGAACGAGAAGGAATAAGACAAGCAGGTTCTGGAGAAAACACACAAAGCATATGTCTTAATTAGGGTTTTATTGCTGTGATGAGACACCATGACCACAGCAACTCTTATAAAGGAAAACTTTTAACTGGGGCTGGCTTACAGTTCGGAGGTTTCATCCATTATGGCAGGAAGCATGATGACATGCAGGCAGACATGGCGCTGGAGAGGTAGCTGCAAGTTTACCTCCTGATTGGCAGGCAGCAGGAAGAGAGTGCCACAGTGGGCCTGGCTTGAGCATCTGAGACTGAGAAGCCCCGCCCCTGGTGACTCACTTCCTTCAACAAGGCCACACCTCTTAGTAGTGCCATTCCCTATGAGCTATGGGGGCCATTTTCTCTCAAACCACCACAGCAAAACATCACCACTGCAGACTGTCCCCCACTCCAATCTCAGCTTTAGTAACTCCAAAGCAGGAGTTTAGCCTAGGCTACCTAATAGGAAATACAGCATCAGCTGAGCAGGGCTCAGCTGTGGAAAGCAAGGTTGGTTTAGCACCAGGAAACCCACAATTACAACTCTCCATGTTCATAAACTAGGCAAGGAAAATTAAGTAAACAACTTCATTCAGGGACATGCACAGATTTAACAAAGCCTGGCATCTATTTCCAACATTTTCTCTACCTTGAAATAGGGAAGAGCTTCTGCTGTCTGGCCAGCTACTCCCATGCTTCACGGGGAGAGGCTTGACCTGGGCTTGACCTTGGGAATCCCTGTGACATTCCAGCAGCACCACACAGAGATACTGGCTTTAACGTAAGAACTAGATCTTTCATAATGCTCTTACATGCTTTTGTACTCCATGGAAGACTCTACAGAAGGATTCAGGTTAAACAAATAGCATACTTTCCTTTCCTTCTCCCTTCTTTTGCGCCTCTTTCTTTTTTATGTGTCTGTGTTGCTTCTGGAGGGCTTTACATTTTTATAAAGTTATTTACTCTTGTATGTGTTTGTGATGTGTGTATGTGCGTGTGAGCATGCATGTGTGTGGTCAGAGGACAATTAGCAGAGCTGCCTCTCCCCCTCGACAGTGGGTTCCAGGGATCGAATTCAGGTCTGGAGTGTCTGCAGCAAGTGTTGGGTCTTAATGTAGGCCTCTTTCTGCCAAGTGGATTGAAGCAAAGTGGGCAGAGAAGGGGTGTGGGAGAGGCAGGGCCATGGCAGTCCCTGAGCAGAAGGCATCAGAACAGAATGCTACTGCAGCAAAGGCTGCTGGGCCAGGGCGCAGTGCAGGGTGGGACTCTGATGGCATGGTGACAGGGACATTCAGATGGCCTGGAGGAGATAACCATGTGGACAACGGTGAAACTGCCCCAGGACACCCGTTCCAGGTGCTCACTGGCCCCTTGTGGCACTCATATAATTCCCACCTTGGAGGTAGGCAGGCCACTGTTGGCCTCTGTCTTTCTGATGAAGACATGGTAGCCTGGATGCAATGGGCGACGGACCAGAATCAGCCCCGTAATTACATAGTAGTAGATGCGAGGTGGCCCCAGACATCCAGTTCCCGCCCCAGGATCCAAGCCTTCCAGAATGCTGCCAACTCAGGGAAGGCGAGCACTTGAGCCTGCTGAGTCCAGAGAGCAGTGGGGCAGAGAGGCTGTGATGCCCACCGGGGGCCTTTCTGTCTCCCAGGACTACAACTGCATACCGTTCAGGGGAAATTATAGCACATCTCCATGAGGTGAAGGCAATGTCCAAGGTCCGGCAGCCTCTAAGCAAAAGTTAAATTCTAGCCCAGGTACTTCTGATTCCAAGGCTTGTGCATAAGCCATTTCCACCACACCACGATGTCACCGCCTGCACAATTTCTGTGCTTCCGAATTTATTATGGGACACAGAACACCCCTCTATTGATTCAAGCTGTATTGATGGAATAGTCACGTCTAAGCCTTTTGGCCTGCCTGACCTCAGTTTCCACTCTGTGAAAGGCAGATAATAAGGCTTCCTCCCAGCCCTTGTCGGGAGGGAAGTGTCTGCTATTAGTCCTGGTAGATAAGAGAAGCTCACAAAATAGCAAATCCAATTCAGCTCCAAATTATTTCTAATCTGTCCTAGTGATAGTTACAGAGACAGGGAATTTTTCTCTGCAAAGTTTAAGCATAAAAGCTTCACAGGAATCCTTTAATCTGCTCAACAAATTTCAAAACTTAATAAGAAATTTAGAAGGGAGAGCTGGTAGAGAGCCTGCTGTCTGTGGAATTCTAAAGCAATTGCTAAGTGAGGCCAAAGGAACATTCCTCTAGGTCTAGGTAGTGCAAAGCTAAGGCCTTTTGTGACCATGGCTGTTGTGTCAAACTTTGTGCAGTGTGTGTGTGTGTGTGTGCACTTGTGTGTCGGAGTGTGTGTGTGTGCATTTTTGTATGTGTGGGTTGGAACAGGGCATATATATGGAGATCAGAGAATAGCCTTGGGTGTTGTTCTTAAGGTGCTTTCTACTTTTACTTTTAATTATGTGTATGTGTGCATCTCTGTTTATAGGTATGTGTACATGAATGCAGGTTTCCTTGGAGGCCAGAGGTGTTGGATCTCCGAGAACTGGAGTTAGAGGCAGCTGTGAACTGCCTGGCTTGGGTGCTGGGAACTGAACTCCGGTCCTCTAGAAGAGCAATAAGGACTTTTACCTGCCAAGCCACTTCTGCAGCATCCATCTCTGCCTTTTGTTGGAAACGGGGTCTTTCACTGGCCTGGAACTTCACCACACAGGCCAGGCTAGTTGGTCCACAAGCTTCCAGAAACCCATGTGTCTTCTCTTCCCATTTCTGCATTGCTAGAGATGCACATGTGTGCGGGTACATGCTGTACCTGTGTACATCACCAGAACGGGCTTTTTGTACGGGATCTGAACTCGGGTGCTCATGCTCGCAAGGTAGTGTTTTCCCCGATGAGGCATCTCCCTTGCAGCATTTTATCCAGTTCGTGTGCCTGACAGCTAGTGAGTGGTTTTCGGGTACATGCTCAGCTCTAAATGCTGGAAATAGAGCCATGCACAGAGTCCAAGAGTCACATTCTGGTCAGAGACAAACACTGAACAAGTACATACCAGATTGTGGTGTTTGCTGAGGACAGGCACAGGCAGAGGCAGGTGTGACTTCTGTTTGCTGGTTTAGGGGGGTCTGCAGAGGCTCACTGCAGCCCTGGTGAGAGAGGGACAGGTGTCACAGCCCCTTTGCACTCTGGGTCATTGGTATGTCACTGAAGTCAGGCCATTATTTGGATGCTAACAGAGGCTGCCCATGTTTGAAGTAGTCTTATGCCAGTTATTTTTTTTTTTTACCTAGATGATTGCAAGTTAATTAAAGATAGCAGTGAGGTTTACTGATGTCTGCATTTCTTCACTTTGCGAGGGACAGACATATGCAGTAGACTCTTACCGAACGTGGAACCAATGAGACAGGAAGGTACTGAAGTGGCTTCTAGAGCCTCACTCCACCCTCTGGGGGTGGGGGTGGGGGGCTATGTCATAGTAGTGTTACCCTCCCCCACAATCATCTGGAGGGCTTGCCTAGCCACCTGGCCTGGCCACCCTTACCTTCTGACCTGCAGGTCTAGAGGGCTGGGAATGTGCATTTCTGGGACATTGCTGGGTGATGCTGATAAGGTAGGGACCTTATTTTGGGTACCATTGCTTCCCCAAAAAGGAAACATTGTTCCCCCTTTTCAATCTTTGTTATCAGTAGGACTGGTCTTTAGCATTCTTAAGAGGGCTCACAAACCTTCCCCATGTACCTCACAGAGATAGGCATGTGGTAAAAACATGAGCTCATTTTTAGGTGCTTCCATGACAGACTTATGTATAGTACCTGGGTTCCCAAGAAGGAGTTTTCATAACCATTTGTCATAAAGCCCTGCATAAGCACATAATTAAAATTAAGTCTAGGCATTAAGAGGTTGATGTGGGGGCTGGTCTGGAAGCCTTTGCATAGAGACATGGAATCCTGTCTGCTCGAGCCCAGAATGTGCCCACAGTTAGGATTAATGGCTTCACAGCAGCAGAGGCCATCCAATCTTTGAATGCATGACCCTGTTCTGCAAAGGGCCGCACGGTTCATCTCCGGGGTCTCCAGGGACACTGGGTGTCGTCTCAGAGCCAGGCAGGTCCTGTGGGACTATTATTGTGATCTGGCTTCTGCCACCGCATTCAGCATGATTGATCTGCAGACAGCAGGGAAGAGCCAGACAGGAAAAGAAAGCGTGTACTTTTATTGCATTCTCACCAAACAAGAAAATTGAGTTAAGTCTGCCATTTGGAATGACTGACAGTAAGCAATATGTTTGCTTTGGGTAAGGACATTTAGGTGACATGATTAGTCCCTAAAAATCCAAAGCAGTTTGGAGACCACATCAAAACAAAATAACCCTTACCCCGCCTCCCTAAGTATCTACACTTCACCAGAAACAGCAGAACAAGGAAGGAGAAACCCCATGTTCATTGGATGTCGGACAGACCTGCAGTGACCCTTGCTTTTGGTCAGCTTTGTCGCAATGGACAGATTCCTTCAAGTTAGTCATCTATGAAATGATCCTTCATACTGCAGTGAGAGTTCCTGTAGGGAGGCCAGCCCTGCGGAACCCAAATGCAGGAAAGGGCCCGGCTTCCTCAGAAAGAGCAGATGCATGGCTCCAGGTCGATGCACGTGCCGTGTGTGTGTGTGTGTGTGTATGTGTGTGTGTGTGTGTGTGTGTGTGTGTGTGGTCTCCTGGAACTTGGTGGAGCTGTTGGCCATTTCCTTCTCTGTCACACTCTAAACTCCAAGTTCCTCAAAGGCAGAAAGTGGTACTTTCCCCTTGCTCTCCATGCTAGGAGAGAGTCTGGCCGTGCGTGTGGCCAGTAAGTGATTGTCACCACTGAAGGACAATGGATGCCCAGTGAAGGGGGTGGGCAGAATGAAACAGAGAGTACCGAGAGAGAAGGCCTTGTGAATGCCAGGGCCTAAGCCAACACAAGGGAGGGGGCATTTCTCAGACATGTTTGGAGCAAGTCTGTGGAAATGTTCCAGTAACACATGAGGTAAGATAGTGTGACAGGTAGGGACGCCGGACTGTAGGGCGACCTTAAGGTTCTGTGGGACTCATGACTACATGACTTTGTTATCCCTACCCTACCCTGAATTTGTTAGCACTGTCAACCAAAACTTGAATAGCCTGGATTTTCTTCCTTGTTTGCCAAGAAAGACAGGAAACAGAATTACCAAATGTCTACGAAGGTAGTTTGAAAGTGAGAAGCAAGAAAGTAAATATAAGAATGGATAATGCATAAACTGGTTGCATGCTATGGAAAAGGCCTTGGCTGACTTTAGGAGGAGTTCTATAATGTGGAAAATAATTATTTTACCTTTGTGATTCTTATATTCCAGGTTTTCTGAGATTAACAAAAAAATGATCCTGGAACTGGTACTATATTTTCTTAGATACTTTCAGATGGTCATATGGGTTTTTCAACCTAGCTTGTTTAATTTTATATATTTATATTTTATGTATGATTGCTCTGCATATATACCTGCATGCTACAAGAGGGCATCAAATCCTACTGTAGATGGTTGTGAGTTACCATGTGGGTGCTGGGAATTGAACTCAAGACCTCTGGAAGAGCAGCTAGTGCTCTTAATTGCTGAGCCATCTTTCCAGCCCCCTCAAACCTAGCTTGTTAATAAGATGAATTAACTTTTTTTTTTAGATTATCAAACCAACCTTGCATTCCTGAGATAAGCCCTTATCTGGTCATGATGTAGCATCCTGTCTTGAACTACATACCGTATTCAGGAGGGAATCTGATAAGAGATATGTGGGACTTGAGGGTTGCAATAGTAGGTTGCCCAAAGTCTGAGTAAGATAGAAGGATCAGGGAGGGACACCAAGGCTGTACTTCAGCAGCATTCCTGGGAGCTATAACATTTATTAGGGATGAGAATCAGCACTGAGAATATGAAGTGATAAGGATGATGGCTCCATGGTTTGAGCTTCCGGGTGACTTGGGTACATATGATGGAAAGTGTAGGGGGGAAAGAGGCAGTGGCCCATCCTGATCATGCTGTGTAGCCCTGCCTTTCCTACCTGCCAAGATGCCAGTCATAACAGAGCCCACTTGGGCTCCTGGACACAGACTCCTTACCCATCTTACGTTCATTCCTCTCTTTGTGTGGTTCTCTTCAGTTTTTAACAAGTTTATGTAGTACACGCCTGATCCAAACCCTCTACTTTCCCAGTATCCAATTAAGGGGCCAGTCTCCTGAGAATTCCTGCTTAAGTTCAAGTTAATAATCTCCCAATTTTCTCTATATCATGGTCCTTAAACAACATTAATCCTGTGTTAGTGAGCTTTGAATATGATCTCTTATGAACAGTGCTTTTACTGATGTCTCTGATCTCTCTAGATAACATTGTTCTGGGTTGCTAGACTTATAAATATAGAAATAAAGTAAACATATTTCTTGTGTTTTCAGAGCCCCAGCTCATGCATTGTACAGTATGAACTGCTTTATTTTTTTGGTTTTTCGAGACAGGGTTTCTCTGTGTAGCTTTGCGCCTTTTCCTGGAACTCACTTGGTAGCCCAGGCTGGCCTCGAACTCAAAGAGATCCGCCTGGCTCTGCCTCCCGAGTGCTGGGATTAAAGGCGTGCGCCACCACCGCCCGGCATGAACTGCTTTTTGAAGTCTCTTGAGTTGCCTGGTAATTTATCCACATGTGTTCTTTGTTTGTTTTGTTGTTACCAATGATATCTTAATTCCTAGTAATGCTAAGAGTCCTTGTATATTGAAATTATTGTTTATTTTTATTTTTAATTGAAAGCCCCAATATTTGTTACATAATTTCACTCTTCTGGTATATGACAGCAGAATCCATGGTGCAGTGGTCAATCACTTTGAATAGTTTGTTCATAGAAGGGCTTTCAATGTGTGTGTGTCAGTCTTAAGATGCTGGGTATTGTGAGCAACCCTTGAGGGGGGGTGTTCTCATGTTATCAGTACATACATACATACATATATTGTGATGTCAACAGCCTTACTTCTTCCACACAAAAGTTTGAAAAGTTGCATTTAACTAATCAAATTTTTCTTATAAGATTGAAGCAAGCACTGAAAATTTAAAGACTGGCATTGCTTTTTCTAAATTCTGAAGGATTGAGTGAAGATGGTTATACTTCTCTGCAAATGCATATGTATGTAGGAAGAAGTAATTACTCTTTGCTTTCTAATATACATTTGGCATTCAATTTTATCTCTTAAGGTTTTTCTTTTTCTAAAAATATTTTTCTTAATTATACAGTCTGTTTTGATCATATTCATCTCTTCTCCTCCATCTAACTCTTTCTACATTCATCCATACCTCCCTACTCAGACCCTAACTTCTCGTCATTCCCCCCCCCCCTTAAATAACCCATTGAGTTCAATTTATGCTGTCCATATATTCCTGAGTATGCGGCCATCCGGTAGATCTTGGTCGCCCTGCTAGGGGCCATACTCTTAAAGAAAACTGACTCTCCCTTTCCTAGAAGCCCTCAGTTAGGAGTGGGAGTACACAGGCCCCTCCCACTTCCAAGTTGGGATGTTGACTTGCTTGATCTCGTGCAGGTCTTGTGCAGGCAGCCATAGCCGCTATGAACTCATGAGCATGGCGGTCCTGTCTTGTTCAGAAGACACTGTCTTGTTCCTATCTCCTGGACTGCTGGCTCTCCCTCTTCTCATCCTCTCTTCTGTGATGGCCCCTAAGTCTTGGAGCAGGAGTGATGTAGATATCCCATCTGTGGCCTGGCACTCAGTTGACATGTGCCCTCTGCACTTTCACTCATGGTAAGGGAATTAATAATTATTAGTACTAATCATAATTAATACAATAAACTAATAATTAATAATAAGAGATAAAATACTTTCGACAATGTAGTTGGCTGTTTGACCAACAATGGGGCCAAGATGGGTGCCTTAGATGGGGGGATAGGGCTCTGCACCCGGTCAGGTCTCCTTTCACGACAGAATATCCTTGTGTTGGTCCTTCACCCATCGCAAGTGGCTTTAAAATCCCCTGGCAGTCTATACCTGACTCAGTAATGTCATGTTAGTTCTAGAAAATGCTTTGTTATTTCTGATTCTCAAAGGTGTTCTTCTGTAAGTTAGAACATTTCTCTCATCTTCTGGGGCTGTTTGATTAACCAGAAGTACCCCATTACCTTTATTGTCTAACTTGAAAGCTTTTCAAATCTGGGCCCCGGCTGCTCCCCAGGTTTTAACATCGTCACAATGCATGGACTTTGTTGATTCAATGTTTTGATCCACTTAGAGTTGCTATTGTCGTTGTTGAGATTGTCACAGCTTGGCCAGAGGGAGCCTCGTTGAGCTGGCCGCCATGTCCTTTTCGCGTGGCTCTTGATCTTCGAAGGCTCCAGTCCTTGACAAGAAAAGATGAGCTGCTCTCATTTCACAGCAACCTTTGCTTGGTTTGGGAAACTGAGTCAGGCTGGGAGCATGTACACATTGTAACAGTTGATATAGCCAATCCAGCTGGTAGGCGGCATCCTTGTGTGGAAGACTTGGGCTCGTCTGATGCCAGCCTTTCACATGTCCCTGGATAGGACATTCTGTTCATGCCTTCTTTTCCCTGCCATAGTCTAACCTGTTCATCTGTGAGCTGAGGGTACCTCCCTCTTGTCACCTGGCTCTGTTCCAGGCACTGCTGTATTTGTACCCCACTTCCGGGGTTCCGCACAGAGCTAGGTACTGTCCTGTTCCTCAGCCCCATGCTCCCGTACCATCCTTTTTTCAGATTCTTCCCATTTGATCAGCTCAAGGGTGTAATATTGACGCAGTGAGTGGGAGTCACTGTGTAAGAATGTCTCCAGCTCTGCAGTGACTCAGTAGAGGTATGACTGTGCTTTTAGATTTACTATCAAGACCTGCCATCTGACAAAACATAGAAATGACAGTGAGATAAAATATTTGAAATTAGAACTGCACTGGGGAGGCAGAGATACTGTGTGGCGGCAGTATGCACAGTGGGCTTCATAGACTGTGAACGAGGAGGCACTCTTTTCTGGAAAAGTTAAAAATAAAATTTGTAAAACATCAACTAAGTGTTGTTTTTTTTTTTTTTAACTGAGATATTCCTAGAAAATTCCTGAACTTGCTTTCTTCTTTCTTAAATAACAAAATAAAAAATGTTCATCAAGACAGACAAGAAGGTTAGTAGAGTTTAGTAAGGAAGTAAAAACAGGATTGTCCTTTTAAAGAGGTTTAATCTACGATGGTCTAGAGAGTTCTGGTCACCTGTCTCCTCCCTCTGTGATAGCACTGGGCCCTGTCTGTCCCACTGTACAGTTACACCATCATCTGTTTCTCAGCTTAGATGATGTAAGGGGCTGTGGACTGGGCCGCTCAGCTTCAGGATCGCTCAGCCCAGCTAGTGCTTTGAGAAGGTCGGCTTGCCAGCCTTGGCATTTCTGGAAGCCGACCGGAGAAACAGACTAGAAGGTCCCGTTGCAGACCTCCTGAATCAGGCTCTGCATTTCAACAAGACTGGACTATTCAAGTCTGAGATGTGTGCTGTGAGCCCTCCTCCTTGTTCCATGCTGGCGCCCCTGCCAGGAGGAAGCCCCCCTCTCCACCCCTTGCCTGTTGTTGTTTGGCTACAGTGTTTTGTCTGCTGCGCTGGCATCATCTGTCCCCTCTGTCCTTCTCACTGTCACAGTCTCCCTTTGGAGTGCAGTGTCTGGCATGCTGAATGCGCTCAATAAATGTTTGCTGAAGAGAGAAATGTTCTTGGTCCTACCACGGCATCCGGGATTACACAGGAAGAGGAGCCAGCCTTGCCGTTTAGGGACTCTCAGGGCAGAGACGTTCACTGACCAGAGCGACCGTTAGGACACTGGGTACCGTCACCTCAGACGTCCAAAGGCGGCATGCAGGCTGGGTTCCTGGAGCAGGGTGGCTTGAGCGGAGCCCTGACTGACCTCCAAGCCACTGAGCTTTTTCCTCACCCCTCTGCACAGGCCTCCAGGGGAACAGTTGCCCTCTGACTTGCTGCGCACTGGGCTTGGACACAGTATTGGGTAACAGCTGGTTCATCACAGGTGTCCTTTGAGCTTCCAGAAAAACCCTCTGAGTCCTGAAGACCACCTGCTCTGCCCTGTCATTAGCCTGTGCAGCCCCCGCCCCCCCTGTCAGATCCGTTCCTTGTGTCCTCTGTGTGTGTGTGTGTGTGTGTGTGTGTTTTTTTTTTCTTCTTCTTTCCTATGCTCTTGAACAATACTGGTACTTTAAAAAGCAACACGAAACTCATTAAATGAATATCCCTAAGGGTTGGATTGTGGCCTGAATGTCAATACATATTTGGTAAAGAGAGGAAATTAAAACCCACATCAGTGTATCTCATCTGGATCACCTCAGTAGCGAGGCAGAAGAGTCCCAGCGGCAAGGCTGTGTTCCGTGTAAATAGCAAAAAGCCCCATGGGCTCTAACCAAAGGTCTGTCCTGTATCCCTGCTTCATCTGGAAAGTTACTGTGCTTCTGGGGCCCCAGGTCCCTCCTTGCTCCTGGTGGTGTGTGGGAGGCAAGACCTGGGCTGTTTCGTTTATGGGTCTTAGACAGGGATAAGAGAGAAATAATGGAGGCAGGTTTGTTTTCAACTGCAGAACCTTCACATTAATGTCCAGGTCCGTAAGCATGGTCCATCCAAAGCTCACCCCTCGTGAAGTCCCCAAACCCACCCCAAGTTGGTCCCCAGTTTTCCTCTCTCTCTTATTCCTCCCTTGCCTTGCATCTCTTCTTCCTCCCGGCCTTCTCTGCTCTTCTTCCCCTCCGCCCCCTGATCTCTGGATACGATCTTTCACTTTTCACGCCCCCCCCCCCCCCCCCCCCCGCGCCCCGAGTCTCCAGAAGCCAGTACAGTTCATTCCTACATGCTATTTCCATTCCCAGCATTACTCTACTTGGTCATTGCTAGGGGCACTGCAGATAGAGCTGCGTTTGCTCGTAGATTCCTGTGCAAGTTGTTAAGTGGTGTTATTTGCACGCAAGGCCTGGCCGAGGTGTGCATGTATGGGCCTGTCCCTGCACGTGTGCGTCTTGAAATATCACCAAGCAGCTGCTCCGTGATCTGGGACTTGAAAGGCAAGTAGCCTTCAGGGCTCCAGTAAAGGGATACCACAGGCAGAGACTTTGGGGGTGAGTTTAGGCATATAGAGGGAACAGTTACTTCAGGTGGGTTGGATAGAAGGGTGCGGTCAGGGAAGGAGTGGCTGGGAGCGGTGAGGAAGCCCAGGAAAGCAGAAAGGCAAGTCTAAGGGCAGAGTCAAGAGTTTGCACCGTACCAAAGAACTTGGAGTTTTAAGTGAGTGCTCCTGAGGCTTTAGCTAAGGGAGCAGGGTTGATGGAATTTGTTTTCAGAATTCATTCTATTAGCCCTAGGGTTAGAGTGATGGATTCAAATCCCCAGGCCTGGCCCAAACTTTGTGGCTGCTCTCCAGAATGTTGCCTTATATAAAACGATGAAACATTAGTTTCCACGTATTAGGACTCTGCCTTGTACATTGTGCTGTGTGCTTTGCATATATTCTTGCTAATTCTCCGACTAACCCTGAGAGGTACTGCCATGTTCACGGGTAGTGATGGTTTGCCCTCATCTTGCTGCCTGGAGGTGGCCTAGCTACCTGACCATGTACTTCTGCCCCCCACTAAAATCCTTCCCCTTTGGTGAATGCTATGGCATTGGACACTATGGTTCCCGGAAAGGCCAGAGAGTCCTTGTGCTTCTGGGAAGCTTTGTGGGAAGCTCAAATCTGAATTCTCCAGAGGTGTAAGAGACGAGCAGTTCTGTCCTGGAAGGCTCGTTGAGCCCACTTCTGCAGATTTATGTTCAATGGACTCAGGCGAGAGATGCTAGCTTTGCAATGTCTACACACAAAACTGCTCCCTGCCTGAAGGCAGGGTCACCCCTGGGGCCGAGCTTGTGTTTCTGATTTTTAAGCTGAGACCTACAAGAACCTGTGCCTCAGCCCTAAGTGTGGCAGCTGAATTAATTCCCCTGGGGAATAGCCAATATCCCTGTTAGAAAGGCGTTTGGAACACATGTCCACATCTGAAATGTGATATTTCACGAACTGGATTTAAGAGATACTAGTATGAGAGAACTTGTAAGCAGCTCAGCAATGGAGGTGCATGCAGAGAGGCACTTGAAGCCCCACTCCCTCCTGACAGATGTGCTCACACCTGTCATGTTCCTGTAGCCATTTCTTGGAAGTCTGGGGGTAAATAACCAGTGAATAGTCGATACCACTTATTATCAGTTAATGTCTTAGTTCCTTTTTTGCTGCTGTAACAAAATGCCTAAGGGTGAGTATTTTATAAAGAGAAAAGAGTTATTCCCTTCCCAGTCTTGGAGGCTGATCAACCAGTGTCTGGCATCTCTGGATCTTCATGGAGGGTGAAGCTTGTGTTGAGGACCATGTGGAGGAAAGAAAGGAAGCCAGAGAGATTCAGGCCTTAGACTCACTGCATTATTATTATTTCTACCACTTCTTCGACTATCACGACATTATCTGCTATTGTGGGATAATAATAGAACCCATCGGAACCACACTGATGTCTCTTAGGTAATGCTCCTGTAACTGAGTCACTTCCCACTAGGTCCCACTGCTTCTCTATATATCCTTATTGGGCATTGCGCACTCTTCTACCACATGAGTCTTGGGGAAACACTCAGACTACTTTCAAACCATATTAATTAGATTCATATTAGCCATTGCCATGACGAGCATTGCATTTAACACGTACTAGTTTTTGGTGCTTAGAGCAAAACTACGTGGAGTAAGTCTTGCAGGAGCTATAAGCCACAGCTTTGTAGAGTGGGGCACGTGGGGCAAGACGGTAGGTCAGAGGCCAGCAGTGTTGCTTCTGTGTGGTCTTTGCCTCATTCCTTTGTGTGGAGGGATGAGGACTTTGTCGATGGTGGGTTCTTCCACTCCGCTTATGTACACACCTGCAAGGTAACACCCTTGGACCAAGGTCACTTTATGGTCTTGATTTCTATCTTCTCAGCTTATCCATGTAAATGTTTGTGCTCTAGAACTCACAAGAGAATGTAGAGATGCTCAAGGAAGAGAAGAGATGTGCAGACCGGGCCTCTGCCCTGGTGTCCGGGACTGGAGGGTGTGGGATGTGACTGGGGCAGCTTGGGGGTGGTGTGTGGGGTGTGGAGCAGAGTCAGAGACTGGATGGCCTGTACCGAGAGCTGTGAGAGCAAAGTGATATTCCTGAATTTGTTCTTTTACTTATACATATTATTTTTTTCTTATAATAAAGTTATACATGTACCTAGTAAGAAAAGTCCAGAAAAATGTAAAAGAGAAAATTGGGGCTGTAGAGATGACCTAGTTGGTAAAGTTCCTTCCGCAAAATCTTGAGGATCTCAGTTCAGATCTCTACCACCCATGGGAAAACCAGACCAATGGCATGTACTTACAACAGCAGCTCTTCTCATGGTCTGGAAGCAAAAGCGATAGAAGAGAGTGGCCAAGAGTCCACTCCCAATGACTCATAGGCTTCCACTTCGACCCCACCTCCTAAAGGTCCCACTACCTCCCGGGAACACCATCCTGGGGTCTAAGCCTCGGCTCCTAATATGTCACCTCATTCCAAATGGCCCCTTGAATGCTTATTTGGGGCTTTCTCCTTGCATGGTCTCTGAGGAGGCTCCTATTTCCTTGACTGCTCCTGGATCCTTAGGGAGCAACTTGAGACCATGCAGAAGATGGGAGGGGAGGGGGTCCCAGGATCCTCAGCGTGAGAGCTCGGATCCTGGCATTCTGTTCGAGGGTGGTGGCATGGAGGGGAGGCATGGCCCTCCTGATATTGGTGCTGCCTAATGGTGAAGGTGCACTTCAGCAGTCCCCAGGGGACCCCACTGGGGAATGGGCTGCTTTTCCAGTCTTCAAGGAAGCATCGCCCAAACAGAGTCTGAGCCTCTGTGCTGCAACTTCTTAATGAGATATTGTGCAGAAACGAACTCTAGTGAACACCGCTGATAAATACCGTTGCTTCAGCTGGAATAAGAATAAGGCAGCATCAATCCTCCATGTGGGCTTCTGTTTTCATTAGCTTTTAACACAGTTGTATTGATTCGCTTGAGTCCCCAAACAAGAGGACACTTTAAACCGCTGGTGTTAATTTTTAGTAGTGCTAAAAGTAATTATTCGGACGCCTTGATGACTGCACCGTCAGACAAATGTTTTAGCGCTGTGAATTCTCAATCCTTTTGTCAGGAGCTGATGACTTTAAGATTGTTTTCCTATTACAAGCTTTAATTAAAAAAAACAACAGGGTAATAGAATTGGATTTTTAATGAACTATTCAATCAAAAAGAAAAGGATCATCATTTATATTAGAAATAATACTCCTCATAATCAGGCATGTTAAATGTAAGTCTTATAGCTATTTAATGACTTTTGGAAAAAGTTTTATTTTTTATTTATTTATTTTTTTTAGTTTTGAGAAAGGGCCTAATTTTTTAGATGAAGCTGGCCTGGCGGTCACTCTGTAGTTCAGGTCTCTCTTGGCCTTGTGATCCCCCTGCCTCAGCCTCCCAAGTGCTGGAGTCATATAGATCCAAGTTACCATGCCTAGCTTAGGGTTTTGTTTTTTAAAATTTTTAGTTTTGTGTGTGTAATGCATGTATGTGCCTGCATGCGTGTGTGTGCACACACATGTGCAAGCCATGGTATAAGTATGGAGATCAGAGGACAACTAGTGGAAGTCGGTTCTCTCCTACCATGTGGATCTCAGGCATTGAACTCAGGTCATCAGGCTTGGTAGCAAGCATCTTTTCCCTCCGAGCTCTCTTGCTGGTCCTGGGGTTTTCTTCCTGATGGACTGAATGTAGGCTTTTGACCACAGGCACAGTATATAACGACGACCTAGGACCATTGGCATATTCATTTCCTTATCATTATCAATTTTTTTTGTGATAAGGTCACTAAAATTGTCTACATATCTTGAAATATGCAATACATTGTTATTAACCCCGGTTACCATACTGTGTGGTCAAGCACCAAGACTTCCTCCTGTCTGTCTATAAATTTGCACTTGTTGACCAGTATTAATTCTTTCTCCTCTAGTCCTCCATCCCACCTTCTAGAAGCCACCATTCTGTCTTCTTCTGTTAGTTCATCTCTTTCAAATCCTGCACACCAACAGGATTGCACAGCATCTGTCATCCCGTGCTTTAACACCGTGTCCTTTGGGTTCATCCTGTGTGTCACAAATGATAAGGTTCCCTTCTTCTGGCAGCGTCGTAGTCCATAGTGTACATAGTCTGCGTTTTGAAAATAGCTTCTTCTGGGCTGACACTGTAATGGTCACTAAGGTTGTCTCTGTGCCCTGGCTGCTGGAAATAACGCTGCTGGGAGTATGGGAAACTACTCACCTCCGTTGCTGTGAGTCCTTGCCTGGTAGTGGGGTCGCTGGATCCTATGTTCATTGTATTTTTTAAAGTTATTTTTTTGAGGCATTCCCACACTGTTTTCGAAGTGGCTTTGCTAATTTAAAATGCAACGGTGGTTCCTTTGTGTCCACATCTCCACCTACGCATGTTGTTGGTGCCAATCCTACAGGTGTGAGTTGGTATCCCATTTCTGTGAAGTGGGGTGATTCTGAGCCTCTCTTCAGATGTCTGGCAACCATCCATGTTTCTGTGGAGAAAAGCTGGTGCCAGCCTGTGCCCCTTTAATAGCCTTGTTTGTTTTCTTCTTGCTGAGAAGCTTGAGTTCCTTCTGTGTCTTGGGTGTTAGCCACTCACCTGGTGTCTGTCCCGCTGCTCCTTCCTGTCCGAGTCCCTCCCTTCCCACGATGCCCCATCTCTTCACTTGATTCTGTTGCTGGCAGGACCTCTCTGATTGAATGTGTTCCCCTAACCCTTTTGTCCTAGTTCCTTGTGCTTTTGGGCTTGTGTCTGATAAATCACTGCCTGGACTGACATCTTGGCGCTTATGTTTTTTTTTTTTTTTTCTAGAAATGTCATACTTTTTGGGTCTTAAATTTAAGTCTTCAATCCATTTTGAGCTGATTTATATATATGATGAAACAGAGGGGTCTACTTTCATTTTTCTGCCTGCCAACACCCAAATTTCCCAGCTTTGTTTAGGAATTATATTTATTGTATATAATATGTATTATATACAACACACATACATATGTATTATATGTAATGCACACATTATATATTTACATGGACACACTCATGTCGTAGAAGATGTGGACATCAGAGGACAATTTTTAGGAGCCATTTCTCTCTTTCTACCATGTGAGTCCCTGGAATCAAAGTCAGGTTGTTAGCCTTGCTGGCAGGCAGCTTCACCCAGTGAGACTTCTCACTAACCTCCCCCGGCATTATTACTGAAGAGACTGTCCTTTCTCCATCATGTACTCAATATGTTTTCATGATTAATGAAAAAAAAATCTCTCAGCATAGTACATATTTAAGGCATGTAACTCACCACAATCAAGGCCACCCATGATGAGCCTACAGCTAATATACTACCTAGAAACAAAGTGGAAAACTTTTTCTCTAGTATCTGGAATGAGGGGAAGATAACGGCCTTTGCCACATCTGTTTAGCAGTGTGCTAAGTGAAAACAGGTGAAAAAAAAAGTTGTCAAAACCAGAAAGGACAAAGTTAAATCTTCTCTGCAGATGGTAAGACCTTGCATAGTGAGAACTTTGAAGACAGTCAGAAATTAGTAGCATTCCTGTGCACCAATAGGAAAAATGCCGGAGAAGGAAATTAGTAAATCAATCACATTGATAATAATGACAAGAATGTCTTTGTAAATTTAAGCAAGGAAGTGTGGCACCTCTATACTCAGAACTACAGAACATCAACAGAGGAAATGGAAGCAGAAAAAACTTACACAACAGAGAGCTAGCCCCTATTCATGGATTAGAAAAGTATATATTAGTAAAATTACCTCGTTATTCCAAAAGAGCTACAGATTCAACCAGTCATGACTAAAATAACAGAAATTTACAGAAACTGGTAAAATATGTATAGAATCCCCAAGGACCCTAAACAGCCAAAGCTTAAGAGAACAAAGCTGGAAGCATTCCAGTTTTTTTTCCAAGTACAGTAAGATGTTGTGTTCAGAACAGTGTGATGTAGCCTAAAAGCAGACCGACACATAGACCAGTGAAATAGAATAGAAAACCTAGAAATAAACCCACACTTTGACAGCCAGTTGGTTTTAGACATTCAATAACTTTTTTTTAAAAAATCCTTTAAAAAAAGAAATGTTGTTGGGGCTGGAAAGATGATTCAGCAGTTAACTGCACTGGCTGTTCTTCCAGAAGACCTGGGTTCAATACCCAGCATTCACATGGCGGCTTCCAGCGGCCTGTAACTCTAGTTGCAGGATTGAATACCCTCTTCTAGCCTCCACAAGACTGATGCATGTGGTGCACAGACATACAGGCAAGCAAACACACACACACACACACACACACACACACACACACACACACACACACTACAAATAATTAATCTTTATAAAATGTTCTACTTCTCTGTAGAACAATGATGAAATCTTTTTTTAAAAAAAGAAATTTTGTGATGGAGCGTATATTTATATGTGTGTTTTGCCTGATTGGCTGATCAGTGAGCCCCTCGATCTGCTTGTCTCTGCCTTCCAGCACTGGGGTTACAGACACGAACCACCACGCCCCGTCTGTTTCTCTTGGATGCTGGTGGTCTCACCCAGGTCCTCATGCTTGTTCAGTGAGCGCTTCCCTCACCGAGCCACCTTCTCAGCCTGCCAATAACTTCTAAACAAACAAGAGGGAATCCTAGTGAATAAGAACCAGAAGGTTCTTCAGGTCGGTTTTGTGAGTCAATCAAGTTAAAAGCGAGGAAGGTTCCGGAGTTGGTGTGGTGATTTACCGTCTCCCCTCCGCTTCCTGTCTTTTTTTTTTTTTTTTTTTTTTTTTTTTTACAACAGCCTCACGACAGGGGTTTTTGAGGATTACCTTCCCTGCTTTATAGATGGTTACTGAAGCTTGGGCTGCCCACTTTGGTAGCTTTAACAGTCTGCCATGGCTTCCTCCCCTTCTTGATAGGCAAATGCTACCTCTGCATCTAGTTTACCTCTGCCGTGAAGTTATGCCTGCAGCTTCTTTAGCTGGACACGTGTTTGCATGCTTCCCAACCCCCCTGCTGAGGTGAAGCCTATCAGGTTTCTCAGTATGGGATACTTGGAATTCCACACATGGTTCCCATTGTCTCTGATGTTGGAAGTGAGTACTCTTAGTCCTTGGTGTGGCCATTGCACTGTCCAGGCGCAGGATGTGTGAGTCGGACTCTCTGTCCACCCCTCCCCCTCTGAATGTTGGGCTCTACACAGGGGAGAGTGGAATGTAAGGCAGGGTTTCTCCACTTTCCAGAGCTGAATGGTAGTCCTGGTGGGACGTGGGCCCTTAGAGGGAGAGGGCAGTAGTGTCTCCCGTGTCCAGTTCTTGGTATGTGGGGAAGTGTAGCCACCAAACCCTGTCCTATACTTTCTTCCTCTTCCTGTCCCCTGGCCCCGCCCCCAGTCCACGCTGTGTGTACTGCCTGTTACTCTGGCCCCTGCGGCAGGAAGATATCTTGTCCTTGGCACATCAGTGAAGGGAAGGTGCCATCACTGGGGTCTATTACCTAGCCCCATAGTCTTTGCAGGCCTGGTACTCAGGTAGCCTATGACTGTGACACAGGCTAGGTCCTGTAGCAGTGCCAGGGTGAGTCTGCTAGCATGAGAGAGCGATAGTCATGGCTGGTGGAAGAGAGAGCCTCTGATGGACATGGGGGAGCAAGGGGATGAGCGCTCCCTTTGTTTCTTGTTAAGGTGTCTGTGCAAGCCTCTGGTCTTATTAGAGGTCACAAAGGGGTTGTCATGGGGGAGGGAGGCAAGTGGTGTGGGCAGGGGGCGGCCCTGGTGGGTGGTGCTTTGTCTCTCAGGCTGAGCAGTGGATTTATGTGCTTTATGATGATTCATAGACTTTGCCTGTGTTGGTTTGAATGAAAATGGCCCCCAGAGGCTCCTATGTTTGAATGCTTGGTCCCCACTTGGTGGAACTGTTAGGGAAGGATTAGGAGGTGTGATCTTATTGGAGAAGGTTTATCATTGGGAGTCAGCCTAGGGGGTTTCAAAGCCCACGCCATTCCCAAAATTCTTAGCTACTGCTCGGGTGTCACGTCTGCCTGCCTGCTACCATGATGGTGATGGACTCTAACCCTAGAAGCATGGACCCCCAAATAAACATTTTTCTTTTATAAATTGCCTTTGTCATGGCTACAGAAAAGTAACTAAGGCATTACCTTCGTATTTTCTGTGTTTCATTTTATAATAAAAGCAGCATGTAGATGTGATTAAAGCCAAAAGAACAAGCAACTCCATCAGCAAATGGGGAAATGAACTGAACAGAGAGTTCTCAGAAGAAATACGAGCGGGCAGTAAATGCATTAAAAAAATTAAACTTCTTTAGACGTCCAAGTGCAAATCAAAACGACACGGAGATTCTGTCTCAGCCCAGTCAGAGTGGCTGCCATCAAGAAAACAAATAGCAATAAATGCTGGAGGGGATCTGTACAATTTATTAATTGTAGACAGAAATGGAGATCCATATAGAGACTCCTCAAAAAAGGAAAACCTAGAACTTCCATATGACTCAGCTAAGCTACTTCTGGGTTTACAGGGAAAGGAATCGAAATCCGCAAACCACAGAAGCACTATTCCCCATGTGGCCAAAGCGTGGAGCCAGCCTGGCCATCTGCCCACAGGTGAATGGATAAGGAAATATGATGTAAGCGTGTGTGTAGATGGAGTTTTCTTCTGCCTTGAGGAATTTTGTCATTTTGAGGACAATGGATGAAAGAGGCGATCATCATATTATGTGAAATAAACCAGACTCAGATAGACACTATGTGTTTCTCTCACGTGTGGTATCTGTATATTTTTTAAAAATGACACGAGAGTAGAAGAGAGACCGTTAGCAGAGGTGGGTAGTGGGGGAAATGAGTAAATAAATGACAAGCTCTTCTGTGAATTACGCCACTGAGATTTTGACAGTGAGGGCATCCCCTCTGTAGATGTCTTTCAGTAATAAGGCCATTTTCACAGTTCTGCCAGTCCAGGAGTATGGGGCGTCTGGTCCTTTGTCTGGTGTCTTCTGCAGTTTAGTTTTTCAGTGTTGTCAAGTTCTCACTGGAGATATCTTTCACCTCTGGGTTAGGTTCATCCCTGGGTATATTACTTCTAGAAAGCTATCGTGTCTCTTGACTATATGTATCCTAGCTTCTAATTTTTATCTTTTTATGTGCATATTTTGGTAGGAGTGCATATATAGGTCGTGGAAATGGAAAGGGGCCCATGAGAGTTAAAATGAACAGATTTTAAGGGCAATAGGATATGTGTGACATGCCAATGATGGGGTGCAAAGTGGAGGTGTGGGGGAGAGGGGAGGAGGGGCCCATAACCAACCCAAACCAAAGTGTGTATGTGAAGGCCATATTTCAGACAAAGAAAATAATTTAAAAAGGGGTAACAAATTCCAGTGATTTATAAATATAAACATGGTTCTCAAAATGAGCACTCCCTCTGCCAGGCAGAAGCCAGGGCCAGCCTTGAATCCTTCCCTCACGGTTTCCCTCTGCCTTGAAGAACTGTGCAATTCCTAAGGCACACACAGAGCTGTATTCCATATCTTGGGTCAAGAAAGCTAGCACAAACAGGTTGAAGAGGGGGCATTTTCTGCAGTCTCCCAGATCCACCTGCCTTGCTGTGCCCACCCTGTTGGGTCCTTTCCCTGGCACCCTGCTGTCTTCCCAGCTCTGCAGCTCTCTGGTGGATGAGGCTGACCCCACACAGTTGGTTCAGTTTCTAACTGTCAGAAGCATGTCCATTGTGTAGCTGGCTCTTTGTTTGGGGACGTTCTCAGTTCACCCCCGCACTCTTGGAGCTTCTTTGTGCCATGAAAGGTACCAGGTAGAACTCTGTGTTTGGTCTTTAATATTGCCCATCTCTCTCTCATTCCTTTGGTTGTGTCACTAGACACATGGCCTCTACATTCCTCCCTGTCTCTGTCTGCTCATCATCCTGTCTATTTACCTGTCCATCCATCTGTCTGTCCTCTCCTTCCACCCCCTGCTTCTTCAGGCAGTTGTCCAGGATCTGGGGAAGTAGGTATAAAGATGAGTTTCATCACACCATATCTGCATGTAGGCCTTCTCCCAAGCATTCTGTTCCATTTGGGAGTGTGCACCTCTAGGAAGGCATGGTTCTGTGATTTTTTTTTTTTTTAATTACTTTCTGGTACTCAGTGCAGGACCTGGCACCTAGTATGCTCAGCACACCCTGTTTGGATGAAAGGGGGTGTAGAAGCTGAAGTGGAGAAGAACATCACCAGTTCTACAGCATCTCTCCCACATCTGAGAGTTGCAAGTGAGAAATTGAGTGAGATGATGCACATGGAAGCTTCTAGTTTTATCTTGGAGGGCAATACTCAGCTAGTCACATTGCTGTGTTTGGACACAGTGCTGCAGGAGCAGCAGACCATTGGGTCTTGTGGGTTGGGAGGGCTGCTGGGGAAGAACTGGTGGGCAGGCCACCGTTTGAGCAGTGCATGGCACAAGGCCCCATGGCCTGGCCAGGAGGAAATGTCACGGGAGGTGAAGAAGGTCTGATTGCCAAGAACTTGCGATTTCGAAATTTGCATTTTCTTTAAGCACTTAGATTTAATGGTCAAATGATATAAGGATTTGCTCTGTCAGCTCCTGGTATTCTTTACTGGAGAATGAAATGGAAAGATTTTGCTTAACAAAATGACATTTTTCAGCGGATCAAAGTGCGGGAGCTGGCTTCAGAGTGAGTGTGGAGGAAGGCTATGCCGAGTAGGAATTAGCTGACAGTGCACCGGCCGTGAAGCTGTGTTCTCTGTCAGTACAGTAATGGCTGGGGAGGTAGCCATTCTCAGAAATACTTGTGAAAGTGAATTTAAAGTAGAAGGCAGTTATTTTTGGAAGGCAACATTCCTAAGCTGTATTTCTTTTGATTTAGTTGAAATGTGCAGAAAGCAGATTAATGGACCTTGTTCTTGAGGGGAAAGATAGGCTTCGAAGCTTGTCTACTTCAGCCTGGAGACCATAATTTAAAGATTTTTTTTTTTTTGATGTATTGTGCACTAGAGACCTTGACATCAAGATTTCCAGGTGCTTGAAACAAAGAAGGTAAAAATCTGAGTGATTAATGGAAACTGAAGTCAGAGTGACCCCTGGGATACAGTTTCTCGGTCCACCCTGGCGTCTGGCACAGGTGGAGAGAAGAGTCCAGACTGCAGGCCTCTGCACCTCGTCATGAAGGCCATCGCTGAGGTTGTAAGGAGAGCCTCTGTCCCAGATTAAAGAATGGCAGAGATGAATGTGAAGGCCCCGTACCTTGGGGAGGGGAGGTCAGTGCCTCTCCCAACCCTGCTGGGGTAGCTGCGCCAGACATAAGCTGCTGCTGTGGACACACAGATAATCCACACGAAATGCTTTGTGCAGAGGATGGAGGTGCCTGGAGATAGGCTGCCGTTCTGGGGAATGGTCAGATGCAGTGAGCAGGAGTTCCCCCATCTCCAATAAGAGGCTCCTAAGTGCTCCTGCTGGACGTGGTCCGAATGGAAAGAAGACGACCAGGGCAGGCCAGTGCAGAGAAGAACCACAGGGAGACTCTCAAGTTGAAAAAAATGTAAAATTATCCATATAAAAGTATTTAAAATAGTGGATGGGTTGAAGAAGAGATTGGATTCAATGAAGGCAGAGAAGGTGAGTGAGTTGGGAAGTAGATCTCACAAACACTGAGTTGCTCTCAGTGGGGAGAGTGAGGCAGGAGGGAAGTGTGAAAAAGATAGCCAGAGTGCTGGAAGAGAGGCTCTAATATCTGTGTAGCGGAAGTGCTAGCCCTGGAGGGAAGAGGAAATCTTGGAGAGGTAATATTCACAGAGATGGCTGAGAATTAGCTTCAAAGTTGAGCAAGTATATCAAGTTTGGGGCTTTTACATTTAAGAAGGACGATCATTCCTCAGATCTAAGAAGTTTATCAATTCCCAATTTATGTAAACCCAGACAAAATTCCACTATGTGCAGCATAATCCACTTCCAAACAACCAGAGTGAAAGGACAGACCAGGCTGGGAACAAAGGTAGTGATGACTGTGAACGTCCTTCAGGAAACACTAAGCAGGAAGACACTTGGTTAAAGAAAGTAGCAGCAGACCTGGAGTTCTGTGTCCTCAACAAAGGCCTGGAGAGATGGTTCAGCAGCCAAGAGCACCCGCTCCTCTTCCAGAGGGTCCAAGATCTGTTCCCAGCACCCACAGCAGGCCATCACATCTGAGTTCTGTAGGCACTGCACCCATGTGCACATACACCTCCTATCCCATACACATAATTAAAAATAATGAGAATTAATTTTTAAAAAAATACAGAAAGAAAAAAGGAAAAACGAGATGAGTCAGATAGCAAGGTAGTAGAATCCTGGATCTAACTATCAAAGCAGAGCACTGAGGTTTTGGGAAGAAAACACTGAAGAAAATCTGGGCCTGGGATAGGTGTGTGTGTGTGTGTGTGTGTGTGTGTGTGTGTGTGTGTGTGTGTGTGTGTGTGTTCGTTCTTGTATGTGTATATGTATATGTGCAAAGATTTTCAAGAATATAAGAACATGAATTTAGATGAATGACAAATTAAACGTTGTCAGCATTAAGCATTTTCCAAAAATCATTCTTTTTTTGTTTGGTTGGTTTTATTTTTGTTTTTCAAGATAGGATTTCTCCATGTAGCCCTGGCTGTTCTGGAACTTGCTCTATAGACCAGACTGGCCAACAACTCACAGAGATCCACCTGCTTCTGCCTCTCTAGTGCTGGGATTAAAGGCGTCAGCCACCATGCCTGGCCTCGAAAATCATTCTTAAGGGAATGAAAAGTTAAGGCTTGGCTCTGAAGTCAGTGTCTGGAAAATGTCTGTCAAGGAAATCATATTAGCATATATGCAGCTCTGTCACCATAATACAGAGAACCTGATTTTAGAGACAGGAGAAAGATTGACATAACTGCTTCACCAGAGAAGATACACAGGTGACAGCTAAGTGATGGAAAGACACCCAGTGCCATCGATCAGCAGAGAGTTGCTAACTCAGATCATAGTGAGATGCAGCAGGGTACCAGTTAGGACAGTGGAAGGATGGGGATGAGAACATTCCTGTGTTGCTGAGGCTGTGGAGGGACTGGAACCCTTACATATCGTCAATGAGCATGTAAAATAGTACATGTTCTGGATCACCATTGAGACAATTATTAAAGTAGACCATCACATCCAGATGTTTCCTCTAGGAAAATGAGACATAGGTTCATACAAGGATGTCATGGATGTTCATCGCAGCTTTATTAGGGATAGCCCTAAGCTGGAAACAATAACTGGCCTGAACAGGTGGATGGGTAAAGAGGCTACAGCATATCCTTACAGCGGAATATTACTGGGAAAAAAAAAAGAGATATCCATCTAACTATTCAAATGACTCTCAAAACCTGCATCCTCTGCTGCAGAAGCCATAGACAAAATCAGGCTGTACTGGTTTTTTATTGTCATCTTGGTAGAACCTATAGCCAACCTGGGAAGAGGGAACATCTATTGAAAAGTTGCCTCTATGAATGATGAATGATGTGGAAGGGCCCAGTCTACTGTGGGCAGTACCATCCCTATATGCTGGTGAGTAGCTGAGCATGAGTCAGGAGCAAGCAAGAGAGCAAGCTAACAAGCACTATTCCTCCATTGTTCCTGCCTCTAGTTCCCACCTTGTGTTCTTGCCATGACTTCCCTCAAAGACTGACTGTGACCTGGAAGTGTAAGGTGAAACAAACTTTTTATTCCCCTAAGCTGCATTTGGTCATGATATTTATCACATCATAGCAATAGAAAGCAAATTAGATAAAATATGTAAAAGCAAACAGTGATGCCAGACAGCAAGCCATTAGTTGTTAGGAAGTCAGGTGGGACTGGAACCAGGGGCCATGAAGGGACTTGCAAAGGTGATGGAAGTGTCCTGCCTGCTGTATGCGTTCATCGTCACACTGGTTCACTGTTAGGTCTGTGCTCTACACTAACAGCAGCATCGTGTGTTTTTGTTTTTGTTGTAGAATGTTCGTGACTCGTCAACGGAATTGATGAAAACACTATTTACATCTAGTGAGGTCTTCTATGACTGTCTCCCTCACCATTCCAACCTGCTGATGAGTTCAGTCAGCTTTTTCCTTATCAGATGGCTTAGTTCATGTTGGTTCAATTCCTTCCTTCCCTGTCTCTCATTCCTCGAGAGGAAGGAATGTGTTTGCTCTGGGTACCACCCAGCACTGCCCAGTGTGGGGCATGGAGAATCACTGCATAGCAGTGTGTGTCTAGAACAGCGTCACTGACTGGCTGCCTTCTCTATGCCAAGGTCAATGCTGCATACTCTTCCTCCACAATTCCTAATGCCAAGCAAATGTTTGCTTTACAGTAGAATTGCAGAAGTGACGGTGTCATGTTCCTGCTGTGACAGAGCCTAGCCCACCAGGGGATAAAACCCAGATGATTTAGACACATGTTTGAGACTGTGCAGGGTCAGGATTAGAACTCTGGAAAGGCACAGACCCTGTTATCTCACGTAGAGATCTTCAGATGTGCCTGAAGGTCAGAGACTCCACTTCTGTTCCGGTTTGGGGATTGATCTTGTCAGCAAGGGGAGACAGCTTTGGAGATGGAGGCCCCCAACTTTCCAGTCTCTTTGATAGCAGCTACTTTTGTAGCTGGAGATGGAGGATGGAAAGTGGGGAGCATCCTCGTCTTAGCTGCAGACAGGATGGAAGGTGGGGATCGCCCCAGCCCTAGCTGGCCACACATTTCAGTTTATTAGCACCGTCACTTTCTTAATTGCAAATAAACTAATTAACTATGCAGCAGGAGCCTTGAAAACTCCTGTGGTGACTGCGCTGCCAATTTCTGCCCGCTCTCCTTCCCTTACAGAAAACATAAATCTCTTACTGGTTCTTAGCATAATGGAAATCCACAATTCAAAAATCAATTATTTTGGGAGCGAGTGGGTGAATTTTTTTTGGCGTCCTTTGTTGGCTGATTTTCCTGGAGGCTCCCTGTACTGTTTTCCGGGGAAGCATGGTAAGTGTTTGGCTGCTGAAAATACACTGAGCAGATCTTGAGATCTGATGATTGAAACTTAGCGACCCCAGAACAGCTGGCACCACATTTTTCTTTTCTAATAATTCTCTAAAGAATATTTTTAAATCACGTGAATATGTATCCGTGTGTGGGTCTGTGCACTTGAGTGCAAGTACTTGAGGGAGTCGGAGTGAATGTGGGGTCCCCTCGAGTTACAGGAGGTTGTGAGCCATCTGCTAGGAGTGCTGGGAATTGAATGCAACTCCTCTGCAGGAGTGCTTGCTCTTAACCACTGAGCCATCTCCCCAGCCCCTCTAATAACCCTTAAGGAGACTTTAAAGTGTCCTTGACTTCATTATATCATAAAAGCAACCTCTAGATATTGGAAAACAGTTTGGTAGTTCCTAAAAAAAAAAAAAAAAAAACCCACTAAGCTTTAAGTTCCCATAGGGCCCAGTAGCCAAGAGCACTGAAAACTGAAACTTGCATGTGGATATTCCCAGCAGCATTATTCCCAACAGACAAATGGTGGAGACACCCTGCATGGTGGTGACCTGACACACAGATCCTTTTATACTCACATACTAGAATGAAACACTGATACATGCTATATGATCACCATTGAAAACACATTCAGCCAATCACAGGACACCCTATATTGTCTGATGCTATTCACAGGAAATTTGCACAAGACAGAAAGCAGGTTCCCGGTTCCTAGGGCCTTTGGGTGGGGAAAAGGAGAAGGGGAGATTGTGAATGGGCACCAGATACCTTTGGGGATGGTGCAGTGGGTATCAGGGACCAGACCCTTGATTGAAAACATCTCCTGCTTAGACATGCAATGCCAAGGAAAAATTGGTGTGGAGTTGCCTCCATTGTGGGTACTGATCTGGCCATTCATGCATCGCCACTGGAGACCTACTTTTTCAGGCTCCAAATATGTGTATAGGTAGGGAAGGTTCTTAGCTCCCCCCTACCACCACAGAACATAGACAGAAAAGGAGGATTTCTTTGGTGAGAATAGCATGAGATAGAGCAAGAGATGTCTAGAAGTCACACAGTTACTGGCGGTTCATCATAAACCACATCAGGTAGTTGGTTGCTCACTGGCCAAGTCAAGTAATGCAGCCTGCAGTCAGGCGGTAATGGCGCACACCTTAAATTCCAGCCCTTGGGCGGCAGAGACAGGTGGATCTCTGAGTTCAAGCCCAGCCCCCCCAACAAAAGCACCATGCAGAGAATGGTAGCATTCATTGTCTTTACCATCGAGGGTTGGTTATACCTCTTCAGTGTTTGTGTCTGTGGCTACCGTCATACATAGCCTTATGGCCTCTGCTCCCTGACTTTGACTATTGAGAAGACTTACAACTGGCCACTGGCTTCCCTTCCTTTCCTCCTGGCCCAGTCCGTATCATGTTGTCAGCAAGGGTAGCGGGTCAGGGGACATTTCTCAGGTAGACCCAGACACTAAGCTGTTGACTTCGGTCAAAGTAGTTTTATTTTACTGAACCTCTGGTTTCTCATCCATAGAGCTAGAAACAGTGCTACTCTCCTCACAGGCATATTAGGAGACTTATTTGTAATAACAGGGAGAGCGGATTTTGTGTGCTTCTTGTGCGCCCGGGACTTCCCGAATCCATGGGAAGTGTTTAGCACAGAGCAGAGCCTTCGTGAGAGCTCAGCAAATGTCAACTGCTATTATTATTATTGTTGTTAGCATACCTCTTAAGCTCACATCTAGTTAGTCGATGCCTCTCATAAATCCTCCTTCATTATTCAGACAGTTCAAACTGGCATCAAAGTTCTTTGTCAGTGGGCTACATCTCCGCCTCTTTGTTTCATCTGCGGTGAACGTCTCTCCCACTCTTGATGGCGTATTCCCAGCCCACCCAGAAAGTGCCTCTGTGCTGCCACACTTTCAAACGCACTCAGGCTTTTGAGCCAGCTCAGTGTCGGGACTTGGCCTTGGTCTCCCTCTCCCAGGACACAGCTCTTCCTTTATGTGACTGTCGACGCCTGGAACTCGGGCACTCATCAATCAGCCTTCCTCCAAGGCTGGGTTCAGAAACATTTGAATGCACCCATGGCAACGGTCACATTGGCTATTCTCCACAGTATCTAGGTGTTGTTGAAGCCAGAGCCCTCCTTTCTTCGACCCCTGACAGCTCAGGGCACTCCTGTAGAGAGCTCTGACACTGGACCAGACTGCCAGTGGGCTTCATGCGTGCCGTTACTTACGGTTCAGGGGCAGGACAGGTACTCCAGGTGCCCTGGTTTGCCCCTCTCATTGCTCTGTCGGGTCCCTGTCTCACTGCGATGTACCAGGAAGCTGGGTTGCACCAAGAGGGCACCGCAAAGACCTTTGTGGCAGAGAGCTGAACTCTTGTGTCCGTGACTCTAGCACTTTCTCTCTCATATCTTTTCATTCGCCATTCTTGCTGTTAATAACTTCTGTAAGATTGACCAGGACACAGCGGTGAGCTTAGACAATCACAACTGCCCCCCCCTCCAAGATGTAACATTTTTCAGGAGTGCTCTTGCTAAGAAAGCAATAGCTAGGTTAATTTCTCAAAAGATCTGTGGTGAAATCTGGAATGTCTGGTGGATGGTTGGATGGACAGGCACTTGCAGCCGTCAGGGACTTCTGTTTATTCTCTTGTGCATGAGGGAATTAAGATGGAGGGCATTCTGATAGCTGGCCGGAGACCCACACATGCCATGTGGTGCCACATGGAGCCTGCTCATCCCACCCCTTTCCAGCCTCAGGCTTGAGGGAGCTGTGAGGGCAAGAAGGGAGGGCCCAAATTCCCGCTCCACACAGCAGCAGCAAGGGCCTGCGGTGAGCTCTGGGGAAATTTCGCTAGTTCTGGGCTTCTTTTGGGGCCTTAGACTGCATCCTTCCCCACACTGGACTCTTAAGGCCCCTACCCCATCTGGCCCCACACTGCAGGAGAGCCACAGGGCTGGTCTTACCCCTTCATTGCTCTTCATTCCTCTATCCCTGGCCAACAGGGAGCACAGAGCTGTGAGGGTGAGGCTGGCCTCCACCATGCAGCCCAGCCTCAGATGCCTGCCAGTGGGAAGAGTACTTTTCCAGGGGTGTGGGGGACCCCATGTTCACTTCCGGTGTGTTCTTAAGTTCCTGTGTCAGTAAGGGTCTCCCTGGGGCCTGTAAGTTACTGAGTGTGGGATAGAAACCCTGGCGACAAGTTGTGGTCTCTGTGTGGGTTGGTTTTCCTCTCCCCTCTGCTAGGACACCTGTCCTTTAAGTTCTGTGTGGAGAAAATGGCTGGCCAGTGAGGCCCAGGCCTGCACTCTCCTACCTATATATGACAAGAGCCTATCCTTCTCTTTGACTGAAAAACACCTTAGGACTGCCTCTCTACTAGGTAGTCAAATGCTCAAGGTGATTGGCGCCGGGAACAGTGGACTCAAGGACCCCTTGACTCTGGAGTGTGGCCTCTAGAGCACCCAGGTCAGGCAGTGGGGCATCATGGTCGCCAAGGAGAATGGAGATGTTGTCAGGAGGAGTCTGTGTTCTCTACACTCTCTTCCAGGGCCGGCTGCAGAAGTTGCTGCTCCAGCTCCCTCACTCCAGTACCCCTCCCCTGCCTCTCCTCTAGGCTCTCTACCTTTTTCTGCAGGACAGCAGCGTTTTGTGTCTGTGGACTTTCATAATCGGGCTTGGGAGTCCTCCAAAGGCAAAGACTCCAGTCTTCCTCCTGCAGGCTCTGGTGTCTCCAGTGCCCCTGGTATTCCAAAGAACACAGCTCAGGGGTGTGGGTCCCAGCCAGCGGCGTTTGCTAATGATCCTCCCAGCAGCCCCTGGGGTGCAGGCTGAAATACCTTTCTATGGTGGGGGTGGCGTGAGGGCTGTGCAGTGTGCCTGGCCCAGCATTCCATCGGCTGCACATCGACAGTAACCACTCTTGGAAAAGGGTACGATGGGATGCAGCCACACCGAAACGCCTGTGTCTCCAAGCCACTTGTCCCCACTTCTGGAAATCACAAGTGGTGAGCCTCCTGATTGGCGTCTGCTTGTTAACGCAGCAATCAAAAGGAAATGCGGACGGTGATTTTATTGTTTCCAATGGAGTGGCCGGGGAAGGTTATGTAACAAGTGCTCTGAGCTGATGCTGTTTTCAGGACTCCTGTTCTTTCTTTGTTGCTTTGTTCTTGCACATGTCCAAACCCATCTTCGTCGCTGTTCTGCTCTCACGCTCTCAGAGCGTGGCCCTTGCCACTCCTGATGGCCCCCAGTGCTCTCATACATGCAGGTGTGGCCATCCTGGCAACCTGGGGCCAGGGGCCCCTCCAAAACAGCTAAGGAGAACCTGGTAGATGACAACTGCCCCTGCTCTTGGGTGACTTCTTGCTGTCCTTGAAGTTAGATGCCTGATTCCTCTGTGTGGCATTCCTTGCTTACCTCTGGCCCTCCTTTTATTTATTATTTTATTTTATTTTTGGTTTTTCAAGACAGGGTTTCTCTCTGTAGTTTCGGCGCCTGTCCTGGATCGCGCTCTGTAGACCAGGCTGGCCTCGAACTCACAGAGATCTGCCTGGCTCTGCCTTCCGAGTACTGGGATTAAAGGCATGCGCCACCGCCACCCTGCTTGGCAAGGATGAAGGGTGGGGAATGTAGAGGCCACCCCAGACCTGTGTCCAGGGGACTAGGCCCAGGACTAGTAAGTCAGATCTGTTGAGGCTTGCTAACTCCAGCTCCCACCCACTGTCTCCCTGGTGGAAACATTCTCCTCAGCCTGTAGGCCTGCTCTTTGCACAGAGTGACTTAAGGCGTCTCCCTCACTAGGACCCAAGTTCTGTTCCCTGCTGTGTATCCATGTCTTAGCCAGCTCTGGGACATGGTGGGTGTTAGTAAATGCTTACCGAATTACAACCCTGGTGTTTAAAGGCCACACAGTCCCCTGGGGAGACAGATAGGAGAGAACCAGCGGCAGAGCTAAGCATACATATGCCTCTTTACGGAACCCTGGGAAACTCGGCTGTTAAAAAGTAACAGTGACAGCTAGCTGTTTATAGTGAACATTAGTTATATTTGGAGACTAGTTATTGGATATAAGTCAAAACCATGGTATAGGCCCTGTATATCCACCAGGACGCCTATAAAAGAAACCCCTGGAAGATAAAAAGTGTTGGCAGGGAGGTGGAGAAATGGCGAGTTGTAGCTCCTCAAAAAGTTAAATGTGGAGTTACCACGTGATTCTGCAGTTCTGCTTCCAGGTACAGACTGAAGAGAGCTCAAAGCACATGACCACACATCCCCTCAGCAGCATTGCTCACTGCGATGACTGGGGATGGAGCTTAGTGTCCATCAGCTGACCAATGGAGCAGTGAGCCATGGACTAGCTGTGCTGTGTTGTGTTATTCAGCCCCAGGAAGGGAATGACGGCTGATAGATGCTGCAACCTGGGTGAGCCTTGAGCTTCAGGAGAACAGGTAAGGTGATGAGTCTGACGCTCCAGATGGGATGTTCAGAGTGTGTAAATCCACAGGGACTGTGGAGGTATGTGGGCCACAGGGCCTGGCTGGGGATCCAGGAGTAGCTGCCTAGTGGGTAAGGACTTTCCTTTTGGGGTGATGGAAAGGCTGGTGAGCTGTCAGAGGTGGTGGTTGCGCCCTACCATAAATGCATCAATGCCACTGAATTTTCCACTTCAACATAGTTAATTTTATGTCAACTTCACCTTCAGCAACAACCATAAAAATATTGAAAATGACAAGTCACCCCATCACTTTGACAGGCTGGTTCCTATAGTGATAGGTAACAACAATACCATAGTAATTAGACATCTCTGTTCCCTTCTATCTGTCTGGCATCACTGAGCCCACTGCCTAGTGGAGGATGCTTCTATCACTGATGACCACGCGACCTCCTCTCAGGTTTTCCTGATTTTATGCACGGCCCCAGTTTTCTCTTCCCTCCCAGCTGCGTGTTTCCTGGGTGCTGAGGTCACCTGCTCCTGGAGCAGGGTCATTCTGAACAGATCCATCCTGTGAACCCTTCCCTTCAGGGTTCTCTGTCCCTGGCTCTATGCTGTCCCTGGGGATGCAATTCCAGGAAGCTCACATGCCAAGGAGGAAGAGGAGGAAAGCCTCTTAAACTGACATTCTGGTTTCTGCACTCACAAATTGGGAGGAAGGGTATGTTTTCATTGGGAAACTTTCTCGTGGGAAGCTCTCATTGGAAGCTGGGGTAACGGCATGGGCTGTGGATGTCTGCTGGCATCCTCAGAAATGGAGCCGTTACCCTGATGAGCTGCCAGTGGTTCATCTAGGGGCTGTATTCTAGCTTGCCTACTGGGCACCAAGGTGGGGATCATCATCTAACATCTCTGCCCTAACCAAGCTGGTCCTCGGCATGCATATGTGAAGGTGAGTTTCACGCTAGAGACCCTTGGAGGAAGCAGTGAATGGCGCGCACACTAAGGCTCCCTGGGAAGGGCGAGCCTATGCTCTAGGCACTGGGGATTGCACGAGCAGAGAAGCACCCAGAACAAGATAAACTGCAGAAGGGGAGTGGGTCTGGTCAGACAGTGGTGAGCACTGGTACCGAAGACGCAGGAGAGGAGCAGGATCAGGGCGGCGGTCACCTTGGGCTTCACGGTGGCAGAGAACATGTGTTCCAGGTAGATGGCTTTGGTTGGTGTTGAGGTGGTTACCAAAGTACATGTGAGCTCAGGTAAGTCCTTCCCAGGCCTCAGACTTCACCTTCTGCCAAGTGAGGATAAGAGAAGCACTCACGCCCTAAGTTGAACACTGGGGACAACTCCCAGCATACAGTTTACCCTGTACTCGCACTTATGATGTGACCTTATTGCTACCAGCAGGGCCACACTCATGGAGGCTTGCTTTGTAGTTGTCTGACCAGGCATTGTAGAGTAGGGGGTGCGACAGCCCCAGCATCATGGTAGCACTTACAGTAGACTGCCGAGGGCAGACGGGAGGCCGCTGATGGTAGCCCTGAGATAAGACATGAGCGTGAACCTTGTGCTTGGAGCGGTGATAGATGCTGCAGCGTGTGAAAAAACGTGATTGACAGGTCTTAGGGACGATTCGGTGGATTTTGGTTTCCTCTGAATGGAGGGGTGTGGCAGATGTGCCAAGATGTGCTCGGTCTGTGACTGTTTGTACCACACAGGCAGGTCCTAGAGGGGCAAGCAGCTGCTGTCTAAATGAGTGTGAGCCAGAGGTAGACATGGAACAGCTAGTCTTGAGAACACCGTGAACTGAGGCAGCCACTCAAGGAGAGACTCTAGAACAAGACATGGGGCCACTGCGGAGATTTGGCAACTCCTGTGTCAGAGAGTTCAAAGAGATGCTCGGGAGAGTTCAAAGAAGAAAAAAAAAAAAGACACATTACAGAAAGCAAAGGACCATCCGGAAAGACAGAAGCAGTCAAGGGAGGGGAATGTGTAGAATGTCTGCTGACTTTGTCAGAATGGTATTTGATGGCCTGACCAGGTCACTAGACGTTTCTATAGGATACATTGTTGAGGCATCACCCAGATGAAGTAACGAGGCAGGAAGCAAAGTCTCTCATGGAAGTTTGGTTTTGAAAATTAGGAGAGAAAAGCGTCAGAAATGCGGCTTGTGCAGATGTGTCTCTGTCCTCTCTGCCTGGAGCCAGCTGAGGTGTGTGTGTGTGTGTGTGTGTGTGTGTGTGTGTGTGTGTGTGTGTGTGTGTGTGTAACTGCTCCCCGCTGCGCTACCACAGACTTTGATGAGAGATATTTAAAGGTGGTAGTCTTTCTCAGTTCTTCATTTGTTGTGTTCATTAAGGATTTAAGCTAGCTGCGCTGTCCTTTGTTAAGGTATTTTTAGTTTCTCAAAATTTCTTTGCACTTGTTAATTAATCCTAAAATTAATCCTACGTGTGTCCCCCACCCCCACCCCCCACAGTAATTTCCAAGTCAACTCTCTTTTTTTTTTTTTTTTCCTGTCGCTTCTTGGCCCTGAGTTAATAGGTTTTTGCACTGACCTTATCCGTTCTGCGAGGTCTGAATTGGTAATTATAATCTGAGTGTCCCCCCCACCCCCTTGAAAGGCAATTTATTGAAGCAGGGACCATAATAACTAATGGCAAAGCTTGATGTATTCTGTATGGAGTGTCAGACCCATCTGGTTTCAGGACTCAGACAAGTCCCTCGGGGTTGACTTTCGCTTAAGCATTTGCTGTCCCCGCATCCTGCCGCCCACAACCTTCCTGTTCTCTCAGAACTCCATCACTCATTTGGTGCTTGATTTGGTGCTAAAATGGCATCCGATGAGGCTTCGAGTCTGCCGGGTGGTAAACACCGGTAACACCCAGGGGACCTGACACCCAGGAGCTCGAGCTGTTTCCTCTCCCCTCTGGGCAAGGTTCTGGGCACTGGAAGAGAGTGGTCCCTCCCTTTTTTAACAGCCCAACCTCCTGGTCAGTCACTGTGAGCCAGGCCATTCCTGTGTGCTGCAAGGCGATCCCCAGGGTGAAGCTGTGGCCACTCTACTACAGGCTCACTAGATCTGGCTGTTCGCATGCCCTCTGTATTCCCGTAGCTACCACTGCCTGAGGGAGGAATCAGTTCTTCAGTAATGCAAGAGATGGACTGTGCTTTGTAAAAAAAAAAAAAAAAAAAAAAAAAAAAAAATTACTTCAAAAACTTGTATCAGAAATGGGATTGCTTGCGGGGAGGTGTGGGTTTGGGGGACTTGGTGGGCAAATCTGAGCAAGGTATGATGACATCTGTGTATGAAGGTGTCATAATGAAACCCGTGATTTTGTATGTTAACTAAAAGTAGTTTAAAAGCCGCATAAAACTCCAGAGAAATTGTGGTTATAATACCCACCACACCAGAGTTACCCTTCGCTATGTTTAAGGGTGCAGCCAAGCGGCATGAGGTGGGCCACACTGCACTGTGGGTGAAGTGTGCCACCACTGTCTCTTGCAGAACTCAATTATGTTGGATCCCCCCCCCCCATTTAATTATTTTGCAGTGTTAGTATGCTATAATGGAGCCTCTGATTCTTCTTCGTTCATTAAATATTTATTGACTGCCTACCTATTAAGGACTAGACTGAGCCCTGGGAATGCAGATCAAATGAGTTAGGGACTATCTTTAAGGAACTTAGACTCTGGCAAGGAGTATAACAGTGAAAATTCAATACCCAGCTCTGCTGGAGTTCTCCTCGGGAGAGCCCAGAAGCAGAGCAGCTGGTCCCCCGGGGAGTCTGGGGGAGCTGTGTGGCTGGGGCCTAAGGTGTAAGATCAAACACAGGCGTAGAGAGGTGGTGCGGGCCGTGGCTGTCTCTACAGTCTTCATTTGGTTTTTCTCAACACAGGAAACTGGAAATTTCCACCATTCTGTTTCCTCCGGATTCTGCTGGTGCAGTGCAGTGCAGTGCAGTGCAGTGTGTACCTAAAGAGAGAGGTTGCAACTCACTGCTGATGGGTCAGGTGTTGTGGCATAGCGACTGTCCTCATGGTCTGGTTCGGACTGGGGTGCAGCTCAGAAGAGAGAAGCACAACATCCTCTTACTTCCAGACTCTCAGATGCCCGGATTGGCTTCAAGAGGCTCCAGCCTGTCAGGCCTTTTAGGCTCTTTGCCCTGTGTGACTGCTCTGAATGTCACAGTAGCCTTTCCGATAGTGTGTGCCTCTGACTACTCCTCTGTTTCTTTCCTTTCTCTGTCCTTCTGAGGCTTAACCTTGCCCCCAGTTCAGATTGCTGTGTCTGTTGTAGCCATATATGACACAACTGAATGAAGTTACATTCGGGGCAGTGTGCACCAGAGAGCAGATCACCCATTGGTCCTCAGCCATGTCATCTAGGGCAAGCCATGTCATCCCTTTGAGCTACAGCTTCTCTGTGTGTCAGGCCCAGGTAAGATTGACCTTGGTGCTGTGTGAGCAAAGTACTTAAGCTCAGGCGCAGCCCTGACCTCTGGAAGGGGAGGATAGAGGAGCTCAGGTTCAGAGAGGATAGAGGAGCTCAGGTTCATGCTTTGCTTGAATACGAGGTTCCTTGCACGCTAGATTTGCTCAGCCATTAGCCAAGAAATGTCACTGGCCCCTCCAGTCCTCAGCTTCCTCTTCTGTGAGCCAGGGATAGTAAGAGCTGCTCCTGACAGAGCCAGGGTGCTTCTCGGAGTACTGGACACACTAAGGGGTTACAGTTAACACTCCATAAGCAGAAATCCACCATGCAGCCTCACATGTGTTCGGAGTCCTAAGAACATTTTCCCCTCTGGCTCTTGTTTCATAAACTCAAGGTGGTATGTCTCTTCTGCCCGCCTCCTGGGCTGTAAACTTAAGATGGGGCTTTGGGAACAGGGCCAGCATGCCTTCTGTTGGGCCTGTTTCCCCAGGCTAGCACAAGGGGATGGAGGAAATGCGGCAGTCGGTCTGCGTAATGCATTGCAGTTCATCCATTTCACCACACAGGGCTGCCTCTCCTCACAGAAAGCTCAGGGAATGTTTAGGTGTGCTGCGGTCTCTGGAACCTTCTAGAAGGCTTCTCTCAAAAAGAGGCTCAGTTATTTGCTTTACAATTTTCACCCTTTTCCACTCCATACTTGGTGGTCTTTGGATTCACAGGACAAGAACTCCAGCTTCGTTCCTTTCTGGAGCGAATGGCCTGGGTGAAATTCTGAAGAGGTCCTAACCTCCTCTCTGAATGCTGTTTATTTAATATTTGGCATTCTTCCTCCAGGCTGAAGGTGCCTCATTTGTGGACATGACTCAGAGGCAGGTGGGCGGCAAGGCTTTGTAGGGAGAGACCCACACTTTCTAATGACTTGGAGAGCAGTAGGATACAGGAGAGAGGCCATGGATTTTGAACAATAGTTCAAGAAACACTTGCTGAGGGCCTATTGCATGGAAGGCTGTGCTTGGCCAGGGATCCTGCAGCTCATGAATGCAGGGTGCCCCGCCCTCCTGCCTACCTTCTAGTGAGAAGTAAAGAGGCATTTAAAATTTGAGCTCTTTTATATGAGATTTTTCGGTCTGAGGGAACAAAAGAGAAAAGGCAAAGTAGGGAGGGAGTCTGGTGGCCGTGGGGGTTGGGGGTGGGTGGGGGGTGGTGGTTTGCCATGTGAGGGAGATTGAGTGCATGTGGCTTCAGCTCCCAGCCTGGCTGCAAGCTTCTCGCTTAGGTTGCAGACACAGAAGCCACACAGAAGGCAGAGACTGTTTGCCCATGCTGAATCCTTAGTGTTGAGGGTGTCAGCACCTGGGTGGCTCTGAAAGTGGCTATTTAGTGAACAACTGATCAAATGTGTCCGCGCGCACGCACAGGCTGTCACCTGGCTAAGCTGTGAAACTGTGAAGTAAGTCTCTGCATGGAAGTTTAGGAGAAGAGGCAGGATCAACTCAGGGGCATGCTTGGCACGGAGAAGGAAAGCTCAGTCCTGTCCTCCCAGGACCATGTGCCAGTCACCCAGTGGCAGCACCGAGTGGCAGCCCGAGAAACCAAAGTGGCCCTAATACCAGTTATCAAAAATAAACATGTAAATGCATGAGCTATGTGTCTGCCTTCCCTCACTGTCATAAGAAACACTGTAAACTCGGTGGCCGAAAACAACACAGATTTATTATCTTGTGGGTCTGGAGGTTTTACTGCTCGGATATCAAGAACTCCCTGTGGGTTTGTGGTGTGTGTGTGTGTGTGTGTGTGTGTGTGTGTGTGTGTGTGTGTGTGTGTGTATGTGTATACGCGCATGAGAAAGCGTGTGCTGATTCCTTGTCTTCTCTTCTCCAGCATCTAAGGAAACCCCCCTTTCTTGACTTGCCCTCCTGTCTCCGACCACCGTGGGCAGCATGGTATTTTCACTCCTGATCTTGCTATCCTCCTTCCTCTCCCAAGCACTCCTGGCAGTGGCATTCTGAAACTAGATAACTCCGGGGACTCTCCCTCTCTTAGAATCCTTCACTGGGTCACGCCTGCAAAATCCTTATGTGCAAGGCTAAACGATGACAGGTACCAAGGACTGGAACACAGATGTCTTTGGGGGAACAGACATTTCTTTCAGCCTATCACCATGTATTGACTCACACAATCCCACAGTTAATTTATCTGAAGAACTAAAATGGGCTGGTGCACAAAGCTGCCTCTATGATGTCCTCGGTCACAGCATTATTTATAATGCTAGAGTTAGCAGAAGCAACATAAAAGTCCCGCAATGGCGAATTGATTAACTGATGATGATCCGTCCATGTGACACATGACCAGTGAGGATGAAGGTCTGGGAAGACATATTTTCATGTGGAAAGATATCTCTGACTTAAGACACAAAGGGCAAATCATAAAACAGAACAAGGATGCGAGCTGGCTTTGATAGAGAAAATGCCTTTGTTAAGCGTGCATAAGTCTGGGGAGGCATGCTCAAGGAAGATCATGCCCATGTATGGTGGGGGTTGCGGGGTGGAATTCTAGATGGGCTTCTTGCTGTATAGATTTCTGTACAAGAAAGAAAGGATTGAATTTAGTGGAGAAGAATCTGCAGGAGAGTTGCTGATGAGGTTAGGTTTCCCTTTGAAAGGCATCCTCAACCCATCCTACCCCCCCTCAACCTCCTCGCCAACCTCCCAAAGGCAGCTTCTGCTTAGTGCTCCTGAGTGCAGGCTTTCCTGGTCTCTGCCAAGCGCTCCTCCCAAGCTGCAGCTCATTTTTCCATCCATCTTTGTGGGTTCCTCCCACTGCCCACCTGTCCTGGGGGAGAGGGCAGGCAGCCGCTGCAGAGTCTTGGTTTCATGCCTGCATTTGGACCTGGCTTTTTAAGCCTCTTTCCTCCCTACGTGTGTGTGTGTGTGCGTGCGTGCGCGCGCGCTTTCACACGTTCTTATTTTTATGTGTTTTCTCAGCCATCTCTCTCTTCTGGAGATCCCATGACAGCCTCCATACCGGATTGGTGGCTGTGTTCCTTCGTCGCTGTTTCTGACTTCAACACCAATCCCTAACCCTCTCCCTCCTAAGGCTGCTGACCAGGGAGCATGGGTAGGGAGCTGAGGTCGGCCTCTTAGCTCTCCCCTCTCACGGCAAAGCTGAACTCATCTCCACTGCAGATATAACTGTTGCCCGATTTCTATAAGGAATAAGTGGCTTCTTACTTGCGTGATAGAAGGAAAACGAATGAAAAGTACTTCGCTAATGTTTTGCCTGCAGTGACAATAGAAGTGTCGTGCAGCACGCTGTGACCCTTTCCAGAGGCCACTGGAGCCTGTGACAGCTATGGAGCCTATGTGAGGCGTCCTCACCATTCTGGTACGCGGAAGCAGGCGCGGGGTGCATACAGCTGAGTGTTTGAGTTAGAGACAGTGTTTGAGTCTCCCGGTGCCCCAGCCAGTGCTGCTGGCTCAATGTATTTGTCACCAAGGTCAGAGAAGTCACAGGATAAAAGCCCAGGGTGTGTACAACCGTACAACACACATCGAGGGCTTCCTGCAGGTCAGGCCCCGCCACTGTCCCATCTTCATTGACTTTTGCCCTTGCTAATGAGAAAGAGAGTGAACCGAGTCTCTGAAGAGGTGAAGAAAGTTGTCCTTCATCACACAGCTGTGTGCTCTGAGGCCAGGCTCACGGGTCCCCCCCATCTGTAGCCCTCTCCATGCATTCCATGGGGAAAGTGCTGAGCACTTTGGCCATCTAAAGGATGCATGTCCTCAAACGTGGTAAACTCAGGAGGTTTGCCAGTGTCTCTGAAGGAACCTTTCCCGCTTTACTTTTCTTTTTTGTTAGTGTTGGGTATTGAACCTGTGCTAGGCAGCACTCTTCCACAGAGCTACACTCCCAGCCTGAGAGGCTCATCTGTGTTGTTTGAATACAAACCCTTTCCCATCAGGCATTGCCAAATCAATCCCACAATTATACAATCGATTTTTCTCCCCTGCTCTTTTGGGCATTGATTGACAGCCAAAGGAGGGGAGCCACATGTCAATAGACCAAAGAACTTTATCTATCTTCATTGAAGGGTTCTGTATCAATACAAATGAAACTCTCCTTTTAATTGACCGAAGCAGTTTCTCAGATGCCCGGGTCTGGAAGTAGTCCTTATGGACATCTGTGGGCTCCTATAGGTTGCCACATGGGTCTTCTCTTTCTGCCAGAGACAGGGGTTCTCCCCATAGCACAGGAGGCATGAGCATGGCCTTCATTTGATCTCATACAGTGGTGGGAGTAGGAGTTCTTTCCCGGCTCCCTCTCTGCAGCTTCCTTGGTGGTCCAAGGCTTTGTTTGCTACAGCCTCACCGGGCCTGTACTGACAACTCCTTGCTCTGAGGAAGGTGTGTCTCTTCTGGACTTGCCACTCTATGAACGAGGCAAACGGATGGAGGGCTCTGGTAGGAGTTGCAGGACCGCCCTGGGACACCTGCAACACATGGCAGAGCTGTTTCTCTGAGAGGTAGATAGGAGAATAGATAAGGCACACTCACTTGCTGCCTTCCAGGTCAGCTGTATACTGTGCCCAGGTGGACTGTGGCTCCTTCTCCCATAGGGTTCTGCTTTGTAGCCATGACAGTCCCATTCAAATGATGTGTTACTTCAAACTTATAGGAAAGCCATGGAGAGGAGGGGTGTGGTCCTGAGTGGCTGTGGACTGGCTTAGTCAACGGCATCCGCTCGGGTTTTCCTGAGGAGGTGAAGTACAAGCTGAGAGCAGACTGATGCTCTAGCAAGGGGAGGAAGAGAGGCAGAGTGCTCCGGGGTGGGCCAGGAGAGCCACATGCAAGGCCACCGGAGGTGGGGATCTGTCAGCAGAACAGTGAGGGGCTGGGGGTGGGGGAGCTTGAGGACTGAAAATGAGGAGGGGCTAATGGAGCAGGCTGGAGGGTCCACTCCAGATGCCATGTGGAGGCAGAGGGCCATTGAGCAGCCGCTGTGCCAGAGCAAGGTACACAGTGGAGGCTGGGAAGAAAGGGGCGGCATGGCAGCAAGGAATGGGAGGCCTTCAGAAGTGCTTTTGAACAGCAGAAGATGGCACATGGGTTTTTTTTTGTTTGTTTGTTTGTTTTGTGTGTGTGTGTGTGTGTGTGTGTGTGTGTGTGTGTGTGTCCGTCCCCTGGGTGTTTGGATGGACAGTGGAGTCTTTACCAGGCCTTGACACTTGGCAAAGGGATGGGATCTTGATAGCAGTAGCAGGATGGAGGTGACCATGACTTCAGTCTTAGATTTGGGACTCAAGGTGCTTCTGAGACACCAAGCACAGGAGTCAGCTCTGTAAATTGATTGAGGACCCAAAGATCAAGTGTGAGTGGATGAGGCAGGGCTTCCAGACAGATGGCGGCAGGGACAGAGGGTCTGACATGAGCACCCTGCGAGCCTTGCAAGAACTCTGTTGAGCTGGGAGAGTTGTGTGTGGTTTCTAGAGCGTGCCACAGATTGTAGGAAGGGAGAGACAGGTAGGGGAAGGTTGTGAAGAACCCTGTATTTTACAAAATTACACAAAAAAAAGGGTACAGATTGCTCCCCCAGGACCTATCGTAATTGAGTATTATAATCAAGTTTTTATTTTTAAAAAAGTTGCTTGGCCAGTAGTGAAGGATGTCTCTGAGGATTCATTCATTCATTCATGCACTCATAATGCTGTGCTTAAGCCTTGTGTTAAATGCCTGGAGCAAATGTCACTAATGCAGAGATACTTTTTAGGACACTGGCTGTCTGTGGGGAAAAGATAGGCCTGCAAACGTAACAGGAGATGCAGTGTGGCCCATTGTACAAAATGTTTGTCCCACAGAGGAAGAAAGTTCATATCAGCAAATGGATGGTCCCAGGGCTCGCTTTCCAGGCAGAAGGGGCAGAAGAAAGTCAAGTACAGAGTAGCTTAGAAAACAGAAAGTCCTGAGTTGGATTTGTTGCTGGAGGTAAAGAGTAAAACAAAGGTGGTGAAAAGCAGGCTCAGGGAAGTGAGGAGGGGGGATCTGAGCTTGGGCAGAATCCTAAGGTCTAAGGAAAAGGCGATGACAGACTCGGCCTTTTATCCCAGCAGGCTCTCCTTGGCAGCTATAGGGAGAATCTCTGTAATAGAAAATAGCGAGTGAAAGGAAACCATAACCTAACGTGGGATAAAAGCATGTCTAAGGAACGTCCACAGCTGTATCACACCTGGGGCGAGACTGAAAGCCTTCCTCCTGAGGTCAGAAGGAAGACAGATGTCTTCTCTTGTCATTTCCATTCAGCCTCATATAGAAAGTTCTAGTCATGGTCATTGGGCCAGGAGATAGAATTCATGGCATCCAGTTTATTTATTGATTGTATGTATATGAGTGCTCTATCTGCGTGTACACTTTTATACCAGAGGAGGACCACCATGTGGTTGCTGGGAATTGAACTCAGGACCTCTGGAAGAGCAGTCAGTGCTCTTAACCCTGAGCCATCTCTCCAGCCCCATGCGCCCAGTTTGGAAAGGAAGAAGCAAGATGACATTTTGTTTGTGGATGAAATGATCTTGGATGGTCTATGAAACATCACCAGGACCAAGAAGTTCTGCAGAATTGCTGGGTGTGAGATCTATATACAAAAATCAGTTCTATCTCTGGACATTTGCAAAGAACAGCCAGAAAATGAAGTTCAAGAAACAATGCTTTTCTTAATACTCAAGTCATAAAATTATTAAGAATAAACTTAACCCAAACAGGTATTAACTCATATACCAATCATTGCAAAATATCATTTGAAGGAACTGAAGCCCTAACTCAGGGGAAAGGTATACCATATTCATGGTTTAGAAGATTTCATGTTGTCCTGATGGCAATACAGTCCACACAGATTTCAGACTTGGTGCCTTCTCCATCGAATTCCAAGCTGGTTCTTGTGTACAGATGATCGGGCTGATCCTAAAATTCATGTTTATCTAACATGAGCACCTGGGAATGCCTTTACCTAGCTAGAGCAAATGTAAATAAATAGGTGACAGTTGTGATGCGCAGTGGTGTCCGTGGCCTTGGCTTAGCACACAGGTGGCTTCACACTGGGTAATTATGGCAAAGGCATGAGAACCACTGACCTGAAGGCAGGTGCCCTTGTCATGCTTGGGAGGCCACAGGACGTAGATTGAGAGTGAGAAGGGGAGTTGGCTAATAGCAGACACTGGGTTGTGGGAACCCAGTGTTCAGGTTGGAACTGTTTCCTAAGCCCCGGGCTCTCCAGATGTTATCTCTGGATTATCCAAAGGTGGCACAGTCAGAGTGAGGTCTGTGGGTAATCTGGTATGTGTAGTGTCATCATGGGGGCAGGGCTTTGGAGGGGGCACACATATAGGGAGGATGACACCTGCTCATGAAGGTGGCCATTCATTCATAAACCAAGTAGAGAGGCTAACAGGGGACCCAGCCTTGCAGCACTTGGAGCCTCCAGCACTGAAAGACAGGTACTCTGCATTTCACACCCCGCCCCCCCCCCCGGGTTTGTGTCCTTTATCTCTGTCAGTCATACAGAGAGACAGTAGGAGGGATTACCCATGGTGTCCCATTCACCAAGGCACAGAGCCCAGACCTGCCTAAAGTTGTGAGTCAGTGTCACTGAGTCGTGAGTCAAAATGGGGTGCCTGCCTGTACCCCCGCTTTGCTCCTCACCCCTTATCTGCTGTCAACTGTTCCCCCCCCACATACCTGTTCCTGTGATATTGATTATTTGAGCCCATGTGTGGGAGTTTGGCATGCCCATCTTGCAGGCTTTACATCCTTAGGTGAGCAAGTGCAAGGTGCAATATCCTTTGTCTTATTGCAGGAGAGTTTTCCCTGCATGCCTGTGGTATCTACAGAAGCAAGACAGACTTTTTTAAGTTTCTATAAGAGACAATACTGAGGTACAGCTCCCATCCACAGAGCTTGCCAAGGACCTGGAGCCCCTGTGAGTTTCTTTTCCCTAATCCTGGGCCCCAGGACCCTTGGAGACCTGCTTCTCCCACTGTCCCTACCCCCTGCCCTGTCCCCTCCCTGGGCTCCTCTTCTTGAATGTGGCCATTGTCCATCTTCTGTCTTCTACCTGGTCTTACACCTTTCCTCTTGGTCACCCTGGTCTCCTTTCCTCTCTGGCCCAGTTTCCAATTTGTCTTCTTGTCCAGATCCCTTTGGCCCTTTGGCATCCACCCCAGTGACCGCTTTGAGCTTCAGGGGAGCTTCCTCCCCTGTAGACAGATGATAATACAGACATGCAAGGTCATTGTGATATAAAATGAGGTACTATAAGCACAGAACACGGTACCAGGGCCCACCATATGTTGAGCCCTCAGTGTCCTGGCCATGACTGTCCGGAACAGCCTGCCTGCTGGCTTGCTATGCCCTGCCATTTTTGGATGGACAAATGTCCAGTTGAGTACTTCCCCAGCTTGCTACTCTTAGTAAGGCTGGTGTGTGCTGGGCATTAGTGTATATGTGCAGACACATGTGTACACATGATCTATACACACACATGTGGGTATGTGTGGTCTGTATCCACAGTGGTAATGGAACTGCTCTGTTTCGCAGCACCCCTGTCTGCCCGGAACAAGGGTGAGCAAACTGGAGCTAATGAGCTAGAAATTGCTACAAGTTACAGATAGTAAGCAGCACACTACCCCTGTGCAGAAGGTGCGGAATCACAAACAGGGTCACCCCTGCTCCCGTGTGGGAGTGGGAAGGCCCCCAAATCAGTTGCTTTTGATTTCCAGGTCTATTTAAGGCTGCTTGGCTATTGAAGGCCCCCTAACCCTGTCAGTGGCACCGTGAACAACAGAATGAGACCAAAGGGGTGGCATGAAGCTCTTGGGCATAGCACCATAACACTCACGAGGCCTGTCACCCACAGAGCACTTTCCCAACTGTTAGCTTCGCTTCCCATGACAAGCTGCTACACCTTAGTGCATTGTAGATTGGCAGCATGGAAGACTCACCTGTGCCCTTCTCCCATTTCACATACAGCGGGCTCACTGTGAAAATCATCCCCATGTGTGCTTGCTCTTCCGAGAAGTGTTATCAATAGAACATGGCTGTAAATAGCGTCTCCGACTTAACAATTTGCAACACTGATCAAATATGAACAGATTGCAACAATAAATAGGAAAACTGAGCCCAGAAATCAGAATAGCTCCACCCAAGTTGTTCATTATCTCATTCACCTTGTGCCAAGAACTGTGAATGCCCCAGTTCTGAGCACGATGTCTGTGGCTTCTGCTGTTGTGTGGTAAAGACAGTGCTGTTAGCTGGGACTGAACCCCCGAGAGTTTTCTCTGAGATGCAGTAAGTCAGGGGGACGGGGAACCTTTAGGAAGCATCTCTTGGAGTCGGAACAGAGAGGATGGGAGGCATCGACAGGATGTCTAAGGAGGGTGGGATGTTGCCATTCCAGCTCCTGCCATCATCCCTGTGCAGAACAGTCTGGCTCTGGAACACATTGAGGTGACTGGGCTGCAAGAGCAGGAACAGGGGGGAGCAGTTTTGTTTTTGTTTTTTTTTTTTAAGTGTAATATTGCTGGGCAGTGATGGCGCTCGCCTTTAATGCCAGCACTTGGGAGCTGGAAGCAGGTGGATCCCTGCGAGCCTGGACTACAGAGTGAGTTCCAGGATAGCCAGGGCTGTTACACAGAGAAACCCTGTCTCGGGCGGGGGGAGTAATATTCTACTAATTCTTTGAACTTCATACATGCATATAACATATTTTGATTATATTTAGACACTACTCCCGGATCTACTCCCTTCTCCCCAATTTCATATCCCCTCTCCTTAAAAACAAAACAAAACAAAACAAAAAACAAAAACCCCATCAAGTCTCATATACTCATGGGTGTGGGGCCAGCCACTGGAATATGGTCAATTTACCAGGGGCATTATCCTTAAAGACTTTCCTTCCCCTAGAATCCCATCAGCTATCAGTTAGGGATGGGGGCTACTGAACCTCTCCCCACTCCATGCTGGAATGTCGACTGGCTTGATCTTGTGTGGGGGCCACAGCAGCTGTGAGCTCATGAGTGCAGCAGTCCTGTCACGTCCAGAAGAAGACACCGTCACGCTCCAGGCCTCCCTGACCTCTGGCTTTCTGACTCCTCTTCTTCTATGGTCTGTGAGCCTCAGGAGGAGAGGTCATGGTATAGCTGTCCTGTTTGTGACTGAGCATTTCGCAATCACTTCCTCTCGACACTCCGACCCGTTGTGAGTTTCTCTATTAACACACTCACCACACGGAGAGACTTCTCTTCTCAGCTCTGAGAGCTGTGCTAATCTGTGGATGCAGCGATACGGATTTATAGCGCAGTCTGACACTATGTACCGAGTAGGTTCAAGGGAAGCAGCTCGTAAGCTTGTTTTTGGATGGGGAGACCAGGAAGGACTGGGAATTCTCTTCTCCGCATGGAAAAGGATTCAGAATGTGGGTATGAAAGTTAAGTGAGATGCTCTTTATCCCACGGATTGCTCACACTGAAAGTGGAGGGACTCATTCCTGTTAAAACTCCGAGGCACATAGTTATATGATACCCTGCACATGCCTGGCTCCCAGAGCACTCACCTTTCTGGGGTAACCCACACCATCCTGTTGGCCTTGCGCGCTTGGACTCGTACGGTGACTAAGGGCAGGGCTATGCGGATCTTGTGTTTCCAGGGACACACAGTAGGACCACAGAGCAGAGGAATAACAGCACAGTTGTCCCCCCCCCATGTGTGCGCGTGCCCGTACCCTGATCCCTGCGCGTGCACACACCCTGGTCCCTCAGCTTAGGTGCTGGTCCTATGCACTTCTGAGCCTATGTTATTTTGCTCTGGCCTCTGCCTCGGCTTATACTGTTCTGTGAGTTAATCCCCTGGAGCTTGTGCTGAGAATTGGATTGACATTCATGTCTAAAAACATGTTGAAAACCACGGGGTGTTGGTGATTGAGCCCCGTCCGTCTGTCTGTCATAATTGTGCTCCTTTAGGTTGGATAGATGTTCATCCTTAAGACAAAAAGAATCCTAAAAAAAAAAAAACGTTTTAGTGAGTTCTGATTTAATCTTTGGTTTCTCGTCTTCTCACTCTGGAGTTATCAGGTTAAGATAAATGTAATGACTACTTTATGACAGCAGAATTGAAATGGGGCTTCTTATCTGACACAGACGACTTATCTGCCCAGCGTTAGCCGGTGTGACTTAGTGTCTCCTGTGACTTGATTATGCCCTACTGTCTCAGGCCCAGCAGAGGCATCAGCCGAGAAATCTAGACACTCATGAGGCTGTCTGCGTGCTATGAGTATGTCCACTGCTCTTGATAAATAAATAAACAAAGCGACTCATTTAAATATATATTAGATCAGAGGTGCGGCGTTGTTAGCCTGGCAGAGGCATTCAGACATACCAACCCGCTTCTTGCCTGTGGAGGCACCCCACCATGCAGTTCGTAGCAAAGAGAGCAGAACTGGGGTAGGGTGGGGGGTGGGCGGGAAGAGTAGATAAGAGGACCCGAAATAGACAAAACACAAAGTGGGTGTGTACCTATTTAAAACTTTAGGGCAGACTCAGACACGAGGCCAAGAAATGAGAGAGTGGGAGGTAAGCCCGTGGAAGAAAGCCGGGTGGAGTGGTGCATATCCACCTGTCATCCCAGCACTTAGGAGGTGGAGGCGGAAGGATCAGGTGTTCAAGGCTAGCCTCGGCTACCTCAAGAGTTGAAGGCCTGCCTGGGCTGTATGAGACCCTGTCTCAAAACAACAACAGTGAAAACAGAAATAAATAGGCACACAAACATAGAGAACAATGGCTATGAAATTAATAACTTCTGGCATCATAGAGGGTGATCCCCTATCCAAGTACTGGTGTAGTTGGGTAGTTATCAAAATCATACCACAGGTACTTTGGTTCCCCCCCCCTTTTTTTTTATTTTCTTAAAGAAAATGGAGACAGACTATGGATATTAAGTCACGTGACCCAAGTTATAGAGTATCGAAAATGGCTGAGCAGGTGGCTTCAGAGCAAGGAGATAGCATTCACAAAAACAAGAGACCCTTGTACCAGCAGAGGCAGGCACAAGCCTTGCCATTAAGGTGGGGTGAATTAAAACCCAATTTATTTGCAGAGTATTATAGTTTAAAGAACCTTTTTTTTTTTTATCTTTTCCAATGGAGGGGCACGTGGTTTGGATATTAGCCCAGTTCAAAAGCATTTTACGTGTGTGTCTCCACCCCTCTCCATCTCCTGCACATGTGTCTCCTTCTGTATCCCCGAATACTGATACACACTCCTCAAGTATGGCTGTCAGTTCCTTGCCAAGCCTCCCTTAGGTCCTGTTGGCAGGATGGGTGGGCAGCTAGGCATTTACTGTGGCCATGCTCTTACCCCCTGGCCTTCATGCCTCTAGGACCCTCACACCTCCATAGCTGCCTAGCTACCTCCAAGTACAGCACCGTGCAACGTGTTTCCACACCAAGAAGAAGAAGAACTTACTAGACAAATACAAACACTTTAAATACGTACCTGGAAAACCTTGGTTTTGAAAATTTTAACTCATATATCGAACATTTAGCAATTTGTTGATCGTGTCCCATGCTATGTATGTTTACAAGACACTTTGCTAGTCATCTTCACTTAAGGAAATAAGTCCTGAGTTTAGGTGGAAGGTTTGAAACAAGGAAAGTCAGTAAGGTTAGAATTCAGCCCTGGTGTTGGCACGGAATTTCAACTGAAGTGGTTCAGGGAGCTCACACTTTCATTGTTCTTGACACAGAAGGCCTCAGGCCATCATCGCAGGAGAAATTTCAAAGGAGAAAGTCAAACGACTCGACAAGCTATGAAACAAGGTAAACATTTCATGGCACAGAAGTAAGGCAAACCCTTGAGGCAGTTAGCTGACCTCTGAATCCAAGAGTTTCATCGGTGGCTGGAATTTCAGCATAATGCAAACAAACAAACAAACAACAGCAAAAACAAAACCCAAGATGAAATATTAGCAAGTCAGCATCTACAGAGAAGGAATCAAACTCTATATACCACGATTTGGGAGCACTTGTCCCAGAGGCACAAAGATGGTTTTATGTCAGCAGGTTGCTCGCATCATGACTAGCAGGCTGAGAGAAAACAAACATGTAAAGTCTCAGAATAACTCAGTAAAGTCTACTGTTTGTCCACAATAACAGTATTTTTTTTTTGTAAAATAAGATGGAAATGGAAATGATTAGGCTTGTAAAAGCTACTTATTAGAAAACTCTAGGAAATATTAAACTTAGTGATAAAACTTGACACCTGATCTCTAAAGGTGTTTGACCAAGACACCTTAACTCTTAAGCTGTGAGCAAGTCAAAGATGCCTATCATGTCTGTCCCCGCTTGAATATGTCCTGGCTCGAGTTAACGCAGGAAGAAAGATAAAGACATGTGATGTACATGAATTAGGACAAGGTAACTTGAACCTACCTGGTTGACAGATGAGAGGGTTCCCTGTGTAGAAAACCGAAGAGAATCGAGGTGCAGACTGTGATTAGCATTCAGATTTTCTTGATTCAAGATTTAAAATAAAAAAAAAATCTCATTGTTCAGTATCAATCCAGCTTGAAAAGCCTATCTGAAGTCTTCACATTCATGAATCAGCTCTCCACAGTACCTGGAAAGCAGAAACCCAATGATGCATTCAACACCTTCCTGAGGAGAGCTAAATAATGATGAACATGAAACACGAGTGGACCAGTTTGACTGGCCATAATATACCATGTTCATGGATGGAGTATTCAGCCTTGTGAAGATGTTATCTCCCCCCTCCCCCATGCTAATCTACAAGTCACAGTTTACTCATGGCAAAAGCCTGACGGGGCTTTTAAAACCAACTGCAAGAGCTGATGTTAGAATATTCATATGGTAGGAACAGAAGCCAAGAACAGGCAGGACTAACTGAGGGATTTGTGCAAGCCGAGTGGTCCTGCTGTATCAGGCTCGTAATGTACTTGTGGCTAAGATGTTCTGATAAATGTATAGAGACAAATGGACAAATGGGAAAGAACAGAAGGCACCGAATCAAACTTGCAGACTTTCGAACATTGGACATGCCCTGTTTGTTAACTTTAAGGAGCACCTTTGTTGTCTCTGGAATACAGATACACCTTTCTCCTGTGCCTGGTGGTTGGTGTCAGCCAGGTGGCAGACCTAGCATACTTTTGTGAAAGCCTTCTGATTATGATTTTAGAACCGGGGACTAGAAGACACCAGTGAGCTGGTAAGATTTTTTTTTTTTTTTAAATGGTGCTGGGACATTTGGTTACATATGAGAAACAAAATGGAAGGCTATCAGAAAGACAGGCCTCAGATGGGACAGATAAGCAGTATGAGAGTGCAAAAATATTTAATGTTTTAGAAGACTCGGTGGGAGACCCTCATAAAGATTTTGGAGCAGCGAATGTGGTGCAATAAATAATATTTATTTTTTGTAAATACTGGGCTGTTAGTCATGCACCTTTACACTCAAGAGGCGTAGCTTCCTTTCCTCCCTTCCCTGCCCTGCCCCACCCAGGGGTGCAGTGAGTGGGTGGATGTGGTGGATGAAGCAGAACACTGGGGTCTTCCCCTCTTGCTCTCTGCCTTATGTAGGACAGGATCTCTCACTGAACTGGACATGGCTGGTTCAGCTAGGCGGACTGGCCAAGAAGCTGTCGGGATCTGCCTGCCTCCATCCCCCAGTGCTAGGGATTCAAACCGAGGTCCTCAAGCGTGCACAGCAAGAGCTTTTACCTACTGAGCCATTTCTCCCACCCAGGAAGAGCTGCTTAAGCATGGCAGGTCGTGACAACCCCAAAAGAAAAGGCCAACAAGCTCCGTGCCACTCACCTTTGTAAAGACCACTAAGCAGACCGTGAGAGCTAAGCTAAGCCACATGGGTACTGTGGGATATGTGACTTTCTTTATATTGATAAGTTCCAAATATAGTTAAACAGGAAGAAAAGAATCCCCAGGGAGGGAGATAATGTAGCTGACACACCCAACAAAAGCCTAGTGTCTAGAACCAGTGATTGCCACCCAAGGATAGGTAGATAAAGGGAAAGGCCAGGGCTTGAGAGCTGGAGATCCTAGGGTTGTAGCTCAGTTGGTACAGTGATTGCCTAACATGTAGGAGTCAGCACTGTGTAAAACTAGATGTGGTGGTACATGCCTGTAATCATAGCACACAGGGTAGAGACAGGATGATCACGAGTCCTATGTATGACTAGGAGGCTGCTCCTATCTGGCTTCACTTTGGCCAACAGATGCCCGGGCCCCACCTAGTGATGGAATACTTTTTATAATATTTATTTTTTCATAAATGCAGGACAGCTAGCCATCCATCTTTATACTTGAGAGGTGTGGCTATCTTTCTTCCCACCCTTGCCCTGTCCCACCATGCTATACATGGACTGGCAACTGCTTTTTAGCTGGGCACCATGCTCTGGAGATCTGTTGTCCAGGCACTGGTGGCTCCTGCCTTCAGCGTGCTCTGTGAGTGGGAGGGATCCAGGCAAGGAGAAAGACTTATGAGCTGGACCCTCCAGGCACTGGGCCTTGAGATTTCTCTGTCCCATGATTCCTTGTAGCAGCACTCTAAGTAGCCACCCCACTAGCCTTCTTCAGCAGTGAAGGAATGTGCTATGGAGATGTGTTTAAGCTGAAGTTCAAGCCTACATCTATCAGGTTCTCACTTCCCGTCTGTATGTTTGCAGAGCCACCATCCTTAGGGGGAGCACAAGTAAAGCCTCAGGAACATTGGAGATGATTGCTTGAAGAAAGTGGATAATGAACAGGGCTACCGTGTGGCCACAAACTAAACTGGCTGGCCCTTTGCTGTGAGTGGCTGTTATCTCTCCCCAGTGTGGGGCCCTTGGCAGAAACAGCCTTCTATGTGAGCATGGTATGTGAAGCATGCCGGTCACCCTGCTGTGCAGGCTCTGGGGCCACCTTGTCCCACCCCAGCACCTGCTGATGGTTAAATCTGGACCCATACACAGTGGCCTGCTCTGTTTGGGGATAGAGGCTGTTTTCTGGAATTTTGCAATGAAATTAGAAGGTCATAAAACACGGCATTGTCTCTCATGTTCCTCCAGTGTTTGGTGCTCGTTGTTAGGGAAAGAGAGAAAATTTAAAAAAAAAAAAATCTTCCTGTATGTGTGAAAGTATGTGCACAAGATGTGGTTTTTCTGAGGACACGTCTTCAAATGCAAGCGTGGGATCTATTTTTAGGTACCCTTTCTCCTAACAGTGCTGTTTAAAGATTCAGTTCAGGCTGCTAATAGGTATATTTATAACCATTCTGTCGACGGCCCCAGCATGAATGCTACTGCAGATGATGCTATTCTTGGAGGCAGTTGCCATGGTTACCATTAACCCTTTTGCTTGGGAAGAGTCTTATCCATAGGATGTTTTGTTTCCCCCAGGGTGCTCTGTGGCATGTGAAGGCATACATGTACTCAGAAACAGTAATAAAAGATGGAGTGCGTTTTATGCCTAAGTAATGTGTTCACTTTATAAATGAATGGGCAGTGCGATTGATTGACACTAACAGATGGTCTCCATTCTTGCCCTTTAAGCAGATGATGCTAAAGATAGCTTTGTAGCTACTGCCCGTCACTGACAAGCTGAAATGATCTTTTGAGTTTGAACATAGACAAACATTCGGAAATATACATTATTCTTATTTCTCTACTGTGATCTCTCAAATGCAACTACTAAATTATTAAGAACAGAAAATCGATGTATTTCTTCCAAATATTCATTCAGGGTAATATACCCTAGTAAGATCTGGAGCTAGCACCCCCGAGGGCGTTCATGGGTCCCACAAAGAAACAAAGAAGGGAGGTGTAGCCGAGCGGAGCTCCCAGTTCTGCGGGAGGCACTCACAGTGTTGGAACCGTGGCTGGTTCTCCTACCCACGGCAGCTTATAGATGGAAGAGGAGCTCAGAGTGAAAGATGAAGTCAATATCATAGATAATGGAAATGTTGGGTAGAGAGATCAACAATTGGCCATTTAGCACTGACCCTCAATGACTGATGATGACTGGTAAGTCAAGTGAAGAAAAGCAGGAACTAGACAAGCCCATGGTTTTGGGGGAGGTGCAGACACCCCTCAGGCCTCTCAGGCAGTAGCTGCAGCCTGGGAGTCTGGGGAATGTAGCCATGTCAGTGGCAGAGAAGAAGATGGCTTGGGCATAAGTTACCGTCTCTCCAAAGGGCTTGGAAAGAACTGCCTGGCTGCGACTTCTGTTCCGGGAAGATGGCTGTGTGAACGGGCAGAAGGCCTGTGGAATGCGAGGTGTTTCTGTGTGGCATCCGAGTGGGGTAGACCTTTTCTTTCTTAATTGGTAGCGAGGAGGCTAGGTCTTTGAACTCCCTTATCTTTCAGCCAGTGATTGATGCGCACAGGAGCCGCCCATTCACACTCTTGTTAAATGCCACACTGCAGCAGCAGGCATGCAGTGGAAACAAGGTGGCATGCACAGTCTTGCACATGCATTTGTGGACACACAGCCCCCACCCCCCACCCCCCACCCCCAGTGGGAATCTTCAGAACCTCTCACTCAATTGCCAGAAAGGGATCCCTGGGATAAATAGTGTGTTGAATGTAAAACACAGTTTGAGGGCATGGGAGGAGTAGGTGGAGGGTTACTGAGCAGGGCTCCTGCAGCAGGGGAGGGCCGAAATACTAACCCAGCCCTCCCTCACCTGGCACCCAGCTGTTACCCTGTCCTTGGCACACAGTCCCCAGTGGGATGCCTCCAGAGGGCCTGTTTCCCTCTGGTTTCTCCTGCCTGCTGCATTAGGCTGTGAGTTGCTGTAAGGACGGGGACCGTGCTTTATCATCTGTCACTTCTAGAACGGCCTTTGCCATGCTTGACACTGTGAGTGAGGAATGAAGAGCAAGTGGGAATGAAAACAGAAAACGATGAATGGCTTTTGGGTGTAGTTTTTTTTTTTTTTTTTTTTTTTTTTTAAAGAATCAGTTAAGAAGTGTTCAACACATCTCAAGAAGACTAAAATACTGATGGGTTATGTGTCTATCCCCTTGCCTAAGGGATGTTTCATTTGAGAAGCTCTGAAGCCCCTGTGCCTCATCACAGCCTCCTCTCCTCCCCAGGGATGGGTCGCAGTCTTCACCTGGGTGTCCACATAGGTCTTACTGCCCCTAAGAACAGAGCACTTATTCAGCTATTTCTATGTCTACTTAGGAACTCCAGCTTTTTATAAACTGAACTGTGTGAGCTAGAGTGGAAGGTGGAAATTGGCTTCCCAGGCAACAGGAGGCAGATGCTTGGAGGGTACAGGGGATAAGTCTTAGGACTCACTTGGCAGTATTGGGTCTGGGGAGAGAACTCAGCTCAGCTTGGGGCTGTGACCAGGGAGTGCCCGTGCTGCTGTGACTCCTCTATTGAGGGCTCCTTATCTTTCACACAGTCTTAGAGGTTTATGAAGGGCTCAAACATGCAGCATCTCTTTTTACCTGTGTTGGAGAGAGAATCATGGTGAATACAGTTCTTATTAATGAATGAAGGAGTATCATGACACCAGTGTGCTCAGGGTCATTCTTGAGAACATCTAGACAGCTATGAGTCCCTGAGAAACAGAGGTGTTCTGGGCCTGCCTTGGGCATCCACATTGGTATTCAGTGCTGAGAACCTCATTCACTCATCATTGTTTAGAAATAGGAGAATCTGACTTTGTAATACTGCTTATCTTGTCACTAGAAGAAATCAGCAAATTATCCAACAGGCCCAATATTGTCTGTGAATCATTTATACACCCTGATTACAAACTCCTACACTCACCTTCTAGAGTACTCAGGAATATGTCGTTTCCTCAACAATTTATTGGTGAAAAAAAGCCATCAAGATTTATATATTTCTAGTCTTACCTTTAAAGTGTAGCCTAAACTGGTTGTGTTAGCTCTGACCTATAAATCTCAGCATGTGGAGACTAAGGCAGGAGGACCACATCTTTGAGGCCAGCCTGGGTTACATTGAGCAAGGCCCTGTAAATAACAAACAAACAAATGGATAAATTCTAATAGTTGCCTAAATTATCTGGTATTAGTTGCCTAAATTATCTGGTGTTATGATCCAGGAGCAAGGTACCAAATTAGCAAGCAAATGAAACGTAGACTTCAGAAACATCTGGGGGTTCAGTTTGTGCAGTTATATTCATACTAGCTGAGTAAGGATGCCACTTTAAAAATACCACGATGGCTGGGGAAGCCATACTATAATCAACTGAAATTCTGGACCTTTTTCTGTTTACCTTTCCAGGCTTTGTTTTTGTGGTGCAAGGGGGTAGAACTCAGATTTTATGGTTATTTTTTGAAAAATGAGACCCTGAACTGTGTTCTATTTTCCACATTGTTTTGGCTGCTTGGTGTCTTGTTCAATTCCACCAGAATACCAGGTTTCTGCTTCTGAAAACAAAAACAAAAAATATGCACTGTTGGGATTTTGGTAGGTAATGTGTGGAATCTTTATTTTGCTCTGGGTGTGTCTTAGTCACTGTTCTATTCCTGTGGCTTGTAATCAGATGTTTCCTGTCCTGACTGCCTGTTCACAAATACCTGGCAGCTGCTTCCTAAATTACCACACAGAGACTTATATTAATTGTAAATGCTTGGTCGATAGCTTGGCATGTTACCAGCTAACTCTTATATTTAAATTAACCCATAATTCTTATCTATGTTTAGACATGTGACTTGGTACCTTTTCTCAGTATGGTATTCTCATCTTGCTTTTTTGTGTTTGCCGGTGATTCTCTGACTCTGCCCTTCCTCTTCTCATAATTCTCCTTGTTTGGCTCTTGTGCTCAATCTCTTTTTGCCCAGCTATTGGCCAATCAGCTTTTTATTAGCAAATGAGGTAATTTGTATTCATAGTGTAGAAATGGATTGTTCCTCAGCAGTAGAGAGACACCATAACTGAGGCAACTCATAGATACAAAGCATTTAATTGGGGGCTTGCTTACAGTTTGAAGGAGTCATCCATTGTCATCATGGTGGGGAGCAGACAGGCATGCTGTTGGAGAAATAGCTGAAAGCTTTGCATCCTGATTTGTTGGAGGTGGTGGTGGTGCAGACACTGGGCCTGGTGTGAGATTTTGGAACCTCAGATCCCCACCCCCAGTGACACCTCCCCCAACAAGGACACACATCCTAATTCTTCTAAACAGCTCATCAAGTGGGAATCAGGCATTCAAATATTTATGTCTATGGGATCATTCTCATTCTCACATGGCTCACATCTTAATAGTAATAAACCTTAATTGGGCATGGTGGAACACACTTATTATCCCAATTCTGGGGAAGCTGAGGCAGAAGGACCAGGAGTTTGAGACCAGCCAGAGTTATATAGCAAGACCCTGTCAACAAGCAGCAGCAGCAACAACAACAACAACTAGAATTAATAAGTGTAACTTATCTGAACATGATATGCCTTTCCATTTATTTAGATCTTCTTTAATTTTAGCAACATCTTTTACAATTTTCAATATGAATTTTTTTTACATCATTGACTAAATTTAATACTAGGGTTTTTTATTCATTCATATTTTGTTATAAATGGAATTATTATTTTCTTAATTTTCTTTTCCAGTTGTTCCTTGTCAGCACATACATAAACAATTCTACTCATTCTGTATGAGATCTTGTAGCTTTTATATGTATTGTTTTGACTTCTCTATGTTTGGGATCTTGTCACTTGTCAATTGTAGATAGCTTTTCTTCTTTCTTTCCAATTTAGGTAGATTTTTCTTATCTAATTGCTTTGGCTGTGACTCTTTAAGTACAGCATTGAGTGGCAGTTAGGAAGCAGGCATGCCATGGCGCTTGTCCTTAGCGGAAAAGCTTCAGTCTAGAACGTGATGTTAGCTGTGGGCTCTCAGACAACCTTTATCGTGTGAGGAAGTTCCTTCGTTTTTTCTAGATTGATGAGCACTTTTCTTTGTTATGAAAGAGATGCTGTTGAACTTTTTTAATTGCTTTCCTGTATCCATTTAACAGTCTCATGTTGTCCCCCCTCCCCTTTATTGCATTACAATGATTACATCACATCGAATTTTAAAAGTGGAGTCGTTTTGTAGTCCAGAAGTAAGTCCTTCCTGGTCATAGTATGCTATTCTTTTCCTGTGCTGTTGGTTTGGCTTCCTATCATTTTGTTGAGAAATTCTGCATCAGAATTCATTGAGAGTTGTGCCTTGTCTGTCTTGGGCAGTAGACTTGTGTCCCAGGATCACACCTCCCCTTCCTGTGGTACCTGAAGCTTGAAGAACCTTGCATGTGGCTTGCATTCCTTGTCATGTGCTTAGATTTGATGTAAAGGAAACACTGGCCTCGCAGAATGAGTTCCAAGTTTTCCCTCACCCCTGTATATTTTGAGGGAGCGTTTGGGGGAGTTGGTCATAATTACTCACTTAAGGGTTGGTTCCACTTTCACGTGAATTCCTCTGGTCCTTGCCTTCTCATAGCTGAGGGCCTTTAATGACCAGTTCTCTCCTGATCTCCCTTGCCTGCCATTACACTTTGCTGCTTCCTACACCAAGGTTCCTCCTTGTCCCAGTCATTCTTCCCTCACCCCATGGTTGGCTTCCTCCATTTATTACAGTCCCCTTGCCTCCACCACTAAGGCTCTTTGCATGTCTTCTCTAGCTATCAGTGTCCCTTTATTGTCCTGTGGCTTGTCTGTCTTAGGCAGTAGACCTGTGTCCTGGGGTCATCCCTCCCCTTCCTGCGGCGCCCGCAGCTTGAAGAACCTGGGAGTCACTTGGACAGGACAGCAGGGTGTCCCACGGATCCTGGTCTGCTCCTGTCGCCATGCCAGCCTTTGCACTGGGGGCTCTTGGTGAGGTGATGCTGCAGAAGCAGCAGCCGGGCCTAATCTCATTTCTCAGTGAGTCATAGCACAAACAGGGAGATGATGTAAGCTTTCCAGACTTAAGTTTGGATGATAACAAAATAATACGAGAAAGAAATTTATATCGCTAAAAAGTAACTCTAGCAAATAAGATCATTGGGTTTCAAGTTCAGAAGTGAAGTCTCACATGGCTTCCGTGCCCTTTTGATGACCTTGTTCACATCTTTTGAAAATTAACCCTCCTTAAAGAGATAGTCCAAAGACTGTGGGTGGGAGGTACAAGGGCCCGCCCATGGCTTGTTGGCATGGGGCATTGGACAGCACGCTGTTATGTGTACCATGCTGTCCTGGACCTGGCTACTTAGAAGAGCCCCTGTCAATCACCTCTTGTGTAACGGCAGGGAAGTGGCCACAGAGCATCTCCACCATAGTGTGTGGTGACAACAGTGATATGTCTGGAGAGGAACCGGAAGGCAGGGACTGCTGGGCCCAGGGCGCCGGCTATACTCCTGAGAATAGTGGGGTTCAGGCGGGCTGGGGAGCTCATGCTGTGCTGTTCATCCAGTGGGCTGTGTATATAGGCCCGCAGCCTCTTCCGAATGGGTGGGAGGCAGCGGGGAAGCGTTGGGGGCAAGCAATGGAAACACTGGTGGCTTTCTGTTAAACTCTGTGGCAGGAGGATGCTGCCTACCATGTGAGAGGAGGCCATCATAGACGGAGGGACCAGTCGCCTACCTGCCTCAGGGAGGCTCCACCTTGGTGTTGAGGTGACCCAGGAAGGGAAGGTCAGGTCTGCTCTCTAGGGGAGAAGAGTCAGCAGAGATGGTCAAGAGAAAGAATGTGTGATGTTGTGTGATGTTTTGTGTTCTGACACATGAAGCCTGCCTAGAGATCACAGGGTGGAGTTGGCCACTGGTTAACCATAGAGGCTAGGCAGTGGTGGCACACACCTTTAATCCCAGCACTCGGGGGAGGAAGCAGGAAGATCACGAGTTCAAGGCCACCCTAGGCTATAGGAGATTGATCCAGTCTAAAAGAGAAACAGAGCCAGGTGGTGGTGCATGCCTTTGATCCCAGCACTTAGGAGGCTCACACCTTTAATCCCAGCACAATTGGGAGGTGGAGACAGGAATATAAATCAGGTGGAGACAGGATCGAGGGCCCATTCAGTCTGAGAATTTGTAGAGACAGGAGCACCCCCATTCAGTCTGAGATTTCATGGAGGCTAGAGGTCTCTGGTGGGTGGCTGCGCTGCTTCTCTGATCTTTCAGCTTTTACCTCCATGTCTGATTTCGTGTTTTTATTGTTAAGATTAATTAGGATCATGCTACAGTGTTGTTGTCCACCATGGACTCCAAATAAGGCTTGAGCACACCTTATCTTTTACCTTAGCCCCTCCAGGAGTGATAAGTGTTTAGGCTAATTTCCTTTCTTTGTCCTTTGTTGGTGGATGGATACAGAGGCCCCATAAGATGAGTCTCTGGGGTGTAGGAATGGGATGGATGGTGATTGTGTTGCAATCTGAAGAGACGCAATTCAATGCCTAGAGTAGTTCAGGATGGAGCTTCTGCTGGCCAATGCAGCAGGCCTCTGTGTTAAGAATCTTCAAAAGTTTGTATCCTATAACCCTTGATTCCACTTCTGATATCCTCCAAGGAAAAACTTCAATGTGCTCAAAGATTGGTGCACAGAGGGACATCACAGTGTCATTTATAACAAAGACAAAATTGGGAACAATCTAAATGTGAAATAATATGGGGGTTGGTTAATTGAATTATTGAACACATTTACAATGGAATAATAGTCATTGAGAATCTTTAAAAGGGGCACTATAAAATATTTTTATAGTCTAATTTCAGCTTATTAAAAATCTATTTTTAGAAAAGGGACCAGGAGGCAGCACATAGAATTAATGGCAGTTACCTCAGTGAAGGAGTAAGAGCTTATTTTAATTTTCTGAAAATTTTCTGATGACTATCTATTATACTTAGCCATTAAAAGAACTTCAAAATAATCATATACTTCTAGAGGTCTCAAGCATATACGAAGTGCTCACTTGTCTCCTAGTTCACTGACAGTAGGTTATGGGTCTAGTATTCTATGCTCTCTGAGTCTTCCTTGTTCCACAAACTGGGTGTTCCCTCCACACGCACAGCATGACCCCCAGAAGGAGGAAGCCACCTCGGGCCCTCAACTCTTTCCTCACATATCTGCCTTGCCATCCATAGTGGCCTCTGCATTGAGGGGCCTTCCTGATCACTTTCCTCTAGTCTTGCCATATCTCTAATCTGAAGGCGTTCTCAAGTTCGCCATGATTCCCATGCATGCAGCCATTTTAGAGGAGGATGTTTGATTCGGGTTCGATGATGCTTCTTCATGATCAGATCCAGGGACTATTTTGGGCAGACTATCACAGCAGTGGTGCTATGTTTCCATCCTATTTATCAGGGGCGGGAAGACTTTTGCTCGTCCCGGTTCTGATTAGGTCACCATGGACATGTGAGGAAGGTGCCAATGGCCAGACTCGGAGACTGCTCTGAGGTGCGTGTGCACTGGGAGATCATTCAGGGACCTCACAGCTTACCAGACTTCCATTCACTCATGACCTTCAGAGCTCAGTCTCATTTTATAGCAGCTGATAATTAATCACTTAATTTATCCTGATACATAAATTGTCTCAGATTTGACTAGTGGGGGGGTCCCTAGAGGCTACCTGCACAAGCACACATGCATATTGAAGCCAGATGACAACCTCAGGTACCGTTCACGTCTTTTTGATTTTTTTGAGACAGGGTTTCTCACTGGCCTGAAACTCACTAATTAGGTTCAAGGTATTTGGCCAAACGAGCCCCAAGAAGCTGCCTGTCTGTGGCTTGCCGGATCTGGGATTACAAGCACACGCCACTGTTCCCGGTTTTCACATGGGCTCTGGGGATCCAACCCAGGTCTCGGTGCAAGAAGCATTTTTGTGACCGAGTCGTTTCCCTAGGCCCATTGCTTGCCTGTGATGCAGGTCACTTGGTGGCATAAGCTGCTGAAAAGCACGGTTGTGTCTGACGGATCCCGTTCCAGGCACTGTCCTAATCCCCACTTCCTCTCCGCGTCTGGAGAGAAGCCTGCTCTCATTGGCCTCAGGTATTTAGTCACTAGCTCAACCCCTCAAGTGTGATCAGCCTCCATCACCACTCCCTCTCCTCCTCAGGTCCCGGGCCCCAACATGGCTCACCCCATGGAGTACTTGGTTGCTCTTTGGCACTTCCTTGGTTTTCCTGTCTTATACCCGTTTGGCCATCCCAAGAATGCACCCTCTTATCTCTACTGGCTCTTGTTATACTGGGCTCTTTGGCCATAAGCCCTCATGCAGATTACCCCTCCTCATGTGGACGCCTATACGGTGACTTCGTTCTCCTCACCCTGCTTGGGTTCTGACATCCCCCATCTGGTGTGATGGTTGATATTGTCACAATCTGGAATCACTGAGGAGACAAACCACTGGACGTGTCTGTGAGGGAATTTCACCGTGAGGTGAGTCGGGGTGGGAAGACCCACACTAGATGTGGGCAGCGCTACTCCTTGGGCTGGGGTCCTGGATGGAACAAAAGGGAGAAGGCAAGCTGATCACACATATCCCAGGGCTCGTGCTTCCTGACTGGGGGTGCAGTGCGAGCAGCTGCCCTCACGACTTCCTCACCAGGGCCGCCTGGACCCCTGACCCGAGAGCCATACCAAGCCATCTCTTCCTTCAGTTGCCTTTACCAGATGTTAACCTGTATCCCCAGGGGTGTCTCAAGCCTCATCCTGTCAGCCTCTTACATTTCTTGTTCTTGTGACCAAACTCCTTCCGAGGAGCAACTTAAACGAGGGAGGGTTTATTTTGGCTCGCATCTTGAGATACTATGGCCCACCAGGATGAGAAATAGTGGCAGCCGCCTCCACGCAGCAGCGACGTGAAGCTGCTTGCAAGCATCTCAGCAGATCAGGAAGCAGACAAGGGAGTTCCTGTGCTCAGCTGGCCTCACCCCCACTCCAGCCTGGAACTTCTGCCCCTCTGCTGGGGCCACTCACATTCAGAGCGGGTCTTCCCTCCTCAACTAGTCCTCCCTGGAAACGCCCTCACAAACATACCCAGAGATGTGCCTCAGCGATTTGCCTCAGCTGTTTCTTCATCCATTCACGTTGACATTGAAAATGGACACTCCGTAACTTCAGGACTGACCTGCCCAAGCGGAGGCTGGCAAAGTTAGTAAAGAAAGTCACGTGGTTGGGTGTTAGCATGTGATTGAGAGGTGACCTGAGACCGGGAAGGGCCCTTGCCTTCTGCTAACAAAAGCTCCATGAAAATCAGTGGGGCGGTGGTGGCCCACACCTTTAATCCCAGCACACGGGAAGCAGAGGCAGGCAGATCTCTGTGAGTTCGAGGCCAGCATGGTCTACAAAGCGAGTTCCAGGAAAGGCGCAAAGCTACACAGAGAAACCTTGTCTTGAAACCTTGTCTCGAACCCCCCACCCCCCACCCCAAAAAAAAGAAAAAAAGAAAAAAGAAAATCAACCTACTTGGCAGAGCAACAAAGATTTTAGAAGAGGAGCCTCCTTAATGGGAGTTTTAAGGACTGTGAAGTTGCCTCCTCAAGGAAGGAACCAGTCTTCATGTCCCCTATGCCCTGACCTTTCCTTAGCACACTGACTCATTGTCAGAAGGGCTTAGCAGAGCCAGGGGCAGGTGGACAGAACCTTTGCAGCTGAGCAGGCCTGGCTCCAGGGCTAAGCTTGCCGTTTACAGACCCTTGGGCAATTCACCTGCATCCTGAGCCTCAGTTTTCTCTTGTGTAAATTGTAGGGCCTGTTAATCCCTGCCTCTGCCTCGAAGGATTGTTCTGTAGTTCTTCAGGGCAGGATCATAATGGGTATTCAGTTAGCAAGCACCACGTCCGTCCTTTGCACTCTCTCAAAGAAGTGAACATGCCCCCCCCCCACACACACACCCCAGATGTGCAGGGCAGAATGGGGAACAATTTCTATCCTGGCCTTTGTTCCCACCAGAGGTCGTTAGCCTGCACAGCAGCCTCAACCCCATAGCCAGCCACCCCCATGGTCTCTGTGGGTACCAGCATCTTTGTGGCTAGCTTGATTGTCCAGGACTCCAGTCCCTCCCCCGCGCCCCCCCCCAAAGACTCAGGTAGATTTTCCACTTCTCTGAAGTTAAAGAAGTCACACATCAAGCAGTCTTGATTGAAAGTTCCTGTGGCAACCATGTGAAGTAAGCTGTTAGCCACAGCCCGAGGAAAGGAAGGACAATACTTCCTGCCTTTGGTGTTGTTGGTAACAACAAATTAAGTCGGCTGTGAATCGTAACTTTTGTGTAAGTGGTTGTCCTCGCTGTCTTTGTTTTTGGCTGAAAGCCAATTTCGCTTTTCTTTGTGAATCATTTTGGTGAGTCAAGCAGATGCTGTCTTTGTTTGTTGGCTAATGACTTGCCCTTTAAAAGTTACAATATCACTTCCACTTTCATAATAGAGGTGAATTTAGGCCTTGGAATTTATGACTTTAGCTTAAAACTGTCTTGGCTCGTACAGTCTTAAGGACCTTCTTTTTGGCCAGAAGCCGGCCCATCAGCCAGGGCAGACTCGTGACCTGGGGTTGTAGTTATTATCCTAGTCGCAGACTCGGACTGCACCGTTCGTGTGTGAACTCTACTTCTAGTTATGACAGCCACTTCCTGGGACAGGAATACCTTTGAAACCAAGAACGTCTCAGATGAGGAGCGGAATGTGAGGTGAAGCTGGGATACAGGTTCGTTGGTAGGATGAGTGCCTAGCATGCAGGAAGCCTTGGATTTCATCCCCAACCCTGGAAAAACTAGGCACTCTGGCAGGAGAATCAGGATTTCAAGGTCATCCTTAGTTACATAGTGAGTGTGAAGCCAGCCTGGTCTTCAGAAAGCTGTCTCAAAGGTAAATAAAAAACAAAAAAAATGCAAATGACTTTCTGAAAGTGTGTGTGTGTGTGTGTGTCTTCAATGATACACTCATCCACCTCCTTTAAATAAATTAATCAAGGAGGCTCAAGATTTTAGTTTATCTCACTCATGGAGTGCTTATGGAACACACATGCATCTCAGATAAAAGTCAGGATGCCAGGGACTAGGCTATGCACTACACGTGGTCTTTTCTTTTGAGGTATTCACTGCCTGACTAGGAGGATTAGTGGGACACTGTGACATGGGGTGTGATACTACATGGCAGAATCTAAAGTCACCTGTGAGATGGGCCCCTCAGTATGTTTGTGAGATACTATACTGATTACATTAATAAGAGATAAGACCCACCCACTATGGGTGGCACCATTCCCTAGTTGGGATCCTGGATGGTGTAAGTGGAAAAAGAGAGCTGAGCAGTGGCAACATTCGCCACTCTCCACTTCCTGACTATGGATGTGATGTGACTAGCTGCTTCAAGCCCCTGCTGCCTTGATTTCCCCACCAGAATAAACTGTATCTTGACCTGTGAGTGGAATAAATCCTTTCTTTTTAAAGTTGTTTTTTATTGGAGTATTTATTGTAGCAATAGGAAAAAAAGACTAAGACACCATCACTTTAATTCTTAGCTCCGTAGGGAGAGCTGCCCTGTCTCTTTGGTCACAGATAAAGCTATGGTGAGTCCTAATGCTAATTTCATGGAGGCATGACTGTGGCTGCTGGAAGGATGCTGACTCGGATCTGGGACCCACTGTGTCCTGCTGTGTCAGGGGACCCGGAATCCAGCACCATCTGGGAACTCCCCCTGTGAACGCTAAGACTCATGTCCCCTTGTGGTGTGACATGCTAGCTGTCACCCAAAGAGCCAGAGTCATGACTGCACATATGAATCAGGTCCCCCCGGGTACACTCTTAGGTGACTAGGATTCCCCTCTACGTCCTTGCCACTGATGGCTGGCGGAGAACCTCAGTAAAGCTGGCCAGACTGAGTGGCTGCTTTTTGTCGAGTCTGCTCTGGCAGAATACACCGTCCTAATTAAATGTTTCTTTCCCATATAAAATTCCACAGTGCCTTAATTCAAATTAGAAAGTCACTGTTGTGACAGATGATGTCATTTAATTTTAGGATCATTGTGCTTCTGGTTATTCAACTGCAGACTAAATTGGACCCTATCTTGAAGCTTTTGTGCGCTTTTTGAAGCATTAACGTGTGTGCAAATGTCACGATGGGAGTGTGGATTCCCTTCTCCTCCGAGGGATCCGTGATGTGGGTGATGACGGGGCTGGCTAGCCACTTGGCTGCTTTATAACCTGGCGTCTGGTGAAACCAGTTCTGAAATGGAGCCGCTGCTTCTCCTGTGTCTGATGCCCACAGACTGTCTTAGTCATGTGTGTCAGAGGAGCCCACCATTGGCCTCTTCTCCCCTCCCTTGAACCCTAATTCGGACCCCAAGGACAGCCTAAAGCTGCCCCCATCTCCCCCCCCTTCCAGATTGCAACCAAGAGCCCTTGGCCCTGTTGTCAGACCCCACTTCCATTGTATAAATAAGGTAGGATCTAACAAATATGCTCAACTGGAAAGCCGCCTATTGGTAACTATGGGGGTCCAGCCCCTCAATAGCCCCCTCCCAGGGTTCGGGAAGAATCTGCACCCAGCTGATAATTAATCTTTGAAGAAAGGAAATGAATCTATGTCTGCGAAACTCCGTAGTCCATACACTTTATTATTCTGTCACTTCTCTCTCTACAAGCTTATACTCTGCTCTCATTTTTAACTCCTTTCTTGCCCAATTTCTCCTTATATTTATCAGTTGTCCCCTCCAGGTTCTATCTTAATTCCTTCATCTAGTTCTGCCCCTTCTAGGTTCTCATCCATCTAGTTCTTTCCCATCTCAGCTCCTCTCCCATTTCCTTCTCTCTCATCTTGTTCTTCCCCATCTGGCTCTTCCTCATCTCCCATCTTGTTCCTCTAGTTCTCTCTTCCAGCTCTTCAATCTAGTTCTTCCCCATCTCAGTTTGTTCCTCTTAAGTTCTTACCCATCTAGTTCTTCCATTCCCCTTTCTCTTCTCCGTCCTCCAGTGCCCTGGAAGCCCTGGTATATATACACTTACAAGCAATATTCCCTTACCAGTGCAAAGCCAGACTTCCAGGGTCAAATGGAGGGGTGATAAGAATCACATAGAGAGGCAATAATCATTACTTATTATTTGCAACCCCAAAGGGAAGTGACCAATGGGGAAATGAATTACTAAAGGCTAAATTCGGGTAATATCTAAGAAGAGGGATCTTATGTGCTCAACTATAGTCTTAAACATGATTAGTAGAAAATGTTAAGAATGTTAGGTCAATGGGAGAAAATAAAACTGCTTTCTTTTTTTTTTCCTGTGGCTCCTGTCTGTCCAAGCTATCTGCCGTTTTTTCTACATGGTGGGGGAAAGTATGCTCAGTTGCTAGGCAACCTGTGTGCAGGTAGATGCCTCTGGTGATAAAGGGAGATCTGGAACTAGAGGAAAGATTGGGGAAAGGAGGTAGTTAAGCTTAATTGGCACATCTGCCAGGCCTTCTCAAATAGGTAGCCTGGATGCTTAAGTCTGTACTTAGAGAGTACAGAGGTATCTCTGATAAGGTACTTTCCTCCATTTGGAGATGGACCTGGCCAGATGCTGCCAATGATGATAATTATAGGGAAGCTTGAACTGGGGTTCTGGCTGAGCACAGCTGTCAGCGCAGAAAGTTATCTAAATATTCCTAGAAGTGGTTAGGTAAGGAGTTAGAGGTCTATAAAGTTAGTAAGGCTGTAAGAAAGGAGAGTATGAGCTAAGTTGTGTAAAGCTATTACTTAACGTCCACCTGACCTAGGCGGTGTCTCCTTGTGGAATTTACCTTAAATCAGGAGACTTGCATGTGGGCTGTTATTACTGCTAGTCCTTGAAAGTGGCCAAGGGAGGTGTCTGATTCCAGAGAAAGCCTTTCCTGAGTCTGTTCTCCAAAACCTGGAATGTGTATGTCCAGAGAGTGATCAGTCCACACTGTTAGCCCTTCTTAGGGAAAAGTCAATTGGGAAAACTATGAAGGCACACATGATTTTCATAACAGAATACAGCTGATATATAACAAGCCAAATAACACCAAAAGCTTCTTGGAATTTGGCTTCCTCTGGAGGAATTCCCTGATCCCTCCAGGTTGTGACTTTGCCATAACCAGCTGAGTTCTTATGATATATTCCTGCAGTCCACAGCTGCCGCCTCCACTCCTGATCCTTTCCCTATTTCCTATTGCTCCTCAGCCTTACTCATACATGAATGCTCTCAGGCCTTCTGAAGTTACAGGCAAGGCTCCCTCTGAAGGAGCAGTGCCCTCTTCCAGATGAATGGAGCCTGGAACTTCCCAGCGCTGCTAACCAGTATGTTCTTTCCTTCTTTACTTGCTTGCTGGTGTCTTTTGCAGCAGGGCTCCTGAGTCCAGAAGCCTTTCCTTCTGGGCCTCAAACATCTTCCAGCTCAGCTTTGGAGTCCCCGCCCACCTCCCCCTCCCCCCACTATTCTCTGGTCAGTTTCTTTAGTTCTGGGCGGCCTGCCTATGTTCACACCCACTGCTCTGTCACACACCACCACTGTGTGGCCTTAGCACACTCAACTGCTCTTCCTCCACCTCGCTCTAACCCAGAAGTTCTCAACCTGTGGGTCATGACCCCTTTGGAGGTGGGGTCAGATGACCCTTTCACAGGGGTCACATCAGATATACTTCCTATCAAATATTTACATTGTGATTTGTAATAGCAGCAAGATTATAGTTACGAAGTAGCAGTGAAATAATTTTATGGTTGGGGGTCACCACAACGTGAGGAACTGTATTAAAGAGTCACAGCATTAGGAAGGTTGAGAACCACTGCTCTACTCCTTGGAGGAGGCAGTGAAGGGTGCACAATAAGCCTCTGCTTCTAAGGTGTGCAAACAGCATCGTGACTTACTCAGGGCCACCCATTTGGCATGCTGTGAGGCCCTATAACTTTATCAAGAGCGTGTCTTTAAAGGATAGTGTCCTCTTCTCTAAAAATGAGAAGATTTAAACCTGAGGACCCTTGATGTCACCTTCTAAAGCTCTGAAAAATTCAGAGCCTCCGAGTCCCTGGAGCTCTGTAATGAGGCTCTTTTCTATGAGCTCAGCCCCCAAAGGCAGCCAGGCATTGTAGACGGACCCTCCCCACTGACCCTCCTTCACACTGGGCCAAGAGCTTGAGAGCTCCCTCCCCTGAGATGTTAGGATTGGTCCTGGGACTCCCTTTGGCCAAGTGAGGGAGGGGCATTGTGTTCCATGGAGAACACCCTCCCGAAGAGGTTATCATCCCCCTGGACACTGTAAGTGGCCTCCCACAGACTTGGGTGATATGACTCGGTCCATGTCACACCCGAGACAAGGAACCGATCCTGGATTATCCGGGTGGGCTGAAGTGATCCCCTGGGTTGTCAGAAGGGAGTGGGGCACAGGGCTCACAGACAGCAGGTGACATGGCCGTGAAGGCCGCAGGGGGAGGTGGAGCCAGGGCCCAACCCCAGAGTGGGTGCCAGGGCTTCTAGAAGCCAGAAAGACCGGAAGACTGATTCTGCTCTGAAGCATCCAGAAGCTTCCAGCATCCAGCTCTAGGACCACTCTGGGGGCCCCCTGGTCTTAGCACTTCTGACCTCTAGAACTGTGGGGTTAATACAGTTAAGCCAGTGGGTGGGTGATCCTTCGCCACAGTGGTTTCCAGGACCTCAGACAGATTGGGTATGAACTTCTGAGAAATCTACAGAGCAACATGGGCATGGCTGTCTTTCTTTTTCCTCCATCTTGAGGATACCCACATCCTGGAGAGATCCAGACCAGAGTGCACCAGGACCTCTCTGAGGGAGGAAGTTAGGTTGAGAGCTGCTACCCTGGCCTCCTAGTATCCCTTAGGGAACTGCACCTATACTCCTCTTGGGAACCAAAGGAGTCTGTCTTGTGAAAGTGCCTTCAGGGCCCTCAGGGACCAGGCTTCATGGTAGCTCTCCTGTTGAGCATGCGGCAGGTGGACACCCACCACTTGGGTTCCTGGGCAGCTGATAGTCTGAGTGGGAAGACATCAGTACAAAGAGATGCATATGTGATTTTCTGCTTAGTAATCCCGCTGTATACAGTGAGGAAAGGGGTATCACGTAGTGAATGACTCTTCCAGGGATTGATGCTAAAATTGAGAGGCACAAAGATGGGGGATATTTCAGCCAGCATAGGAGACACTGTGCCCCAGCTCTTGGAAGTTCTGGCCCAGAGGGGCTGTGGCTGCTTGCAGGGAGAGATGAGGAGGTGGACTTAGCTCACCCGAAGCCCCAGGATCTGCTGACTCAGGCCACTCAGGGGTCAAGCGACTTCATTTGATCAAGAGGCAGCGGATGCCAGCGAAGGTTTTAAGTAGGACTGAAATTTGCAATTTCACTTAAGAAAATAGCTGTTTTGGCTGGAGTTTGGAGATTAAGTGGAAGGGGGCAGACGTGGCAGCGGTGGGAGGCCAGAGGGGGCAGCTGTGAGCTCAGGCTGGAGCTAGGGTCTCAGACCTGTCACCATGGCCATGGGTGTTGTTGCTTGGATCTGAAGTACGTTTCCAAGGGACAGAGGAGTGGCTGTGGTGTGAGCGGTGGTGACCAGCAGCAAGACGGAGGGTGGGCTGTTGATGGATCGGCAAGTCTGGGTAGGGGTCTGGCTTAAGGGGGGGGACGGGAAATTCATCTGTGGAGGCCTTGGCACCGAGGATCTGCCTTGACATCCTCGGGGAGATGCCAAATTGACAGTTGTGTGCATGAGTCATGCTCAATACACAGAATAAAAGCGAAGATTTAAAGGGCTCAGGAAAACGTTTCCATGCTCGCACTCAGCAAACATCCAGTGTGTGCACTGGGCAAATAACACCGCGTTTGTTTCTGCTGCGGATCTCGGCGCTCCCTGTTTCAGCCTCAGAAGCCAGGACAGAGCAGGTCTTGGGACTGTTCTGGTCTCTCTCTGACCTGAGGCCTTTGCTAACCCTACTAAGTGCTTTAGCTATCTGATGACCTCGCTTAAGTTAACATGGACTTCATACTCAGAGAAACACAGATCTGCCCCTGCCCCGTTTTTAATGGAGCAGCTCTCATGCCCCTTAGCTGGATCCTGAGTTCAGATCTCACAGGGCTGCAGTTGAGGTGTTACTAGGGCCATGATTGCAGCCAGAGCCCAGGACAGTGTCTCCAGCTTTCCTGTGTTGTTGGTGGCATCCTGTTCCTTTCAGTCCTTGACATAAAAACTTTGTTGCTAGCTGCTGTCTGCTGAGGATAGATAGCTCTTGACTTTATGTCACATGTAGGGTCTGCCATGTTGGGACTTCCCAGGGAGCCACTGTTTCCTCTGTCACAGCACAGGGGGGAGACTCCTGTGAGGTGGGAGCTTGTCCAGTCACAGACATCCCGTCACCTCGGCCATGTTCAGCTATGGTCAGGGGAATGTGTCAGCTGAGGGTAGAGGTCACGGGAGACACCTTAAGAGATTACCAGACCGGACTGCATCTAATTTGTCACTTGGCATCTTCTGGAAGGAGCCAGAGCTCAGCAGAGGAGCCTTTTAGAAGGGATAAAGAGCCCTCATTGGAGCCCTCAGGCCTGCTATAGGGTAGGTGCACACTCTTACCTCTGGGGATGAGTCCCCAGTGTGCCTATGAGGATGCCTATGGCTTTGGCAGGAAAGTCTGAATTCTCTTCTGCCATGCCTGTTACTGCCCTCGCAGCTCCTGCTCTGGCTGGGCTCCGCCACTCTCCTGGGTCATGGCAGCAATTCTGCCGCCTCTCTTCCCTCAGCCAGGTGCCTTCTCCTGAAGATCTAACTGCTCCTCCCTGTGGTTTAGTAGAGCCTGAGCTCCCATGCCCAGTCTCTGTGCTCCCACACCTGGGCCTCATCCTCCCCACATACAGGCTTCCATGTCCTTCCCACTCTTCCTGCCTCGGCCCTGTCTCCCAGCATGCCTCTCACTGTCTGATGTACAGCGTGCCAATGCTGCCGCTCGTTGTTGGCAACACCAGTCTCTCACAAGCCTAGGAGTCGTGCTTAGGCTTCTGCCCTTGCAGCCACTATATACCCCTGTGATATGTGTCCTTTCCTCACTTTTACATATCACTGTGACATATTGGTGTCCTCTTTCTCCTTCCAGACATGGTTCATGGGTATCCGCTCAGTGCAGGCTTTCCCGATGACCTCTTAACCTCCGACATAGTAATCTGATTTTGTTCTTTACTGTTTCCCCACTCTCCTGTTTTCATCTAGGCGTTCTCAGGATCTTCCACACAACTTGTTGATAGCTTGTATCCCATTCATTTCGATTGACTAGAGGGATGGATGGGTGGATGGTAGGTGAATGGATATGTGGATAGGTAGATGAATCTTCAGGTATGGATAGGTAGATGGATCTTTAGATAGGGAGGATAGATGGATAGATGAGTAGATAGGTAGATGGGTGAGTGGGTGGGTAGTTGATGGATGTGTAGGTGGATGGAGTTATAGACGGGTAGATGAGTAGATAGATGGATGGGTGGATGAATGTATGTATGGGTGGGTGGATGAGTAGATGGGTGGGTGGGTGAGTGGATAGGTGGGTAGATGTGCATGGATGGATGGATAGATGAATGGATGGGTGTGTGTATGTATGTATAGATATATGTATGGGGAGTGGATGGATGGATAGATGAATGGATGGGTGTGTGTATGTATGTATAGATATATGTATGGGGAGTGGATGGATGGATAGATGAATGGATGGGTGTGTGTGTATGTATGTAATATGTATATATGTATGGGGGGTGGGTGGATGGATGGATGGATAGATAGGTGAGGAGTGGATGGGTGGATGTAGGTATGTATGAACAGATAGGGATATATGAACAGGTAGGTAGAAGCATGCCTGGTGGATGAAGGCACTGCAGTAGAGCTATGTGCAGATAAAAATATGAAAAGTCAAAATCTACTTAAAATCATTTTCTGGAAGAATGCTCCACATTGTATTAATTAACTCAGAAGCTTGCAAATCAGGCAAATGCTAATGAAGGAAGGAGCTGGCAGAGTACCTGCCTCATTCATCACTTTCGGCTTAGGCATGGCCATGCTTGTTTTTCTGGGAAATAAGGGAATGAAATTACACCGTACTGTGAGTTGAGGAATTTTCACTAATTTCTAATTTGTGGGTACACTTTAGATGCTAACTCAAGGCTGGGGAATGTCTCCTCTTCCTTGGGCATCTGCCACAGTGCCTTACCCAAGGCTGTGTGTGTGTGTGTGTGTGTGTGTGTGTGTGTGTGTGTGTGTGTGTGCGCGCGCGCTTGGCTGGGCAAGTGTAGCCAAGGTACTGTTGTGTGTCAGACTCCCCTCAATCTGTTGCCTACAAATTCATTGACCACTGGTTTTGTGACACTCACCTTTAGAAATCTGGATAAGATATGGGACCCAAGAATACAGTCTCATTGGGGGGCAGGGATGAGATGCATGCAGAAAGAGGAGCTGGTGAAGGTGAGCAGAGATGAATCTTCTGAAAATCCCCAGGCAGTTCTGATGAGCCCAGCTGAAATGATGCTTCCTTCCATGAACTCAAGAGAGTTTTAGTAGAGAAGAGGTGGCATTTGGAGGAGCCCACCGTATGAGTTGGAGGGATCTGGACCACTCTAAAATCCCTAGTGTGATTATCAACACCCCCATCTGGAGTACTTGCCCAACCCCCTCTTACCTCAGTTTTCTAAAGCAGGCTATAGGATGGAGTAGTAGTATCAACAGAAGTGTGTCTGTGATGCTCAAATATATGAGAGACCCGTAGGGGACCAACTTGACTTCTTTATCTGTGTGCGTTTATGTGTGTGGGCATGTATGTGTGTGCATGCACATAAGCACACAAGCCAGAAGACAACTGTCTTAGGGTTTCAATTGCTGTGGAGAGACACCATGACCACAGCAACTCTTATAAAGAAAACATTTAATTGGGGTGGCTCACTTACAGTTTCAGAGGTTCAGTCCATTATCATCATGGTGGGGAGCATGGCAGCATGCAGGCAGATAATGGTGCTGGAGTAGTAGCTGAGTATCCTATATCTTATAGGCAACAGGAAGTTGACTGTCACACTGGGCGACACACATCCTCTAACAAGGCCATATTCATGCCAACAAAGCCACACCTCCCAATACTGTCACTTTCTGTGAGATACATTCAAACTACTTCAACAACCTTGGCTGCCATTCCTCAGGGGCTGACCAGTCTGTCTTCCCCTCCCCTCCTTCCTTCCCTCCTCCTCTCCCCTCCCCTCCCTCATTTCTTCCTTTTTTATTTTCTTCCTTTTTTTTTTTTTTTTTTTTTTTTTTTTTGAGATGTGTCTCTCACTGGATAGGGTCCCATTGAGTAAGCTAGGCTGGCTGTCCAGTGAGCCCCGGAGATCCACCTGTCCACCTCCCCAGCACTGGGATCACAAGTTCACACCACTGTGCCTTGTTGTTGTTCGTTTGTTTGTTTGTTTTTGTGTTTTTTAAATGTGGGCTTTGGGGATCAATCTCCCCATGCTTGCAATACAAACGTTTTACTGACTGCATTGACACCCCAGCCCTGTCTCCACTTGAGTTGTTTATACAGGTGGCCCTGCTCCTAGAGGATGGCAGAGTTGAGCAGTGAGAATTGCCTTGAAGCCGGAGGGCAGATATGAGACTGGCATTGCGGATGCGGCTCTCCTGTATAGCGTGGTTACCTGTGGATTGGAGGGACCAGTCACTGGGGTCCTGTTCTGCTTGGTCATATACTGAGTTTTTGTTCAGCATACTATCATCTGAATCATGGTTTTCTCTGGCTGTGGCTAAAATTAGCTTGCGTTTCCTGAGCTCATTCCAAATCACAGTCCTGTGTCCTACAGGCTTGCTGCCTTCAGGGTTGTACTGTGGGGATTCTCTCCTTTCCCTCTGGCCTTGATGTTATCCTGACCGTCTGGTCATCATGCCTCATCTTACTGTAACACAGTTGGGCCTACCTGGGTTTCTTGGGGACTCTTAGTCCCTCTGGCTCTGGCATAAAATTTGACTGTATTTGGAAGAGGCTCAATTAAGTAAAATCTCTTGACCATGGTTTCTGTGGTGGTTTGAAAGAAAATGGCCCCCAAAAGGAGTGGCACTAGTAGGAGATGTGACCTTGTTAGAGGAAGTGTGTTACTGTGGGGCCCCAGGCTTAGAGGTCTCTTTTGCTCCACCTTTGTTCACTATGACACTTAGTCAACTTCCTGGTGCCTCCTGATCAAGATGTAGCCAGCATCACGTCTGCCTCTACGTCACCATGCTCCTTGCCATGATGATAATGGTCCAAACCTCTGAACTGCAAGCCCCTACCTAAGTTAAATGTTTTCCTTTATAAGAGTTACCATGGTCATGGTGTCCCTTCACAGCAATAGAAACACTTAACTAAGCAATAAGTTGATACCAGAGACTAGGGGTATTGCTGTCATAGGCCTGATCATGTTTTTGTTTGGAGAAATTTGGACTTTGGTATTTGGGGTTAGGAAATCAGTGGAAAGCTTTAAGTGCTGTTTAATGGGCCATACTGACAGGAGCATGGAAGACAGTGGTGCTGAGTGTGATTTGAACTGTAGGGAGCTGGCTCAAGAGGTTTCAAAGGAGAAGAATTGTAGTATGTTGCCTAGAAATCATTCTTGTGATAGTTTGGTGAAGAATGTGGCTGCTTTTTGACCTTGTCTGAAGAGTCTGCCTGAGGCTAAAGTGAAGAGTTTTTGGATCAATTCCATTGGCAGAGGAAATCTCAATACAGTATAGACTCTGTTCTCTGGTTATTGGTGTTAACTTTAATGAAGATTTATAATGAAAAGGAGCAAGCTGATCAAATAAAAATACAAAATGTACACATTGAGAATAGGGGCACCAAGAAGTGGAATAGAGCTAAACCATGTGTTTAAGGAGATAATTGGATTAAGAAATGGAATAAAGGGAGTGGTGACTGTTGTCCCTAGATCTCAACCCCCAGAGAGACCACTGAGGATGAGTGTACCAGAATGCAAAAGCAAGGTTTAATCCAAAAGCAATACAAGCCTAGGCAGGGACTTCGTCCAATAGATCCAACGCAGTGGAGGCTGGAGGAAGCGCCCACCTCTCTGAAAGCTCAGTTTTTAAAAGCAAAATTCACAAGGTTACATCATTTAGGGGTGCTAGTATGGGTACAATTCTGATTGGCTTGTGCCTAGGAATTCCAGAAATCACGATTCAATTTTCCTTCTAAGGAGGTGGTTGCCCATCACCATTTCTCATTGGCTGCCCCCAGATGGGGGCATCTGGTGATTACACAGTCACTATGGAAACTAGGGCTGGGACATTCTATGGTCAAACAGTTACCTAGGGAACCAGGGAGAGGACATTCCATAGTCCGGCAGTCATTACCTCCTACCTTGTGACTCTACTTTTACACTTCCTGGTTTCTGGAATCTGGACTGACTGGTTTCAGTAACTCCTGGCCTATTCCAGTAACTTATGGCCTGTAGCTAAAAGGAGAAGTCTTAGGCCTTAGTTTTAGGGTGAAGGTATTTTGGGCTTATTTTGGTTCCACAGTGACCTCAGGGCAAGATCCCACTCAGCTAAGTTTCCAACTTGTGAAAAGGAACTAAAGAAAATCTTAGAGCCCAGGTGTGGTAGTACGTGTCTTTAATCCCAGCACTGGGAAGGCAGAGGTTGACAGATCTCTGAGTTTGAGGCCAGCCTGGTCTAGAGATTCCGTTTCAGGACAACCAAGCTTAGGCAATGAAGGACAGAAAGCTAATGAAGATGTAATTGAACAAGTGGACCATGTTCCAGCAGCCCTAGTAAGCAGCAGAACTTGACAGCTTCGGCCATGTGGCTCTGGCATTAAGGATAGAAGAAAGGGGCTATGGAATTTGCCCCTGAGACTAAGGAAAGCCGCTGATTCAAGGCATGTGTCAGTGGTGTCCTTGAATGGTGGACTAGAGAGGCCATTGTGTGAAGCTGTGACATTGAAGCCTGGATTGCCTTAGAGAAACCAAGATGTTGGACAGGCCAGAGCCACGGGATACCTGCTGAGGAGAGCTGCTAACAGGGAGTGGAGCCAGCCCAGGAGAAAGTGTGTTGCAGTCAACAAAGCCGAATAGAGTTGGAGATCTGAAGAGTGCTTTGGCATCAGTCATGGAGATGCATAGTTTGGAGTTTGCCCAGTTGGTTTTTGGTCTTGCTTTGGTCTAGTATTTCCTCACTCTGCTCCCTTCCCTATGTTTTGCAATGGTAGTGTATATCCTGTGCATTATATGTTGGAGATATGTGATCTGCTTTTTGGTTTTGATTTTTACAGGGGGTTACAGTTAAGTGATTGCATGAATCTTAGAAGAGACTTTGGAACTTTGGACTTTTAAACATTGTTGAGACTGTGATAGACTATGGACCCTTGGAAGTTGGACTAAGTGCATAACTGCATTATGATATTGTTACAAGCTTATGGGGGCCCAGGAATGGAATGTGGTAATTGGAATGCAGTTGGCCCCCATAATCTCATAGGGAGTGGCACTCTTAGGAGGTGTGGCCTGGTTGTCTTGTTGGACATGCACAGACCTTGCTTGGGGTCCTCATGGCACAGGCCTCATCCACAGCCTCTACCTGTGCAAACTGGCTGTGCTGGTGCCAGGGCTTCATTATTTCCGCCGTCCCAATGTCGTGTTTGGACTCACACAGTCCTTTTTGCTGTTTCAACCCCAAACACACTTGACCCATCCCCATCAGTTCACACATGCCCATGTTCTTTCTGTGTCTTGAGACTTTCCCAATGTACCCTCACCCTGCTGTGGGTCTGAAAGCAGGCATGATCCTTTAAGACACTGGCACCTACTAACCAGGAGGGTACTGCCGCATTCTTCCTAAGATACAGGTCCTTTGGCCAGGAGGTCCCATGTCACACTGTGTCCCATGTCACACTGCTTTTCCTTACTCATCTTACTGCTGTACACACAGTCCTGCACAGGACGCCACTCCTAAAATCTGAATCACAGTTGCTTAGTAAATGTGCAGTGAGTGAGTGACTGGTAAGAAACCAGCAAAGGGAAGTTGGTGAAGACTCTTTGTGAGCAACTAAAAGTGAGGCTGTGTCTGGGAGGCACCTCAGAACCCAAGAGATCTCAGCCAAACCAGCCTGAGCCTAGCTTGCAATATTTGTGATATTTGAGGAAAGGAAGCGGGGCTCCTAGAGGGCTTTCCGACAGCGAGGCCAGGACAAGAGCTGCTGTGCAGCATCTGGAGCCACAGCTCTTGTGGAGACTTGAGCCCAGAGGATTAAAAGTCACATATCACAGCCTCTTGCCCATCACTTGATGAATGATGTCAGGTTTAATATATGGTACTATTATCATCACCCAGAATTCCCCACCACCTCCTTTTTCCCTTAAGGCAAAAAAGCAGCAGAAGCTTCTAGCGCATCCGCTCTATTATTACTTCTCTGGTTATGAAAATGGCCAGATTGATAAAGGAGAAGGGCTTCCTACTTCCCAAAATGTTCTTTTCTAGAGAGAACCATGAATATCTTCTGAAACACACCACCGTGTCCTGCTGCGACGCCTGTGCTGAGCCTCCTGCAGGAGTTGCCTTATTAAAGTGTTCTTTTGATGGAGTGGGCTGGCATGCACAGGAAAAACTTGCTTCTGTTCAAAAAAACCACTCAAACATCATAAATATTTTAGGGAGTTTCATCTGTGCTCTGTTTTCTGTGCATTAATCTGCCATATTGATGATCACTTTTCAAGACAAAGTATTCTGCTTTGTTCTCACCAAAATTACACAAACACACCACCAGTGTCTTTCCTTCCATGTTTGGTCCTCAGTTCATACGGAAGGTTCTCACCCCTGCCCCAGGAATCTGATGATTTCCCATCCCCTAACTCACATGTGCAGTCAGGCTCAGAACATGAGGATTATGTGGTCTGTGTGTTCTGTCCCACCCAGTCCACTGGTACCCTATGCTCGTCATGTGCAAGGGTCTGTGTTGGCTGGCATATCCTTTGTGCTTCTGGCCCCCCACGGCCCCATGTTCCAGAGGTGGTCACATACCAGACCAGAGGCCCAAGCTGAGGAGTATGAGAAAAGGGAGCTTTCACTGGACATAACCTTTAGGATTCTTTTCAGAAACTGGTGGCGACGTCAGAGAGGGCATGGTGCAAACTGAAGAGAGGGCTTCTTTTCAGAAGCCTAGCGGTGGGAGGCGGGAGGTATGGCAAAGCAGTTGACTACAGCTGGCAACCTCTGGGGGACCCTGAAAACCTCCAGGTGGGGGGGGCATAGGAGGACTGTGGGGAGAGCGGTTCCCCATGGGGAGGACAAGGCTCAGCCCACCTGGATTGTAGGGTTTCTTTTCTGGCCATACCCACTCTCCTGCCTCGTTCCTTGCTGATTTTGCCCACAGTTCTGGGTCCAGCCGGAAGCCCAGAGTGCAGAGAGCCTGGAGCTACTGTTGTCTGAGCCCGTCGCTTGCAGCGAGGTGCAGGCTAGAGGCAGGTTTTCAGGGACACACAGGGCATGTTCAGCCCGAAGGATTTAAGTGTCATTAATTTTCACAAGGCATCTGTGCTGAATCTACCAAGCAGGCTTGTAATGACCCTCCCTAGTGTTCATTATAATAGGAAACAGGGCTTTGTGTCCCAAGATGTGACATGTAGCCCATGCTTTCAGGTGGAGAGGTTATGGGTTGGCAAATGAGGGGACAGATGTTTTGAGAGATGTGTTACGTTGTCCAGCATCCCACAGTTTTGTCGGGGACTGTACTAGATGCTGATCTGGATTGTCTGTTCCATTCCACCGTCCCTCAGACCTTCTGTACATACAGGGCACAGTTATTTAGGAACAGAGGTTTGGAGTGGACTAAATTCTTGACCTCCCTACTTCCCAACTCAGCCTGACAATCAGTGATTCAGATACCACCCAGAGAAAGTCTGCTATGTAATTTACTTACGATCTATCAGTTTACATGCATGTACACACACGTGTGTATGTATATCTGTCTTTCTCTTTACATTTTGAAAGCCAAGCTTTTCACTTGACTGACTCTTCATGCCTTTTCATTTCTCTCAGAATGAAGTCCAGCAGTGTTCCCAGGCCCCCTTGCCTCCTTACCATGCCAGCCCCATCTCTTCTCATAGCTGTGAGCGTTGGCACATGCTTATCTCTTGCCTGGGACCAGGACACTGTTCCTCCCAGCATCCTTCTCTACATTGGTATGCCTTGAGTTCTCAGATGTCACTCCCCAGTGAGTGCTCTTCCCTACCCTCCTGCCAACTTGGTGCCTCCTTGTAATAACAGGTTCCACCCATCCTGGTAAGGAGCCACTTACTGAGTCTTTGCTGCTAATAGCTGGAGGCAGGCTATTCCTTTGTATATGCCGTTCCATTCAATACACAACCCTGTGCCGAACTGAGGATATGATAAGCAAGTAAGAGAAGCAATGGCCCTCGGGAGGACTGCCATGGGCCTAACACTGTGTAGTTACTGCATGATTGCCAGCCAGTCACAGCCCTAAGACATCAGAGAAAGGGGTCCAGGTGATCTGGGCTTGACAGCTGAGGGGAGGAAGGGGCAGGTGTCTGGTGTGGTTCCTGCCTGAGGCTTACCATGCACAAGCCTCCTCTGACGAAGGTCACTGGCTGTCCCTTCTGTAGTTCTTTACAGTATCTTGGGGTTGTCACCACCCAGAGTCTGTGGAACCCAGGGCAGGAACTCCTCTTTGGGACAGTGTCCATGTGACAGAGGTGGGCTTCAATAAATGCTTCCTCTGACTGAACTCTGGGCCAGATGCTGAGTGGCTGTGAGGATGCAGGGTGGCTGTGAGGATGCAGGGTGGCTGTGAGGATGAAGGGTGACTGTGAGGATGCTGAGTAGCTTTGAGGATGCAGGGAAACTGATACCAAGGGGAGGAAAGAAGATGGGTTGATATTTTGAGCATCTGCATGTGACTTGGACCTGTGAAGCCTAAGGAAGTTACCTGGCAGGAGTCTCCTAACAAACCTTGGTTCATGAAGAGACAATGAGTGCAAACGCCTGGATTCCCTTTCTCCCTTCCCACCTTCACTTGCTCTGTGATGCCCTCCCAACAGCTTGCTCACCTTTGGCCTTGACTCACCTAGAGGCCTCATGGACAGGCCCAGTTTAACTTGTTTCCTGTTGGGACAGCCGCCATGAGAACACGTCCCACAGCCAGGAGCCTGTGGTAGGCATCATGCCTACTCCTCAGATAAATCTAACAGGTGCTCTGGGGTAGGGTTCTAAGGTGCCTCCTTAGTTACAGCTTCCCTGGGATGCACAGGGAGAACGAACTGCAAGCCTAGTTCATTTCCTGGGATGCAGACCTTGGCTTGGATGACATCGTTGCCCTTTGTTTAGGCGCCAGATGAGAAGGAAGGCAAGGAGGCTCTCAGAGTAGCACTAGCCTTGACTTTGTTCTGAAGGTTGAGCTCAGCCCATGATTCACCCACTAAGCATTTTGTCCTTTGTATTTCCTTTTGATCTGGGTACCAGACTTTTTTTTCTTTTTTTTTTTTAATAATGATTATGAACTGATTTGACCCAGCGAGATTCTGTTTCCCGTGTCCTTGCCATTCCAGGGATAGGCTGGGGTGGAGCCTCCTGCCACTCAAGACTGAGGCAGTAGAGCGGCCCGCCCTGGGCTGCCTCCCTGGCTGCCATGCAGGAGAGGAAGGGGTAGGACTTAGGGGTAGTGGCAGGAGTACGGAGTGCAAGGCATTTCCTTCCCAGAGCCTCTGTCCACTGGGTGAGCAGTGTCAGCCACTGAGATGTTACTGAAGGGCAAAGCCAGCCCAGGAGTTGGGAGAGAAACTAAGAAGAGTTACCTCGGGAGAAGTTAAGTCTAGAAGGCATCAGGATGAGCTGATCCAGGGAAGGAGGTCTTGATGTCCAAAGGAAGAAGGCAGCAAGAGAGGGTGCACTGGGGTGCCTTGCATAAGCCATGGTCCCAGAGAAGGCAGGCACGGTCCCTCCAGCAGAAAGCATCGTTCTCATGGCTCTGAGACTCATACCTAACGACACGGAGGCAGGGAGGAGACGGATTCAACAGCATGAGTTGAGGCTCCAAAGAGCTGACTGTTGAGAATGAATTTCCAATTGATTTGTCAATTCACCATATGTTGGTGGAGTGTTCATTACATGTCAGACACTGTTTGAGCAGTCACCCTTTCCTGGAGATCTGCAGACGAAGCCTGTGGGTGCTGTCACTAATTATCCCTGTGTCATTGAGTCACTGACGGGAAGCCTAATACTGTAGGCTCTTTATTGGGAAGAGGATGGCCCGAAGTAGGGGAGGAACTGAGGAAGGAGAGACGGGGAAGAGGGCCTCTTGGATTCCCTGTAAGCCACATTCTCACCAGTCAGGCTGCCACCTCTTGCTAGGAGGGTGGAAATAACCTAACGGGGCTTTCTGTGACTGTGCAAGCAAGTTTAGTGTTTATGGCTTGGAGCCTTGGTATGGTATAGCACAGATAACTATCAGAGCCAGTGGGGGCAGAGTTAACTATGGCAGCTTGAACTTGGTCAGTGTGGCTGGTTAGGACTTTTTCTAAAAGGGTCAAGGGGCTGGAAGGGAGTGCAGCTTCTGTACCATGGGGAATGTCAAAGAAGTACTATGTCAACCTCTTTGCTAGGCAAGGCTGAGGACAGCAGTGTTCCCGCCTAAGACAGCACCCTGAACACAGTGTCACCAAAGCTGCCTCCTCCTTCAGAGCTGTGGCCTTTAAGCCACCCGGATAAATCATCAGGGATAACGTGACTTGGTCGGGAGAGTCATACTGTATATCCAGGCTAGCCTCAAACTTGCTCTATAGCCCAGGATGGCCTTGAACATGAACTACTTCTACTTCAGCCTTCCAAGTGCTGTCGCCATAGGTGCGTGCCACCACACCTGGCTCTGGAGCTGGCTCCAAACAGCTCTGTAGCTGGCTCCCAAACCACTTCCCACTACATACCTGTTATCTTCACAAACCCGTTGCAAGTCCATGGACGGGTCTACAGTAACCCTCCTGGGGGGTCCTCGATGTGTTCTGTACCCCTTCATGTGTCTCCCCTCTTTAGTGTCTTCCTTTCTTGGCCCCGCTTCAAAATATGGCATCTCCTGACTTGGAGAAGAAGCCTTCTGAGGTCCACTCAGGCAGAGGTAGCAGCCCGCCCCCTGGTCTGCAGCCCGCCCCCTGGTCTGCAGCCCGCCCCCTGGTCTGCAGCCCGCCCCCTGGTCTGCAGCCCGCCCCCTGGTCTGCAGCCCAGAGCTGACTATGTACAACCTGTACATAGGTAGCACACACTACTTACGGCCTCTTGCCATCTTTTTTTGAAGTTCTTAAATATAGACACAAGCTTCCAGAGCTGAGGATTCAGCTGTTGCCATTTTCTGCCCCTCTCTTCTGGGTGGATGGGCAGAGTGGTAGATAACTCATGGACTCTGAAGTCAGGCCACCCAGGTTCAAGGCCTGGCTCTGTCTCTTCCCAGCCTGCTAGCTACTATCTCCAGAGGTCATCAACAGCTCCCAGGAGAGTACCTAAAGTCAGGACTGTCAATAGCAGGTCTCAGCTGTGCCCCTAATACCTCCTCAACTCTGAGTGCTGTTCTAGAAGTTCATATTAGGGTCTCTCAACATGATGATTTTTTTCCTGGATAATTCTTTGTTGTGTTGGGGGGGTTATAAAATATAGGCTGTATTAGTTACTTTTCTGTTGCTGTGATAACACACCAAGACCAAAAGCAATTTAAGGAAGAAAGCAATTAATGTTGGGTTCCAGAAGGCTGAAGCCTTCATAGCAGGGAAGGCTTGGTAGCCAGCCTGAGCAGGAAGCTGAATGATGAGTCCCCAACGTCCCCAACAGCCACTGACTGCGAACTAGTAATCAAGCCCAGGAGCCATTGGGGGTCTGGGGAGTGGGGCATTTCTGACTCAAACCACAGCATGGGGGCAATTGCGCAACATCCTTCACAGACTGCTGTAGCACTCAGCACTTCACTGGGTGTTGACTGTCAGCCTTTATATTGAAAAATATCCCCTGAAGGTGGAGGAAAAGAGAAAAGAAAAAAGAAAAGAAAAGAAAAGAAAAGAAAAGGAAGCTTCTCTGGGGGTGGGGGGTGGGGAGCCCCTGCTTCTGGGTGGGTCCCTGCTCATTCCCCAGGATCCACTGAGGAAGTCTTACTGTTAGTCCGGTTTACTCATGAGGAAACAGCCACACAGTACTGAATTCCAGGTGCTTCCGGGAAAAAAAAAATTCCTAAACTTTCCTCAGTGGTCCAGAACAGAGCTGATGGGACCGAGGAGGGAGTCACGGTGCTAAGCACAATGGAGACCTCTCTGCTCACCCTGGGCTCTCAGTCTGCACTTGGGGAGAAGCAGAGCAGGGGACCTTCAGGTTCTTTTCACTGGTTGGTTGCTCTGGCTGTTTGCGCCCCCTCCCCCGGTTTTTGTTGTTGTTGTTTTGCTATTGGCTGTCAGCACTGTGTCCTCCTGGTAACTCCCGGTAAACCAGACAGTTCTCTGGCTCTTAAGAAACATTCTGTGTAAGGGTTGGGGATTTAGCTCAGTGGTAGAGCGTTTGCCTAGCAAGCGCCCTGGGTTCGAGCCTCAGCTAAAAAGAAAAAAAAAAAAAAAAGAAACATTCTGTGTCACAACTCAGTGAAATAGGAGCCCCAGGGACATTGGGATCCAGCCACAGCCTGCAGGTTGCAAACTGAGCACTGAACTACCCCTCAAGAAGCATCGTCTATGCAAATGAGACTCAGACCTCCAGTGTCCCAGGAGCCTATGCCCCCTCCTCGCCTGCCCCCTCCTCTCCTGCCCCCTCCTCTCCTGCAGGCCTCTGCAGTTATATAGGGCCGGCCCTCCCATTCCCAGCTCCACCATGTCATGAGCCGAGGGCTGAGGAGAGAGGTAATGCTGGCCCTGGATAAAACCGAACCAAAACAAGGGAATGTGTGCTTGGCCACCGGCGCAGAAAGCATGTTCATCCTATAGTCTGTTCTTTTGTTTGTTTGTTGTTGGGTATTTCATTTATTGAACATACATTTATTTTCAGGATATGCCAATGCAGATTCTGACTTCTCATATATATGGGAGTTTCAGTTTCACTGATGCTCAGGTTAGGATTTTCGATTAAATTTACACACATCTATTACGTCTCTTTATTTTCACCTGAGTAGTCTGGAAAAAAAAATACCACACACATACACACATTACAGTTTTAAAAATTAAAGTTAACGTGGGGCTGTAAACTTTGAGAGAAGCAATCATTTTAAATTATATTAGTAACCACATAGTTTGTCTTTTACAGGGCGATGTGAGTTACAGCAAATTTTAACTACATTCTATTATGATCTGAAGGCAGATGCAAACTAACAATTAGCATATAAAAACTCCACAGAAAAGGAGCCTTCTGTCAATTAAACAGCCTCTGCAACCTCTGAGCTTTTACTGGGGTCAGATAACTGACCACCAGCAGGCAGGAAGGCAACCCAGGGAGCATTGTTATAAGCCCCAAGTCTATTATCACATAAAAGTACACTCCCTCCCCCAACCCCCGCCCCACACAACAAACAATCAGAACCACAAAATCCTTACGCAATTTCTTCCTGGCCGAAGGTTCTGGCATGATTTCTAGCCTCTGTTTCCTCATATGTGAACCTAACAATAGGCTCTTCTCTGTAAATACTGAAGAATGAACGAGAACATCCAGGACATGGGGGCTTTTCCCTGGTGGGGGGAGGGCATTCCTTGCGGCACCATAGTCTCTAGTATGATCCCCAGCGCGGTCAACAAATATGATGAAAATCCTTTGTCTTAAAGCTCTCCCAATACAAGATGCCATATTGCTGGATTTTTTTAGAAATAGAAAAAGGTGGGACTTTGAAATTTCATCTTTTGGTTAGAAATTATTAGTGCGTCACAAATCGCCCTCTGGTGCGCGCTCGGAAACCCCGTTGCTTGAAAGCACAAATTGCCCTTTGGTGTGCGCTCGGAAACCCCGTAGCTTGAACACACAAATTGCCCTTTGGTGTGCGCTCGGAAACCCCGTAGCTTGAACACACAAATTGCCCTTTGGTGTGCGCTTGGAAACCCCGTAGCTTGAACACACAAATTGCCCTTTGGTGTGCGCTCGGAAACCCCGTAGCTTGAACACACAAATTGCCCTTGGGTGTGCGATTGGAAACCCCGTAGCTTAGCTTTCTGGGTGACATAATCCAGAAGCTTTCTTAAAGCTCGTTTTTGAGGACGTGGTCCCTCTTGTGGTTTTGCAAAGCACGCACCAGTCTGCGATTAAAGCATTGGTTCGGCCGCCCGGTAGGGGTACGCCGGTCACCCCTGGCCTCCTTCACTAGGGCACCCAGGTTACCACTGCAAAAGCACAGTCTTTAGTGTCCCAGAGTCTGCACAACAACAGCGAGGAAGCCCAACCCTCACACAGGAGGGGCAGAGAGGGGTGAGCTCTGGGAAGGGCCTGGCGTGGCAATGCCGTTTGTTCCCCATGCTCACTGGTGGATCCGGCTAGGTTCCTTCCATTGAGCATTTTGCTGCCGCCGCCTGGTACTAAATACCTGCGTGAACACCCTCACCCCGCAGACCCGGTGGGACATTCATTTGTGTCGTATCCTAACTACGTGGATACTCTCACCCCGAGGACATTCTAAACTGTGGATCGCGTGGGACAGCATGGATAACCGAGGTAGATGCTGTCCCACTGGGACATGCGCCATGCGCCATGCGCCAATCACCAATGGGGCACCCTGGTTTCATTGTTCCCTCTGTGCCTCCGCACCGAGTAGCTAGGCCGTCATTCTTACCCGCTAGATGGCATCGCAGAACACACTCGATACCGCACTGCCGCATTGCCGCGCCTGCGCACTGAGATCGGCTGGTCGCCATGCTGCCGCAGCAATTGTGTTCGGAGTATCCGCATGGACGATCTTCCCTGCCGACTCAGCGGAGCATCCCTAGGCCTCAGACCCCAACGCAGCCACGCACCGATACCCTGAAGATGCTGCCACAGTGGAGCCGCGCTAATTACCTATGCGGCTTCACCGCGTAAGAACTGCTGGCCTTTGTGCCCACGCATAAAGGACTTGGACTATCCTTCTTACCTGGTAGATGGCGCCATAGAGCGCATCCCTACCCTGCAGAGTGCCGCATTGCCGCGCCTGCGCACTGAGATCTTGGCGGACTCGCCCTGCAGACTACGTCACAACCGCCTCCGCACCAGATCTCGCCAGACGTCTCCAACCCTGCAGACTGCGGCACGGCTGGGAGCTGAGCGGACATCTTGACCGCGCCTGTGTCCACGACCGAAGAGGAACCAGAGGCTGTCCTTATTGCGACGTTAGGCTGTGTGTGGTAGCCGATCCGAGTGCCCGCACCATGTATCTGTACGCTGCTGCCGTTCTTGTGGATGGTCCCGTTCCTCCAGGAAGAGCCGTGCCCTATTTGTTGAAGATGGTCGGGTAGAAGACCTACAGCACGGACCGCGGAGCCGGGAGTCTTCTGCTTGAGGTCTCTCATAACAATGTGGCCGAATGATGGGCAGACGGCGGAGGCGCCGAAAAAATCCAGATGTCTGTGTTGGTGCAGCTCGTGCGTGGGCGGCCCTGAGGAAACTGCGAGCCCAGAACCCTACAGCTCTCGAACCGACTGGAAGCCTGGCCGATCTTTTCACCCTGGAGACGCTGGCACAGAGGCTCGCCATCACCCTGTGGATAGGTGCATTGTGGTCGTCACATAATGATCAGCCATGGAAGGTTCCCAGCCGCCTGGCTGGGACTTGGGCGTATGCCCTTACCCAGCCATTACCTGCCCAGCTTTTTGTCATCTTGATCCTGGGGAACTATACATATTTGTGGCTACACTTCAGTGACTGAACGGATGTCGTTACCCTGCGGATAGAGGCCCAGGGGGGCCGCGCACGGATACCCGGCGAAACGGCCTTGTGGGGGTGGATAGCTTTAATGGCGCAGTAAGGTTTTGTGTGGTATTCTTACTCCCGCGGATGGTGGCGCAGCGGAGCTGTGCACTGATAATCTCAGAGCACTTTACCTTGCACTGCTGCTGCTTGCGCACTAAGGAATTAAGAGTATGTCCTTATTTTGGATGATGGTTTAACAGAGTCGGTACTACCCGGTGGATGCCTGCATTGTGGTGTTTGCATACCAGATGCCCGAGTGGATCTTATCCTGGGGATGTTGATACAACAGAATTCCTTATCTTGTGGATAACTGCGTCATAGCAGCTGTGTTTGAAAGGCCTAAGAGGATCTTATCCCACGGATGGTTTCCAAGCGTCCTCCTCCTGCGCGTAACCACATTGCGACTGCCGCGTTTTGTTGTAGGGATGGGGGCACCGCGGAACGTCCTTCTTTATTCTGTGGGCTGCTGCATAGTGGTGGCGCGTACTAAGGATCGGAGCGGATCTTAGCCCCAGATATGGCGGTATAGTCAAGTATTTAGAACCCGCGGGAGCTGTACGGCCATAGCTGCTCAGTAAGGTTGAGGATGGTGGTACGACTGACCGAACACCTTTACCATGTGGATATATGCGCTGTGGTGGCTGGGCATTAAGGATCCGGGCTGATGTTTTTCTGGAGCTGGTGATACAGCGAAAAGCGTCCTTTCATTGTCGCATTGCGGCGGCTGCGCAGTAAGAATCTAGGCAGATAGCCTCATCTTGTGGATGGTGGCGCCATCTTGTGGATGGTGGCGCAGTGGAGCGCCCTCTCTCTGACGGTGACCTCATTGTTGCGGCTGCGCATTAAGATCTGGGATCTGTAAAGATGCGTCACAGCTACATCTGCACACCCAGGATCCAGGCAGATGTTTTTACTCTGTATGTAGCTGGGTGGATGACCTCAGCTTTGTGTGCCACCATGTTACCGTGGAGCCCTGTGTCGGTAACCCTCTGGATTGCTCTTATTCTGTGAATAGTTGCATCCCCGGGGCCATGCTCTCAGGACCTGCTCTAAGAATGTGGGTGGGCTTTCAAACCCTCCGGTCTGTTAACGGGTGCGTTTGTGCATCAGGATCAGAGCGTTTACTTCCACAGAACGTCTCACAGCAGGGAGCTGGGCGGATGTCTTTGTCCTGAGAGCTATGGTATGGCCCGGTGGAGTCTTTGCATTGTGGATAGCCACACTGGGTGGCATGCTAAGGACCTGGATAGGCTCTGTAGCCCTGCAGACGGCGTCACAGCTGCATTCACACATCCACAGCCTGGCTTGGTGTTTGTTCGTTGCAGATGGGCACGCTGTGGAGCTTACTGTACTCGCCTGAGTAGCTGCATTAGCACAGTCACCCTCAAGACCAAGGGTAGACATCTTTATTCTGGGGTTGATACAGTAGCACTGGGTGGTGATAACCCAGTAGGGCATCTCACCTCCCGGGCAGCCGCATGGATGTCATAGGCACCAAGATGACTTGGGCAGACATCTCTGCCTTTGGGTTGGTGGCAGAGTGGAGGTGTGAATAAAACCAGCCAAGTTTCCATCCGGTTGCTACTACATCTGGAGGACTCAACAGGGCTTCCTTGCCCTCAGGAAGCCATGTTGCATCCCACTGAAAATGTAGTTGGATTTCTGCTCTCTGTGACAGCAGCACTGCTTTGAGTGAGAAACAAGAATGCGGGTTGAGGGTGGTACCATGTGGTCAATGGTAGAGTGAGGACCTGGCCAGCCAGCCTTATCTTATAATGGAGTAGCCTATCTTGATGTCATTACCTTAAAGATGGCTGTGAAAGTTACCAGTTACCATGGCAGGTGTCCTTGTCCTGAAGATGGTGAAACTGCAGAGCTACACATTGATAATCCAGCTGGGGTCCTCACTGTGGTTCATGGCTATGGCTGTGTGGGAGTGATTGGGCGGATGGATGCCCTTACTGTGTTGCTGGGGCAGAATGGAGCTCCCTGCAGGGAAGGCATCGTCAACGTGGACAGCGGTGGCTGTGCACTGAGTGGCTGGATTGATGGCCCCAGAGGGTGGCGGCCCAGGGAAGCTGCAGACCCATAAACCAGTTGGCTTTCTTCAGACTGTCGATTTTAGCATGGATGCGACAGCTCCAAGGAACTGGTTGGGTATCCTTACCCAGCGAAGAGTGGTGCACTTGGGCTGTTTTCTGAAGACCTGGGCAGGTTTTCCAACCCTGCCAAGTACTGTCGACTTGTGGCTGGGCATGCACCAAGGAGGCCCAGGCAGACAGTCTTCTTCCTCTTTGGATTGCAACAGGACACACTCCCATCACACCCTGAGGACCACAGCAGTCTCTGTCATCTCACCCGGGGGGAATCTGGAAGGCGTTTTGCTGGCTTCGATTCACGGTGGTAGCTGCTGCTTGTGAGCAGTGAGGCGCTCTCTGGGTCCCCTCCCATGGGACTACCCGGTCCCCTTTGCCGTGCCACATTTGCTAGGCTCTTGTGGCACACTCAAGACTTTCAGTACTGACTGGAGGAGAAGACCTCTGCATTGCTGGAGCTCCAAGGGCACAGACATGCCTGCTCTCCAGCGTGCAGATCCTCTCCTGTATCCAGTCCCTTCAGAACTCAACCAGGTTCCACTCCAGGTTTTTCCAGGCTCTATTGACACCAGAAACTCCCAACTTCTAGCGGCTCCAACTGAATATCTTGGAGTCGTCTTTCACGCTTCTCTTTAGCCTCCATGCTTAGCACTGTAGTGATTTCTGTTTTCTCTGCCTCTTTAATGCTTCCAATGTCTAGCAGCTTTGATTTTACTCCCACCCCTACCCCTGCACCTTTACCTCTGCTCCTTGCCTCCCTCTGGCTCTACCCCATCCTATCCTCGCTGAATAGGTTGAAGGAATAGATGAGTACATGCCTACCTTATTGTCTTTGTCAAAGCTATTCCTTTGAACTGCTTTTTTATTTATTTATTTATTTATTTATATTTTTTTTTATTTTCCAGATAGATGCAAGGCTGCCGCCTCCATTCCATCAGGTCTTTGCTGAACTCTATAAACTTGTTAACCCAGCAGCAAGGCATGGATTGTAGCCACTCTCTCTTTTCCCACCCAAGGCAATTAGCTCGGATTGCCACCATAGCTCCCTAACTAGTTTCTAGTGTTTCCCCCCCAGTAGTCTGTTGTTCATAGGTCCCTTAGTAACCCCATCCAAACCAAAGTGAGATTCCCAGTTGTGCCTCTCTGGCTACTCAGAAAAAAACCCACAATCCTTACACTGGCCTTTCCCCAGTCCCTCCCTCTTCCTCTGTATTTATCCCCGCTCCTTCCCCCTCTCCCTGGCCCTCAGCCCTAGTTTATCCTTGCCGAACAGATCAAAGGAATATGTGGATACATATATCCACACCTCCGTGGAAACTCTTACGAATTGTTTCTCCAGGTAGCCATGAGGCTGCCCCCTCCCCTCCAACAGGTCTTTGCTGAGCTATAAGCTCATCAGTGCAGTAGCAAGGCATGTATTATAGCTATACTCTTCTTGCCTAGCCCCCCCAAACCCCCCCGAATTCCTCACCCCTAGCCCCCCCCAGCCCCCCCGTTCCTCACTCCCAGCCCCCCACCCCAGCTCCCCCGGGTTCCTCACTCCCAGCCCCCCACCCCAGTCCCCCCGGGTTCCTCACTCCCAGCCCCTCACCCCAGTCCCCCCGGGTTCCTCCCAGCCCCCCACCCGAGTCCCCCGGGTTCCTCACTCCCAGCCCCCCACCCCAGCCCCCCGGGTTCCTCACTCCTAGCCCCCCACCCCAGCCCCCTGAGTGTCTTCACACTGAACAAGATGCTTGTATACTGTCTTTTGCTTGTAGTGTTTTCCTGTTGCTTTAGGTAAGCTTCCTGTGGAGGGGTCCCCTTTTTGGTGATTGTTGTCTTCTAAGTGTCTGTTGTATTGTATCTTCAATAAATAAAATTTGCAAGTGTGCCTCCTGAGGAGCATGGGAAAGTTCTTTGGAGGTTAGAACCTTCACTGAAGTAAGGGGCAGGGGATTTTCCCTGAGGTCTTATCTGGCTGGCAGCCAGAGACCCACCCTAAGCTTAGGAGGAATGGCCTCTCCTGCTCCTTTTTCACCTCCTGCCTCACCCCTACTTGCTGTCTTTGTGAACTACTTGCTTGCTGAAGATGCAGCTGTGTGTGGGTGTGTATGAGTGTGTATGTGCTCACTCGAGTGTGTGCACACATACTTGTTGTGCATGTGAGTGTGCCTGTGGCAACAAGGCTGCCCAGCGAGCCCCAGGGATCCCCCTTATCTCTGCCACTTCTCTAGTACTGGGGTTATAGGTACATACTGCCATGTCCAGCTTTTTTAGCTGGGTTTTGGGAGGGGGGAGTGCCCCAGGGCTTCATGCTTCTGGGGCAAGCGTTTTTTACAGGTGAAGTTATTGCCCAGTCATCGAGATGCAGTTCATAATTTGTGTATCTGCTTCAGGATTTCAAACACACACTGGCCAATCTCACGTGAAGCCGATGGAAAGGTGAAAGAGCCTCCTTCCAGTACACACGATTGACTGCCTTCAGCCCCAGCCCAAGGAAGTTCTTCCTATTGTTATCTGGGGTCTGCCAGGTTTGTATCTGGAGACGGTCGTCACCTTGTTGGGTCTGTTGACTCTCCAGCGTTAGCTTTTATGGGTGTTAGTCGCTGTGGTGAAGAGCTGCTTAGGTTTCCAGTCAGACAGCTCCAGGTAGAGCATGTCTCTAATGCTCTCTAATGCTCACGGTGTCCTCGCTGCCTGTGGCATGATGCGCGACTAGGAAAGGCACCTAGTGGTTAGCGTCTCAGAGAAGGCCTGCATTGTAAGGTGATACCAGATTGGGCTTCTCACAGTCTTACTCCAGCTGGGCCTATTTTAAAGCACACTTAAAATAATAAAAAAATAAAATAAAAAACAGGCCTACCTCTGATCACCCGTCAGTTTCTGTTGAGGTGCCTGCCGTGAGTGGGACAGATCCTCATGGGTTGGCAGGGAGCTGGTAAAGGATGATTCATGAACCCAGTTGTGAGTCTGGGAATGGAGGCGACTAAAACCCAAGTTATAGAGGGCCACCCACCAGGCTTCAGTCTTAGAGATGGGCTCTACATGGTGTCATGGAGCTAATAGCCATCTTGTTGGCCAGGCTTAAGCTCCTTGCTAGAAAGTATAGGGCTGCTTATAAAGAGGGCCCTTGCTCTTGAGGACTTCCCTCCCCCTCTCCTTATTGCTGACTCCTCTCTCTCCTCTTGTGACTGCCTTAGAGAGCTTTACCAAGCACTGGAAAATGCCAGGTACAGAACTAAGGAGCCCACCTCTAGGAGATGTGTGATCAGAGAAGCATGCTAGAAGAAAGCGAGGGGACAGTCCTCATCCCAGATTCCAGAGGGGCTCAGGCAGTTTAGATGCAGAAGAGAACTGAGTGTGGTCTGTGCACAAGGTGACGGTGACACAGGGTAGAGTGGAATTCTCGCAGGACACAGTGGTGAGGGCTGAAGTCCGGTCTGTGTGCCGAGTACCACTTCTGTCGTGGTCATGAAGTCACCGATATCACCATTGGGCAGATTGGTAAGGGACTCAAGTAGTCCGGGTTCTCATAATTGCTGAGCGGCAGAGCCAGCATGTTGGATGTTCCTGACTCAACAGTCCAGCCTGTTAACCCTGCACTGTGTGTTTATCACACAGAGATGCAAGCATGGGACATCCAGAGGTCTGCCAAACCTTTCCACTGGCCCCCTCTCTCACAAATGGGCCTGTTTTGAGGTTCTCCTCTCCTCATCAGGTTCTGGTCAGACTTAGGCAGTGGTACCTTTGGTCACAATGCACAGACGGAAGGGACCAGAAGGGGTGATTTGAGAACAGATGGCCCCTGGTTCTTGGATTCATTAGCTGGTAGGTGGGTCACTCAAACCCTCTGATACCATTTTTCTTCTTTGTAAAATAAGAAAAAGAGTACACATAGTGCTCCAAATTCTGCAGGCCAGGGAAACCTGCTGTCTGTAAGCAGAGTTCGTGCTCCATTAATGGACGCTTCCGTGGGTGATTTGCGGAGAAGCTGTGTGGAATGTCTGGAGCTGGCCAAGCAAGCAAGAAGGCTGTTGGATTGAGGGAGCCACGGAGACCAGAGCTGCGGCTGGCCAGGGTTCTGGGGCAGGAGTGTGGGGCTGGCTGGAGGTGGGTCAGCAGGGGTGGGATGGGGCAGCCGTGGAAGGCCTTGGAAGCTGAGCTGGGGTTTGACCAAGTCATTGGCAGTTGATTGAGACGGCTGGGTGGGGGCAATTGTAGCTCTGAGTTTTCAGTTCTCGTTATTTTTGTAACTTCATCACTGCAGTGGTGCAGAAGCCTTTGAAGCCGACTTCAGAGGCCGCTGCCTCCACTGCACCCCTCCCCCCACTTCCAATGTCTTTCATCTCTGCCGCTATCTAGATCACCACAGTTAATTATTTCCCCCAATATTAGCTCCCTCACTCTGCGACTTTGTGACGAGGAGGAGGCTTTCCATCCTCTCTCCAGGAGAACCTGGTCATTTCTGCAGGAAACACCCTGGGCAGCAAGATTTTGGCAGCCTAAAAGTGGAGGCATCGGAGTGGCCACTCATAGGACTACAGTGTGCAGGGTTGTTCCACCGAGCTCACTCTCTGGGAGTGTGGGAATGTATCTGGGACTCCAGAGGCCTCCACAGTAGCTCCTCCAGGAGCAAGAAAGAATCACAGCAGCTGGTCCACCCTTCCCCTGGCCTTCCTTATCCACTTGGGTTAGGTATTTATGTGCATCAGGCCCAGTTCAGCCCTGGGTTAGAAAAAGGAGGAGGAGTCACAGCTGAAACAAGGAGGCAGGTCCCTCAGGGGGGCACAGGGAGTGAAGGACAGGAGAGGGACAGCCTAGGACAGGTGGGTACGGGTAAGGGAGATGCACTGCCTGGCTATGGGCTCGGGAATTGCACCTGGCTCAGCTTTTCATGGGGCAGGGGCATGGGCTCCTATCCAGGAGGTGAACTTCACAGGACTTGTTCTCCTGTTTAGGGGTGCTTCCCTTTCTCTGTGCGGGCTGGGCTTGGGTCTTTTGGGCCCTGACCCCTCATTCTCCTAGCTCCTAGCACCCAGTCAGTGTGTCTCTAAACAGTCATACACATCATGCAACAGCATCCTTTGTGCTCTGCTCCCAGCTGGCTGGCCACCTCCCTGCAGGCACAGGGTCACTGTTAACGCAGCCTGGGGTCAGTGGGACCACGTCTGCTGTGGAAGCATTTGCCTACCCCAGCCTGGACTGGTCTGGTCAACCTTTTGCTTTGAAGGGAGGACAGGTCACCTGAAGAGGGGGAACAGCAGTTTTCAGGGCCAGTGATGAAGTGTGCCGGGGGCCTGGCACTGGACTTGCACAGCCTGGATGTCCGGGAAACAAGGAATTATTTGGATTCGCTTCAATCCCTAGGTCTTCCAGGGAATCTGGAAATAAGTCACCCGGTGACGAAGCCAGCAGAGATAAGATCATGAGGATATGTTTTTTTTTTTTTTTTTTTTTTTTTTTTTTTAATGTGGCAGTTGTTTAATGTCAGGCAAAATGAAGATGAAGAAGAAGAGGAGGAGGAGGAAGAGGGGTGGGGGGAAGGAGGGGTAGGGGTAGTAGTAGGAGGAGGCAGAAGAGGAGGAGGAGGGGAAAGGGGATGAGGAGGAGGGGGGAGGAGATGAGGAGGGGGAGGGGGAAGAGGAGGAGAGGGAGGGGATGAGGAGGAGGAGAAGGGGGGATAAGGAGGAGGGGAGGGAGAGGAGGAGGGGAGGGAGAGGAGGAGGAAGAGAAGCAGTAGCTGCAGCTGCTTGCCCTCAGATGCAGGTTTACTGTCAACACAGAACCCCTGGAGGAGCTGAGTCCCTTGCCTTAGTTCTAAGCAGGTGTCGTCCCAGCAGGGAGCCTGCTGTAGGAGCCGGCAGAGTGCTGACAGACTTGTGATATTGCAGGTCTTTCCTTAGCAAGGGGCAGAACCTATGTTCAGATGGCAGTGCCCAGTGAACCTCAAGCCCTGCCCATCTGCACACATACCAGTGCTGAATAGAAACCGGCAGTGTCTCTGTCCCATTCTGATGGTGTAGATGGGGTGTGTTTCTCTGTGTGAGGTCTCAAGTCTCCTGCTCTCCTTGTCCATCACACATTAAGCTCTTGTCCTGTGCCGGTCCACTGTACGGCTGAGTTATCTGTTCTGTTCAGTAGTTGCTCGACCACCCTAGAGAGGCAGGTGGGAAGGTGAATCTGCCAGCCACAGCCCTTCACTTGTTCTAAACACAAAAAGCTCCCAGGGAAAAAGGCTTTGCTTGGGAACAGTATCAAACTCCTTTCATGCATCCTGACAGACATTCCCAGGAGGCTGGCTAGGGTGTACCTTAATTCCACTGACTGAGAATGTTTTTTATGTGTCCTTGACACATCGTGGGTCTGATCGTGGTGTGCCCTGCTATACGGTGTGTGCACCTCATACCTTTCTGATCTCTGAAGAACATCTGACCTCCAGGACTCCACATGAGCTCTGAGTTCTGACCTAAGGAGCTTGGCATAGAGGGAGGCCGTAAAGCACTAGCCAGGGCCTGTATCAGGGAAGGCATTTGGAAGCAGGTGGCTCCTGAGTTAGGCTGTAAGGTGGGTGGGAAGAAGAGCAAGCTTAGCTTGACATCAGCAGGGTGAGGGGGCTTGGAAGGAAGCTGTGCCACCACAGTGCAGACAGGACTGACTTGCTATTGACGAAGGGAGCTGTTGATACAGGTTTTCCGATTTTAAATGCTGAACCTCACTATTTCAGGGAGGTGTGGATCAAAACCATGGGCAGACACCCTTTACACCATTGGAATGGCCACCATTGAAGACAAGATGTAGAGAGTGCTGGCAGGGATGCTAAGGGTGCTCCTTACACTGGTGAGAAGGTGAATTACTGTAGCCATTTCGAAAAACTAAAAATAGAACTACTTAATGATCCAACAATCCTCCTGCTAGGTGCACGCCCCAAGGACATAAAACTTGCACACAAAGGAGATATGGGTATTCCTGTGCTGATTATAGCACTGTTCACAAAAGCCTGGTGTAAAAGCAATCTGTTCATAGATGCTTCTCACAGGATGAATGGGATAAGCACTATGGGTTCTATCTATCTAATCTAATCTATCTATCTATCTATCTATCTATCTATCTATCTATCTATCTATCTATCTATCTATCCACAATAGAATACTGTTTAGCCACAGAAGAGGGTGTGATCCTGGCACTGTGATAGCATGGATCAGGCTCACACTGTGTTAGGTGAAATCAGCCAGGCACAGAATGGCCAATGCTGCATGGTCTCCCTCATATATGGACTCTACAGGAGTTGATCTCCCAGAGAAGAGAGTAGATTGTGGTGGCCAGGGTATAGGAATAAGCTGACAGGAAGTTACAATCAGAAGAAATGGGCCGCACAATAGGGTCGATGTTGCATAATGCAGTGTCCCTCAGAAGAGAGGGCTGAAAGTTTGATGCAGCAGGAATCCAAGTTCAAGGTGACGGGGGTGCCAAGTCCCTGACTGACCACTGTTGAGTGTTTGCTTGAATCCAGACATGGCCTTGTATCTCATAAGTATGTTATCGTCACATGCCTATCAAGAATAATTTAAAGATACAAGCCCCAGAGAAAGACAAACATAAGACAGTAACCAACCCTAGTCCCCAGGGACAGCAGTTACTACCATTATGTCTGTCACAGACAGCACGGATGAGAGCCTTATCAGCAGGGGACACCCCTCCCAATGTCATGTCACACCATACATATATTTAAGTGAAGCTTTACAAGTTAATTTTACTTTAATATAACTGAGGAGAAAGAATGATAAAATTGAAGACCCTGTTGCACTTCTGGTGTGTTTATTTACAATGAGAAAATTTATTCCCTGAGACCCCCAAAGGTGAAGAAGAAAGATAGTGAAGAGCCTGAAGAAATACAGTAGTTACATTCATAATTAAACCACTTATTTCAGTTTTCCGGGTTGTGGATTGGTGTGTGTGTGTGTGTGTGTGTGTGTGTGTGTGTGTGTGTGTGTGTGGTCTATGTATGGATATGTGCATGTGAGTGTGAGTCAGAGGCCTTGGACCCCTGCTGGGCTAAAGTTAGTTGGTTATAAGCTGCCTGAGCTGAGTGCTGAGACCCAAACTCCAGAACTCAGGTCCTCTGCAAGAACAGTGTATGCTCCTAACCATGGAGCTGTCTCACCAGATCCTCCCCCCCCACCCCTCGTTAATTCTTGTTAGGAAAAAAGGGTGCTCTTTTCCTCACCCCTCCCATATCTATCTCCCTGCCAACTCATTTTGTCTCTTCTAAATTTTATGGCATGGATGATGTCCTGAGTTGATGATTTCACAAGCCCTCGGGCCTTCTTTCTTACTGAAGTGGAGAGGTGCTCATAGCCTGCCCTTGGCATAGCCATCCATCCATTCACAAGGTGGTTTGTCTTTCTGAGTGTGTGAATCTTACTGTAACTGGAATTTTTAGAGGAAGAGGCTGCAGCATCTCAACAGGCTAGGCTTGGTCACCTTTTCACACAGGCCAATTAAAGACACAGATGATGATGAGAAGCAGAGAGGTGTAGTCAGTGTGGCCGCACTGGGAAGAGGAAGGGATAAAGGGGTCCAGTGACGGCCAAGTCTGTCTTTGTGGTATTGATGGGAACTTTGGGTTTAAACAGAGGCAAGAGGTCATAAGGCAAGAGGTATGTGAATTAGGCAGTGGCCCATCCCTGCCTGTCTCAGGTCAGGTCCTGAGATGTGGTCTGAAGTCCTTATGGCTGATGGTACAAACTGGTCCTCAGGAGACAATTGCTTCTGTTCACCAGCCTTGCCCTTGTGGATGCCTGCCCTCATCTGGGATTGGTCTGTCCTCTGAGGTTGTGCGACTACAGGTTTAGGGCGGTGATGTATCTCTGTGTTTTCAGCTTTGAAAGGGGTTGAGATAGGTTAGAGGGACCCTTGAGTGCTAACATGCTGACCTATGAGGTAAGCAGGCGACGCCAAGGAGACACAGAATGTCAGTGGAGAGGCCAAGCTGTGTGCCTGAGTGAGGAACTGGCGTTTCCTAGCAGACACAGCCTCCAACAGTTATTGTTAAGAGTGCTTTGCTTGAGGATGGCTACCGTTGGACAAATTCCTGCATCTTCTGCACAATAAGCCAGTCACTAAAATACTAACTGGGTGACCGGTATGTGTCAGGGTTTGATGCATCAAGCATCAAATGGGGTGTGCAGGACAGACTGACTCATGTGATCAAAGACTTACAGCTTAGTGGAGAGGGAAAGTGACGAGGGTAAACACAGGAAAATGACTGCTGAGCACAGCCCTTCTAGGAAGAGACGTAGCAGAGGGAGGCCGAGGCTGGTTTAACTAGGACAGATGGACACACGTGGCAGATGTGCCAAGGCTTAGGCTTTAAATGGTCCTCATTCTCAAGGAGCTGGGAAGACAGAGCCCGGGGCCCTGGGGACGTTACGGCAGACCCTGAAGGGTGTGCTTGGCCTTGAGTCTGTGTAGTGGTGCTGTGGGTGGGGGGAGGGAAGGGTGGGGTGGTACAGCCGGGCGTGAGAGGAGCAGATGGAGAACAATGGGTGCCTGGCATAGGCCTAGCGGCCTGAGCCCAGGAGACGGCGACGGTGCAGCAGTTTGAGGAGAAGCCACCGTGGGAGCAGGGAACCAGGCAGAGAGCTCCCTCCTTAAAGCACTGGAAGAAAGGCCAGAAGAGCCACTCACTGTTGGCTGTGAGCACAAGCACAGGCCCTGTTGGGTGGCTATGGTGGGAGAGTACACAGGAGCCCTTAGGCTCTAGAGGGTTCCACAGCAAAGAACAGAGGGGAAGCCTTGGCTGGAGGGAGGTGGGTGAGGAGAGCCCACAGTTCCTCATGTTGTGGTGATCCCCCCCCCAACCCTAAAATTATTTCCGTTGCTACTTTATAACTGCAGTTTTGCTACTCTTATGAATCATAACGTAAACGCCCATGTTTTCGGATGTTCTTAGGCGACCCCTGCGACGGGGTCATTAGAACCTCAAGGGGGTCGTGACCTACAGGTTGAGAACCAGTGCTCTCAAGCTTTGGCCCCCAGAACTAGGATGCACAGACAGATGTATCTTGTGCCCAGTTATAAGGACTTTTAGTCACTTCTCACTGATAAGGAAGGGCCTTGGGGCCCCCGTCCTACCTGTAAGGGAGAGAGCAGCCCTGCTCTGGGGGCAGGCACAGCTGACACCCCCGCTTTCCGGTTTCATGTTGGCCTTCAGGGAAGGCAGGTTAGGGGCCTAGATCTTGGAGGCAGGCCCTTATGCTTTGTGCAGGGTTTGGGTATTGTTCTGTAGCCATCCAGAAGCCCCTTAGCCAGATAAGGGTTGTGCTCAGCACAGATGCCACGGAGGTAGCCATTACCTGTAGATTAAGAACAGCTGGGTCCCATCTAAGGCAGCAATGGACCGAAGCAGGAATATAATGCCACCTCCACGGTACCATCCATTCAGGATATTTTAGTGGACAATTTTGGACTGGTTGAGATTCATGGCTATTATAGCAGTGTAACATGTTCAGTATAGAAAATATTAAAAATAATGGAGGACAAACAAAAGAAAAACTAGCCGTGTTTCTTGCATGCCTGTATATATTCCCCCCCCCCCCCCCCCCCCCCCCCCCCCCCCATTCTTGAGTGCCTGCTCCATGGTAGGTCTTTTTCCAAGATTTTGGTTAAAATAGTCCTTTTATGGGTGTTTATTTCCCTGTCTGCCTCCTGCGGAAATGAACGACCAGAGAGGGAAATGGTGTGCATGGTCTTACAGTGGGTGCAACGTGAGGCTCTCCAGGATCCAGCTCTTTCCAGGTCGCTCTGATGGAAACGCTGTCCTGTTTTTTCTGTGTCCTCCTGGTGACGGTCACATTTCTATGTTTCACTCAACATTCATCCTCTTTCTAATCTTAAAGGGTTTGTATGTTATGGGAACACTCTACATGTTTTTACTTATTTATTTTCTTCTCTCAAATGTTGGGCATTTTGCTACTGTTCTCTTTATCACTATTTTTTTTTTTTTTAAATAAACTCTCTTGTGACAAGCATAGTGGGGGCCCCTGTGGAGAGATTGTGACTAAATTCCAGATTGTCTTCTGAGTGTTCTCGGAGGTAGAGTGATTTCGTCAGGAGCTAGGAACGTCATAAGTCCCTGGGTACTTGCTGTCTGATTGCTCTCCAGAAGAGCTGTCCCTAGCCAGTGTCCCCAACTGTGTCTGAAGACACTTACTTCCCTCCCTCGACAGTGATGGACGTCCTTGTTATCGCCTCAGACCTATGTGGGCTTAGCTGAAAAGGTACCATTTTGTAGTCTTGAACTAAATCAGAACATTTAGATTTCTTTTTTAACAAACTGGGGAAAGAATGGTTTATCTCTCACATTTTTTTTTTAAGTAGGAAAATTAATCTGAATATTGAGTGAACAAAAATACAAAATTAAGAACATTTGGTCCAGGGCTGGGCTCTTTGAAGCAGTATTTTCAAATTTAGTACTCAGTAATCCTTACCATGGGTGCCCCTTGCACACCTCTGTCACAACCGTCATGTTAATTAGGTGGTTAAATTGCTCAGAGAGATCTGGTGGTGCTGACCCCGGGGCCTCTTTCACCTGCCTTTGTTATTTGGGAGATGCGAATGCCCCGTTTCTGAGCTTTGGGGTTAGGGTTGTCTTAAACGCGCCAGTCCCAGACAAGTGCTGACTGGGCTCCTTTGTGTGGAGGAAGCCTTGAGTCAGGCATTCAGCATGCCTTCCTCCTAACAAGATGGACCGCTGTCTAATGAGATGTTTTAGATTCTTTCTTCCTTTAAATCCTTAGCAAAAAAATGGGCTCCTCAGCCCAGGCCATCAAAACATGTGGCTTTCGGGTGGCTGTTGGCCCCGATAACAGGCGTGTGGGGCTCTCTCACGTCTGGATAAGAACTCAAATTTCAGATAAGGACGAAATGGATTAGAATGCTTTCAAGCTTTTTTTTTTTCCTACCAACAAGACATCTTTCCTTGTTAAGGCCTCTTCAGTTTGATTGAATCCCCAGGCTTATTTGAGGGACTGCTGTATGCACAGGGTGCTGGGGCCTGAGTGATCAGGGGTGGGCATGCTGCCTTGTGACAGACAGGACCGGACCGGGCACTATCAAGGGCAGTGAGTGCTGGCTGAGTTCTGATCTCAGTTCCTCCTCTGGACTCCTGTGAGGGTGCCACCCAATGAGAAACATACAGTGAACTGAGCACACCCACCAAAAAGACTAAGGCCCTGGCTCCCCCTTCATAAGTGACCGTGTGACAGATATGCCTTATGGAAAAACCAAATAAGGATTTACAATATTTAGTTCTATTTTCACCCCAGTTCTGATGGGGCTCTGCTGTCTCCTGTGTACCCGGATGGACACCTTGTATGGTTCTGGTGCTGCTCTTAACAGGCTCTGGGCTGCCTTGCTGTGCAGTGGGTGTAGTGTCTGGATCCGACCACCCCTTCCTTTGGTCTTGCATTGCATGCGTTGTGTAGTCTGCCCTTATCCCCTCCTCAGCCCATGTCTGGATTTGCATCCTGTTTCAGGTCTCTGAGCTGAGCTGTGGGTGGGGTCAGAGGTGCTGACCAGCCCATACTTGCAGAGATAGTTTCTACCTAGGGTGCCTGAGCCCCGCTGTCAGAGTCCATCTCTTCCGCAGTTTTCTTCGTGTGCTTTGTTTGAAACATGTTTTCTTCAAAAATTGTTTTAAAATATCGTAAGAGTTTATATTCTTGCAAGGGACAATGTGGAGAGTTGAAATCAGTGAGGAAGGCTTCCTTACCACCGGTAGAGTGATGAACAGAGTCTCCTCTCTTCGAGAGTCAGCTCCAGTTAATGGAGATGATGCTCAGGTGCTGAAGACATCTTGAGTTGCAGCGTTTCTGTTTGTTCTCATATTTTTGGGCCTTTACACACTTCCCACCCAATTTCTGTAGCCAAATTCGAGACTCAGTTCGCCATGCTCTGATTATATTCTTGTTCTTCTCTAAGGAGCTAAGCAAGTACCTAGGCCTCTCTTGCTGTCAGAGGAGGTTTCCACCCCAACCAGCCCCCGGGGCCCCTGTTCTTGGCCTCAGGTTTGCTAAGCCCTTTGCCCCCTGCACTTGCCACACTGTTCCTCTGGAACGCCTTCCCTCACCCATCAATTGCCTCACCTGCCCTTGTAGTTGAGGGAGCATCTCTGGGTGCCTGCTCTCTATTCTTGGCCTCTTCACCTGACTTATCACATGTGCAGAATCTCCTCCAAGCTCCTTCTCTGGCCAGCCTTGGCTCTAGGCTCTATCTGTGGCTTTGGGGTCAGTTCTTTGAAGTAGGGGTCCTGTAATGTATGCCTTCAACCCTTTTTTTTTCCTGCGAGTCATTTGAAGAAAAAAAACCCAGAAAACCATTGGATTATCTGCTTTTTTGTTTGTTTTTTCAAGTCAGGATTTCTCTGTGTAGCAGCCCTAGCTGTCCTGGAACTCACTCTGTAGACCAAGGTGGCCTCGAACTCACAGAGATCTGCCTGCCAAGTGCTGGGATTAAAGGTGTGTGCCATCACACTTGGCAGGTGATTTTTTTTTTATATTTCTCTCTTTTATTAAGCTATATGTTCCTTAAAAGCATGGATTATGCACATTCATCATTCATTCATTTATCCATTTGTTCTTAAGTATCCAGTGTGGGTCAAGTGTATGTTGATCCTTGTCTTCATCCAGCCTTCAGACAATGGGGAGAAATGTGTTCCTAGAAGCAAACAAGTATATATTTTTTTCGTGGTTGTATTTTATATATCTACATACTTTATGCATATATGTAAATATGTGAACTTTTTTTTTTTATCATTCTAACAAATACCTGGTATAATCATCTTATAAATGAAGAATGTGTCATGGTCAGCAGCTTTGGCAGTTCCAGTCTGTGGTCCATTGGCCCCAGAGATTTCAGGCTTGTGAGGGAACATTGCTGGAGCGAAGCTTCTCATTTCAGTGTCCAAGAAAGGAGTGGAAGGGGTGAAGGGGAGGGGCCATGCTCCCACAGTCCCCTTCAGGTCCATGACCTGAGACGTGCTAGACCCTGCCAACTCACGACTTCCATTATCAAGATATGGGCCTTGGAGGGCATAAAAGATCTAAACTATAGCTGTCATAACACACACACACACACACACACACACACAGTGACTGGCATCTAAACTAGTAGACACAATTACCTGAACTCAGAGGCTAGCAGCTTGGACATGGCTGTGGAGGGCACTAATGCTGAGGCTTCATGAGAACCCCATAGCTGGTCTTCATGAGTATATCAAGTATTGTGGACTATGGGGGTCCAGCCCCTCAATAGTCCCCTCCCAGGGCCGGGAAAGAATCTACAACCAGCTGATAATTAATCTTTGAAGAAAGGAAATGAATCTATGTCCACGAAACTCCTTAGTCCATACACTTTATTATTCACTGTTCTCTCTCTACAAGCTTATACTCTGCTCTCATTTTTAGCTCCTTTCTTGCCCAATTTCTCTTTACATTTATCTGTTGTCCCCTCTAGGTTCTATCTTAATTTCTTCATCTTAGTTCTGGCCCTTCTAGGTTCTCATCCATTTAGTTCTTTCCCCTATCAGCTCCTCTCCCGTCTCCTTCTCTCTTATCTGGCTCTTCCTCATCTTGTTCTTCCCCAACTGGCTCTTCCTCATCTTCCATCTCGTTCCTCTAGTTCTTTCTTCTAGCCCTTCAATCTAGTTCTTCCCCATCTCAGTTTATTTCTCTCAAGTTCTTACCCATCTAGTTCTTCCATTCCCTTTTCTCTTCTCCATCCTCCAGTGCCCTGGAAGTCCTGGTATATATACACTTGCAAGCAATATTCCCTTAGCAGTGCAAAGCCAGGCTTCCAGGGTCAAATGGAGGGATGATAAGAATCACACAGAGGGGCTGGAGAGATGGCTCAGAGGTTAAGAACACTGGCTGTTCCAGAGGTCCTGAGTTCAATACCCAGCTCCCATATGGTGGCTCATAACCATCTGTAACGAGATTTGGCTCCCTCTTCTGGCCTGCAGGGATACATGCAAACAGAACACTGTATACATAATAAATAAATAAATCTTAAAAAAAAAAGCATCACATAGAGAGGCAATAACCGTTAATTATCATTTGCAACCCCAAAGGGAAGTGACCAATGGGGAAATGAATTAACTAAAGGCTAAATTCAGGTAATATCTAAGAAGAGGGATCTTATGTGCTCAACTATAGTCTTAAACGTGATTAGTAGAAAATGTTAAGAATCTGTAAGTTGTTAGGTCAATGGGAGAAAATAAAAATGCCTTCTTTTTTCCTGTGGCTCCTATATGTCCAAGCTATCTGCCTGCCATTTTTCTGCAGGGTGGGAGAAAGTGTGCTTGGTCGCTAGGCAATCTGTGCATAGGTAGATGCCTCTGGTGATAGTTAAAGGGAGATCTGGAACTGGAGGAAAGATTTGGGAAAGGAGGTAGTTATGCTTAATTTGCCACATCTGCCAGACCTTCTCAAACAGGTAGCCTGGATGCTTAAGTCTGTACTTAGAGAGTACAGAGGTATCTCTGATAAGGTACTTTCCTCCATTTGGAGGTGGACCTGGCCAGATGCTGCCAATGATGATAATTACAGGGAGGCTTGAACTGGGGTTCTGGCTGAGCATAGCTGTCAGCGCAGAAAGTTATCTAAATATTCCTAGAAGTGGTTAGGTAAGGAGTTAGAGGTCTATAAAGTTAGTAAGGATGTAAGAAAGGAGGGTCCGAGCTAAATTGTGTAAAACTATTACTTAATGTTTACCTGACCTAGGCAGTGTCTCCTTGTGGAATTTGCCTTAAATCAGGAGATCTTCATGTGAACTGTTATTACTGCTGGTCCTTGAAAGTGGCTAAGGGAGATATCTGATTCCAGAGGAAGGCTTTCCTGAGTCTGTTCTCCAAAACCTGGAATGTGTATGTCCAGAGAGTGATCAGTCCACACTGTTAGCCCTTCTTAGGGAAAAGTCAATTGGGAAAACTATGAAGGCACACATGATTTTTGTAACAGAAGACAGCTGATATATAACAAGCCAAATAACACCAAAAGCTCCTTGGAATTTGGCTTCCTCTGGAGGAAATCCTTGATCCTTCCAGGTAGTGACTTTGGCATAACCAGCTGAGTTCTTATGATATATTCCTGCGGCCTGCAGCAATCAAGTCCCACAATGAACTATGTGAGAACTGGGTGTTGCTGCCTCTGAACTGAGCTGGTCACCAAGGCCCCCTCCTTGCCACATGCAGTAGAGGATGAGGAGGGACACAACTTGACCTAGAGGCTTCTCTCTCTCTCTCTCTCTCTCTCTCTCTCTCTCTCTCTCTCTCTCTCTCTCTCCTCTCTCCTCTCTCCTCTCTCCTCTCTCCTCTCTCCTCTCTCTCCTCTCTCTCCTCTCTCTCCTCTCTCTCCTCTCTCTCCTCTCTCTTCTTCTCTTCTTTTGTCTCTGCTCTTTTTGAGGGTTGATCACTTCTACCTTGTCTTGGTGAGAGAGGACATGATGCCATTCTGACTGTGTAAACACAGGTGAGTAAAGATAAGCTCACTCTGATAGTGTGATCAGAGAGCATAAGCCTGTCCCCCATACTCCTTGACAGCCGATCCGAGGGGAAGGTGCTAAATCTGTGAGTAGGCTCTTCTGAGCTCTTGCCTTGCAGTGATGTCATCAAGGGGACATGGCTGGCTGGTCTTCCTCCAAGGATTGCCAGCCAGACTACCTTCTCAACGCAGATCATCACAGTGACAGGTGGTGCTCGAGGGCAGGCCTGACAGACTGCTCCCTTCTCCCCTTCCCTGGGCAGATGTCCCTCAGGGTTGGCGGGAGGTGTCTGGGGGTCCATCCCACAGACCTCGAAGGAGAGCAAGCGTTCTCTGGCTGTGGTTACAGCATCGCCCTTTTGGTCACAGCCTTAGAAGTGGCTCTCACAAGAGATTCTGCTCCTGCCCCTTAGTTTTTCACAACCTGACGGCAGAGACAGCATCAGTGACGTAAGCCAGAACGCCCTGTGCCCAGTGTCTAAAGAGCAGTTCTCCCAGGAGCTCCTCTATTCCAGGAGCTGCCGCTTTCTCCCCTAGGAAGCTCACAACACCGGGGTGTGACGGTGAGGGTGTTCTGTGGCCTGGCAGTCCTTTTCCTTACAGAAGAAGTTGGCTATGAAACCTGCAGGGAGCCAGGCATGGTGGTGCACACCCGCGACGCCAGCATTTTCCTCCTTGTGGCCCTTTCTCCCACTGTGCAGTCAGGCCCTTCCGGTGTTGTGGAGGAAGCCACACACCTGCTCCCTAGTCACAAGTGTCCTCCCCAGGGACATTGGTCTTCAGGGACAGCCTTCCCCACATGTCACTCACAGGGCAACGGAAACTAAGGCGTGTGAGCCTGGGTGTAGATTGGGGATGCCCAGGCTCTGGAGGGTGAGAGCAGGCCCCGCCTGCCTTAACCAAGTGTAACCTCTGGCTGGAGGGATGGAAGAGGGAGGTGAGCTCTGGGGAAGTGTGCTCCCTGCCCATCCCCCTTGCCCCAGAGAACCTCATCACCATTTTATTTTGAGGCCTTTTACCTTCTCTAAGGTCTGAGTCCCTGGTAATGAACCCTTCACTGGGAGAGGGGCAGTAGGGACAAAGGGGACATCCGGACTCCTTCGCAAAGCAGTGGCAGCGGCAGCGACCCTGTTTTCTTCATCTTGCATGCTGAGTTTGCCTAATCTGAAGATTTAATGAGATAACAGACGTGAAAGTGTGTGTCTGGGACCTGGTAGGTGATTACGATTTTAACAGTCTAATGCATAAAACTTCAAACTGAATGAAAGAGTCCCCTGTATCCTTCTGGTGGCTTCTGCAGTTCTTGGCCCTGCGTCACTCACCCACGCCATCCCTTCCCGTTCCCAACTAGGACATCCATCGGCAAGGATGACAGTAGGGATGTCTAGGTACTTGTTTTCAAGTTGAACAGGGGTGGGAATCTCAACCCTACAGTGTTGACGATGGAAACACTCACCATTCATTTCTACCTCCCTGGAGAACCTTCATTTCCTCCCTCTGTCAATCATGGTCCTGACTCCCTTTGATTCATTCACCAGTGTCTATTTTAGAAGGCCAGGGAGCAGGCCCCACACTGTAAGTTCTCTTCTGTGCCTGGCTTTCTGTGGTCAGTGCCGTGCTCACAAGGTTCATTCATGTTCATACTTATTTCTGTTGCCAAGTCTTTAGTCCAGTATACAGGCATACCACACGTTATGGCCTTACCTTTGACATGAGTTTTGGGTATTATTAAATGAAGCTGTTATGAATATTATTTTATAAGTCATTTTATGGGTATGACATTTTATGGGTATTGGTCATGTGGAGACACTGGTATTTGTCTAAGAGTGGAATTGCTGGTCGTATGTTGAGTTCATGCTTTATGTCATAAGAGTGATTAGATCACTGTCTTGCAAATGGCTTCACCATCTGGTAACATGGGAGAGTTGCAGGCACCCCTCGTCCACCTGGCTGTTATCTCACCTTACATTTCAGCATGTTCTAATGCTGCACTTTTCTCACGAGCTCATTGGCCACTGATATGCTCTCCTTCCTTAAGTGCCTCTTGAAGTCGTTTGTCCATTTTGGGAGTGGTTTATATTTTGATTGCATGTATATACTCTTTGCATATGGTGATGTGCATGCACACACACATGTGCACACTTCAAGTAGCTACCTCTCCTAGTCTGGCTTGCTTCTTTCTTTTAAAAAAAAAAATCAGATTTTTTGAAGTGGGTTTTGCATGCATTAAAGTTCACTCATTTTGTTGTATGATTTTGTGAATTTTATTTCTTATCACACATTAGTTTTTAAGCTAGTATATAAAACAATGGATTTCACTGTGACTTCATGTATTTATAGTTATATAGATTCATATTCACCTTCCCTATTACTCTTTTGTGTTCCTTGCCCCCATCTCCTTCTTGTCCCCTTCCTCTCAAGTAGTTCCCTTCTGCTTTCATGGTGTGTGTGTGTGTGTGTGTGTGTGTGTGTGTGTGTGTGTGTGTGTGTATATAAACATGCTGTGCTGTGCTTCATACCCCCTTTTCCACTCTTGTTTGCCCGATCTGGCCTTTAGAGCTCTTCTATCCCCACATAGACTTCCTTCTGTTTCCATGGATTAAAATAATACGAAGGAAAACATGTGCTGTTTGTCTTTCTGGGTCTGGCTTGTTTCACTGAACATGATGATCTCTGATTCCATGTTTTCTTGAAACTGACGATTTCATTCTCCTGGCAGCTGGTTAGAAGTCCATGGTCGATACGCACCCAGTCTTCTTCATCTGCCCATCTGCTGCTGGACACTCAGTGAGCCCCATATCTTGGTGCCTGTGAGTAGTGCAGCAATAAACACGGTCATGCAGGTGTTTCTGGTGTACCGACATAGATTCCTTATGTCTGTATGCAGGAGCGGGATAGCTGGATCATATGATGTTCTATTTTTAGGTTTTTGAGAAAGCTCCTCATCAATTTCCAGAGTGTCTGCTCCAGTTACTGTTCCCACCACCAGGGAATTAGGCTTCCTGTCCCACCTGCAGCCTTACCAGTGTTTGCTCTCATTTGTTTCCTTGGTGCTAGCCACCCTTACCAGAAGGAGATGGAATCCCAGTGTGTTTTTAATTTGCATTTCCCTGATGGATAAGGATGTCGAACAGTTTATATATTTATTGGCCATTTGCATTTTTAATTTGAGAACTCTGTTCATTTGCCCCTTTATCGATTAGATGATTTGTTTGTCCTGCATTTAACTTCGTGAGTTCGTTATAGATTCTCTATATTAATCTCTTGTCACATGTACAGTTGGCAAAGACTTCCTCCTTGCTCGTGGTTTGCTTTGTTGTACAGGGCTTTTTAATTTCATGTGATCCCACCTGCTGCATTGTGCCCTTGCTTGTCTTTGTGAGTTTTGACAAACTCATATCTGACCACATCAACACTAGTAGAGTATGATCACTATGTCGAGTAGCAGTCCGGGCAGCCGGAACCACCTCTGGGACCTATCATTCCTGCAGATTTTCCATGGTTCTCCTTCTGCGACTCTTGAGTGGCCACTATGGGCTGTCCTTATTTCGGTCATGTGCTGCAGAGGTGGCCCGAAGCCTTGTACTGTGGTGTTTTGTCTTTTTCCTCTTCTCTATTGGTCACTGACTGAGTATGTAGGCTTTGAAATATCTTAGCTACTTTTGTCCAGATGATTTCCCCCAGCTTTTGTGCAGGGGACCCTGTCTTGTCCTCTGAATTCTTCCTGGAACCTGTGTGAGATATCTGCGTTGTTCAGTGTGGCCTGGTGGCAGGAAGGAACTACAGCTTGAATAGGACCAGGTGTCCTATGTGCCCCCACACATCCAGAGGCAGGCACAAGGGGGACCAGGGCCCCAGGGATCAGTATGTTGCCTCTAATCAGCCTATCTCCCCTTTGTGCCTGTCTCACCATGGAGCAAGAAATAGTCTGGCTTATCTGAACATTTTCCCCATGGTAATTGCTAATTACATGTCAATTATTCAAAGAAAATCCTACATTACTTTAAGCTACCGTTGTGTGTGAACGTATATATTGCATATCCATGTGTACGCACGGATGAGCTTATTTTAAATGAGGCCACTGCTGGTCAAGGTTCCTGAGGACCTGATGCATTTAAGTTTCTGCTGCCACTGTAATCTGGTCCAGTCCCTGAGGATGACCCCCTGTACTATAGTGACATCCCTTGCCTCCATTTAAAACAATTCAAAACCAAAGGAAGAAAGCATGCATGAAGAATCTTCCTGAAGATTAGAGCAAGTTAAATGCCAATTAAAAGAAACATTTTTTTTGGGCAGGATGTGGCTCATTTAGAAGACAATATATTATGCGATCCTTAGAAGATGCTGATTTGAGTTGCTTTAGTAAAATACCCAAGGTTGGATCATTTAACAGAGAAGTTTATTTGGTCATGTGCAGAAGGAACCCAACACATGCAGTCTCCTTGCTTTGTGACAAATAGAGAGAGAGAGCTGATTTCAGTCCTGCACTAACTCACTAATTATTCAGGCTGGTGGAGTCTCCAGAGCCTTATCAGCTCCTAACAGTTCCACTGCCACTTGGCACCAAGCTTTGAGCATGTGAACTTGGGGGTCTGTCACGTTCTGGGTGTGTATTGGTCCCCCAAGTTCACATGCTCAAAGCTTGGTGCCATATACATTTGGGTTATTTGTATTCAGCAATGTGGCTGTCTCTAAGTTGTGGGCAAGTGGACTAGGCCTGGGGACTGCCCTGCAGTGAAGCCATAAAGAGGCCATCCCAGACCCCTTCAGAGCTCTCAACCTCCTGTGGTCTTGCCTGTGTTCACCGCACATCCTACCACCCCGAGGACTTAAGGGAGAGCCACATTACCATTACCCTGTAGAGGCCTTACCTTCTTATAAGGGTCTGAACAATTTGAACTAACACTGAAGGTTAAGCCAACCTGCCCTCTGAATTGGAGTCCATTTCTATCACTGTTACTATGCTGGGCCAGTGGTGGAAATGGGCAGAATTGCTTCTCTGGCCACAGGTCATGAGTTCTGCCATTGCGTTTACACTCTTGAGCACCTACATGAGCTGGGTGGTCTTAGGATGGAGGGCATCAGCATCTCTCTCACTCATAGGTGTACCTGCTCAGAGCTGGGGGCCTGGCAGATACTTGTTTGTGTTAGGGAGCGGGGCACGGCCGGTTAGCTCCTGCATTTCAGAAAGTCGTTTTCTCAGCATCATTTTAAAATCCCATTTTCCTTCTAATGTTCGTTATTCCCAATATATTGTGTATGCAAGGGAAATTCAAGGGTGAATTACTCAATATAGTAACACAAATTAAATAATCAAACTTGCGTTGACACCAAAGGGTTCATGTATAATTCAGGTAGTTAAGACTCACTGATTTAATTTATTAGGTGAAGCTAGATTGTGGTGCCAAATGAAGAGCTGTTACGAAGGAGGCTTGAACAAGTGTCCAGCATGGTGCTGTTTGTGGTAAACTAATTAGGGTTTGATTGCTGCCTACAAAATACAAATGTACTAATTAAGCGGTTTTGATCTAAGAATTTCATAATATAGGTGATCGGCCATTTTGGCTTCACCTGGCATACAAGCTCATCAGGAGGCTGGCTTAGACTTGCCCTTTGGAGTGATGGCTGTGAATGATAGTGATGTCTTTAAAACTAAAAAATAGTTCATTAAGTGAATAAGACTCCCAAGTCCATCCTGCAGATGGAACAGATTCTTTCCCTTCAGCTACCCGCTTCAATCTTTTGTGTGGCTTGTGGCATTGGTGGTTTCTTAGTCACTGTTCTAGTGCTGTGAGGAGACACCATGACCAAGGCAACTTAGCAAAGAAAGTGCTTAATCAGGCTTTGCTTATAGTGTCAGAGGGCGAGTCTGTGTTCATCATGGTGGCCATCATGGTGGCAGGCAGGCAGACACTGGAGCAGTAGCTGAGAGCTTACATCTGACCTACGAGGCAGAGAGAAAGAGAGAGAGAAGGGGGTTGGAGAATGAGAGAGCACACACCTGGGTATGGGTTTTTGGAACCAACAAGGCCACACCTCCTAATCCTTTCCAAAACTGTCCTGCCAACTAAGGACCAGGCATTCAAATATATGAGCTTATGGGGGGATATTTCTGATTCAAACCAGCATGTCCTGCTCCCTGGCCCCCATAGGCTTATAGCCATATGATGCAAAAATGCATTCCATCTAACTTCAAAAGTCTCCATAGTCTTTCAGAATCTCAAGACTATTTAAGAGTCCAAACTCTTCTGAGATGCCAGGCAATTTCTTAACTGTAACTCTTAGTAAAAACAAAAAGCAAATTACATACTTCCAGCATACACCCGCGCAGACTATAAATGATTAGTCCACAAAACAGGAAAGAGAGCATAGTTAGGGAATACTGGACCAAAGCAAGACTGAAACCCAGCTGGGCAAACTCCAAATTCTGACTCAGGTGGTGCTTTGAAGGTCCCATTCCTTCCAGCTTTGTTGACTGCAACATACTTCTCTTTCTCTGGCGGATTCCACTTCCTGTATGTGGTTTTCCTTAGAAGACATCCCAGAGCTCTAGCATCTCCAACGTCTTGGGGTCTTCAGTGCGTTCTAGGCTTCACTTTTGCAGCTTCATGCCATGTCCTCTCCTGGCCATGATGCAGGGACTCCTGTGACACATGCCTGACCTGGTGACTTTCTTTAACTGTAGAGGAAGATTCCATCACCCTTTATTCCAGTATCCTTCTTGACTCTAAATCTAGGACCATGTGGCCAATTCTGCCAAGTTCTGCTGTTTGGGGGTGGGTGGGTGGGTGGGTGGGTGGGTGGGTGGGTGTGGCTGGAATTTGTCTCCCTCCTTGACTTTCATTTGCTCAGAATTTCCTTTGTAGTTACTCTTTAGGTGGAAGAAATCCTTCAGGCCTTTTCCTTTCACAGGTTGCAGGATTGGTTGGGTGGGTTCTTGCCCTGAGGCCACCACTCCCTTTATTCCATTCGCATCAAATCTTTCTTTAAATTTATCATCTGCTTGAGAGCTGGGCTTGGCTTCAACATTAAGTTTCCTAGTGTTCTTTTTTCTCTTCAATCTCTATATTTTGATTCTTTTCCTCCTGTTTGCCCTTTTTCATTGTATATCTAAATAAGAGTGATTACTAATGATACAGTCAATACTAGATTGTCTTGAAATCTCCTCTGCCAATGAAATTAATATAAAACTTAATTTAGCCTCAGGCAGATTCTTAGGACAATGGTCAAAAGCAGCCACATTCTTTGCCAGAATATCACAAGAGTTGTCTCTAGGCCACTTGCTAATATTCTTCTTTTCTGAACTCTCTTGAGCTGGGCATCCATTGCCATTAGTACCAATGTCCTCCATGCTCCTAGGAGGATAGCCCATTAATCTCCACTTACAGCATTAAATTGCATTTCTAGTTCAGAGTTCCAACTTCTTCCATATTTCTCCCAAAATCTTCTTGGTCAGGCCTGTTACAGCAATACTCCAGTCCCTGGTACCAAGTTCTGTCTTAGTCATTATTATATTGCTGTGAAAAGACACCATGACTAAGAAACTTATAAAGAAAGCATTTAATTGTGGGCTTGCTTACACTTTCAGAGGGTGAGTCTATGACTGTCATGACAGGGAGCATGGCAGCAGGCAGGCAGTCACGTTGCTGGAGTAGAAGCTGAGAGCATACATCTTGATGCATAAGCAGGAAGCCGAGAAAGGGTAACTTTTGAAACTTCAAGCCCAACCCCAATTGACACACCTCCTCCAACAAGGCCATACCTCCTAATCATTTCTATAACTGTTCACCAACTATGGCTTGTACCAGGCTTTTTCTTTTGGGCCACTAACCAGCTCCCAAATCATGACACAGAGACTTATTATTAGTTTTGAGTGCTCGACCTTAGCTTAGGCTTGTTTCTTGCTAGCTCTTTTAACTTAACTTGTTTCTCTTCATCTGTGTTTTGCCTCAGGGCTTTTTACCTTTCTTTCCTTTTGTATATCTTACTTCCACTGCTTCTCCTGTCTGGCTTCTGGCCCTGGGTGTGTCCCTCTCTTCCTCATTCTCTCCTCCTCCTTCTCGCCTTGATTCCTCCTTCTATTTATTCTCTCTGCCCACCAGCCCTACCTATCTCTCTCCTGCCTACCTATTGGCCATTCAGCTTTTTATTAGACTCATCACGTGCCTTGGGCAGGCCAGGTGAAACAAATGCAGCACATCTTTACATAATTAAACAAATGCAGCATAAAACAAAAGCAACATACCTTTACACAGAGTAATATTTTACAGCATAAACAAATGTAATATATCTTTGCCCAGGTAAAATAATATTCCATAAACAAGGGACCAAACATTCAAAAAATGAGCCTATGGGAGCTGTCATAGTTAGGGTTTCTATTGTAGTGAAGAGACACCATGAGCATGGCAACTCTTTTTTTCTTTCTTTTTTTTTTTCTTCGAGACAGGGTTTCTCTGTGTAGCTTTGGTGCCTGTCCTGGATCTTACTCTGTAGACCAGGCTGGCCTAGAACTCACAGAGGTCCGCCTGGCTCTGCCTCCCTACTGCTGGGATTAAAGGCGTGCGCCACTACCGCCCAGCTAGAGCATGACAACTCTTATAAAGAAAATCATTTAATCGAGGTTAGCTTACAGTTTAGAGGTTTAGTCCATTATTATCATGGTGGCATGTCTGCAGGCATGGTGCTGGAGAAGGAGCTGAGAGTGCTCCATCTTGATCCTCAGGCAAGGAAGTGAACTGAGTGTCACACCAGGCATAGCTTGAGTATAGGAGACCTCAAAACCTGTCCCCTCACAATGACACACTTCCTCCAACAAGGCTACACCTACTCCTACAAAGCCACACCTCTTAATATTGCCACTCCCTTTGGGGGCCATTTTCCTTCAAACCACCACAGGGACCATTGTCATTTAAATCACCACAGGCAACCTTAGGACCAATCACAGCAGAAGGAGGAGGCTTCTCTTCCCTTCTGTCCTCTGAAAGCTCCAGTTGCAGTTAAAGTGTGTGTGTGTGTGTGTGTGCGCGCTACACATTTTTTTTTCTTTAAATGACAGCTAGTTGGTGGCCCCAAAGGAAAAGCCTGGTACAATCCATAGTTGGTGAACAATTATAGAAATGATTAGGAGGTACGGCCTTGTTGGAGGAGGTGTGTCAATTGGGGTTGGGCTTGAAGTTTCAAAAGTTACCCTTTCTCGGCTTCCTGCTTATAGATCAAGATGTATGCTCTCAGCTACTACTCTAGCAACGTGACTGCCTGCCTGTCTTTCAGGGTGTTCGGGGCTTGTAGGCTGGCTGGCTAGTGAACCCCAGGGAACCCTCCTGTCTCTGCCTCCCCAGCATTTCAAGTACATGCCACCATACTTTACATTTTACATGGGTGCTGGGGACCGAACTGAGTTTCTCATGCCAGTAAAGCAAGTACTTTACCCACTGAGCTGTTGACCCACCCTTGTATTGTTCTCTGAAATAGCTCCAGGTCTCCCCAGGCTACCTCTCTGACATCCCCTAAGCAGTTCTGTTTCGTCCCTGAGTACCAACCATAGCCAGCACTGCGGATCTGCCAACCAAGCCATCTTTGTCATTGCTGGCCAGGAACTCGGACATCCAAAGGGACCGGAAGTTCCCACTGCAGATCACATACTAAGTGCAGCGTCTGGAAGCTGTAAGACAACGGAATTAGCCAGTGCACACTCCCATGGCTTTGGTACCCAGTGAGCAACTCTTCCTCCTGTACATCCAAATGTTCCTTCTTGGACCTTTGAGGTGTGGGGCCAAATGTGCTCCCCAAATAATGTCCTTGGAGCCAGGACAGGGCTGTGTCACTAGACTTCATTTAGAAGTGTCTTGTGTGAAGTCTCCACGCATGAGGGACTTTCTCTGCAGGTACTTCATGAGAACAACTGAGTTAGAAGTTCCAGAAGCCAGTCATACCAATGTTACGGTCCCTTCCATTAAGTACAGATTCCCTCTGCCCTCATGCAGGCTTGGTTGCAGCTCTCCCTGGAATGCCAGGTCCATAGATGTCTAAGCGCCTCATACAACGAAGTGCATTATTGCTTACAGTGTGCACACATCCTTCATATCATTCTGCATCACTAGATTATTTAAGACACCTAACATGCTGCAGGTATTCATGATGCCATGTTTAGCTAAGAATATGCGCGCGCGCGCGCGCGCGCACACACACACACACACGCACACACACACATGTCCCTGAGGTGCTGGATTTTATCTGGGCCCAACATATCCTAGGTGTTAAGTAAACTCTTGGTACTTTTATCCTCCATGTAATTACTTCCTAGTTAATTTCTTTTCTGTGACCTATTTACAAACTGTAATTTAGAGCAAATCCAATTAAAATTCTGAGAGTCATCTTGGGGGGGGGTGCGGAATGGGCCATCCCGCTATGCCTGCTGTTGGGAGCTCATAGGTCTTTTCCCAGCATATGTCCACTTGTGCAGTTCAATTCAGGGCATTTCAAGGGCTGTTTCCTGGCTGACCATGGGGAAATCATATGAAATGGGGGCACCGTTGCTGTTCTGTGCAGCCCACAGCCATCTGGTAACCGTTCGCACATCTTCCACATCTGTTCTCACCACAGTCTAGGTCTCCCATGAACTAAGGAATGACCCCCCCCCCCCCCAGCTATCTCCATGTCTCTTGCCTGTGTCAGTGTAGACTTTATTCACAACGGTCTGACCACTACCAAGAGCAAGTATTGTGGAGTGGGAGGAATTCTGGACTCCCAAGGGGAAGTACAGATTGCTGGCAGACAAAACCCCTGGCCCAGTGGTACAAAGACTGAGTTCAGTAGCCTGGCCCTGGGCCAGGGAGAGGTCCCTATAAGAGGAAGGCGCTCTGGTGAGTGTAGGCACTGAGCAGGTGGGACGAACATGGCAAAAAGGGTTTCCTTGGTCCCTGCTTCACTGGCCCCAGTTTAGAGGCCAGGAAGCTGAGGTAGTGAATGAGTAGCTACAGCTTGTCTCCTAACCAAATACAACAGAACTTGGGCAGGTTCTGGCTTCCCAGAACACCCAGGTGTTTGGGCTTCTTTGGAGCAAGCCGGCACCTTTGTTTTGAATAGATTTTAACCGTGTGAAGATGAGATGGGAATTTAGTACTGAGGTGGCCCAGTGATCCAACAGGTAGGCCAGACCGAGTGCTGAAGACTGTATTGTCCACCTGTCTGCATGTTCTTTCCTTTTGTCAAAAGGAATGTTGTCCCGCCACTGCTGGCTTCTGCCGCCTTCTGTTGGCTTATCTGGTCTAGAAGAGAGAACTGTGGTTCATCGACATGATGGGAACTTTCCTCCTGGTATAGGAAGCTGCCAATAGCTACCCATTTCAGGGACTCCTGGCCAGAGGCCTTCACCTCCTGCAGCAAACAGTGGAGTCTTCTGTGTGTCGAGCCCATCCGAGCCACGATGCCTTGTCCTTTCTTCTTAGCCTAGAATAGCCCTGGCCCCAGAGAAATGCCTGGTGTTGATTCCAGTGCTACCTGCCCGGACTGTGGCCAGGATTCAACTGGCCCAGTGTCTTTAAAACCTCCAGAGGAAGAATCTCATGGCTTTTTTCTCTATACAGTGCTCTGGCTGCCCCCCCAGCCTCCAGTCTTCAGACCTCTGGGATGTATGGGTCAATTTCTCCTGCATCTATCAACTCTCTGTGGCTGGGAAAACTCAATGCTGATCACAGGAGAACTTCAGGGGTGTTCTGTGTATGCTTCCTGCCTTCCAGGAGCCCAAAGCCTGCAGATTGACACCTGAGCTACTAAATGGGCAAGGGCATTACTGTGTCCCATCCTACTACCTTTCAACGAGTCTGTCCTTACCAATTATAGGATGCCTTATTATTTCTTCTGCCTGTGTGTGTTCTTTTCTGTTGTTCTTTTCAGCCTAGAATTGCATTTCCCCAAACTCCTCCAACACGGAATTCTAGGTACACACCAATGAGTGTCACTTTGTGAAGCCAGAATGTGGAAGGAAGTTGCTGGTCTCCCACAATCCAGCACTGCACAAGCACCGAGCTGGGCTTCACATTTCTCGAGGAAGGGGTCATGTGGGTTAGTGTATAATTGGAGTAGGAATTTGTTCTCCCTGCCAAATACAGCAGTTGAGTTATGAAAATTAATTAATTGCATATGTCATTGTTGAAAGGTACTGTGCCTTAATGAACAGTCCAAAAAAGCCACAGAAGACGGATGTTGACTAAATCCCCAGGTCCCAGGGAAGAAGGGATTCATCTCCCCCTGGGAAAAGCCTTTTTGGAAAGACTGTTGTTCTTTGGGCCTCAGAGGACAGGATGAGTCCAGCTGGTGGGGAAGAGGGGTTAGCATCCTCAGAATGGTCTGTCTTAGGAACAGGGACACAGGTACCTTGTGGGGTATGGAAAGGAGAGTGTGAAACATGAACCCAGAAGGGCAAAAGGGCACTGAGTACATTGATGAGCTCTTCTGGGTACCATGTGCTGGTAGGGATATTCGCTGAGTGACCACGGTGTGCCCAGGGCTACTGTATGCTGGCGATGAGGTTAAGGTACAGTTGGAGGGAAGGCAGGTTGTAAACACACAGGAGAACAGCCAATGCCAAGAAATAGGAAGGCCATGGCCAGGGCGACAGGTTGGCCCCACAGTGAGAGTCCCAAGAGGCAGTGAAGCTCTCTATGGGGAAGCGCTGTCAAAGCCAAGCCTCAGTGAGCCACATAGACTCACAGGGCAGATGGAGATGTAGGGAGAAACAGCAGCTGGACGCAGGCTGTGGGGCTCAGGGGGTGAGGATGGGTCATGGGGAAAGGGTAGTGACAGGAAGCTTTCTTGGAAAAGTGGAGTTTACATTTCAAGCAAAAAAAAAAAAAATCATGTTCTGGTTTATTTGTTTCCCTTAAAGACTTTCCTTTTGCAGATGGAGCTGCGCGGCAGCTTTGTGAGGTGCACTGTTGAGATTGGGGCTGGCAGAGAAGTGCTGCCCCGAGGAAACGCAAGTTCCTCACATGGCCCCAGTAGAGTGGAGTTTGTTTGTTGTCTTTAATGTCCATGTTTGAGATGTCTTTAGGAAAATAAGCATTATCTGTAGGCGACTCTGATGATATCCGCTGTGTTGAGGCCTCTGACTCCCAGCTAGATTCCCACGCCCCTTGATTTTCCATCGTTCTCTGCAGTCTCACTGCCTGCCCCACTCACTGTCCCTCCCCACCCCGGCCAGATCCCCCGCGGGCTTGCATGAAGCTCCCCAAATGGGATGTCGAGTTTTTAACTCCTTGTCCAAGGCTCTTCTGCTTGCTTACCATGTCTTTCGTCTGTACCCCGCTTTCCCCTCTCTACCTCCTTGCTGACTTGGCCACCCCTTCAGGTGTCTACTCAGGCACCTCCTGCCTAGCCTGGCCCTCATCTCCAAAGGTTCTTCCCCATGGTGAGCACCTCCTGGGCATGCGTGGAGGTGTGAGGGTTCAAGAGAAGCTGAGTTTAGGGCTAAGCACATGGTTGGAGAGCCATCCACATAAGAAGCCCTGTGGTAGGAGCTTGGAGATTCGAGGGCCTCATTTGATGAGAACTGGGCAGGGGTTTTAAGATGGTTTCTACACGGGGTTAATACTCTCATTTATAGGCTGCTAAATTGACACCAAAACCCAGTGGACACTTACAAGGACTATTTTAGAACTCACTGTCAGTGGCGCCACAATCCAGTATCACAAACCCTATCTCCAGCACCTTATGTATTAAAGATTTCAAGTATCAGTTATGAGAGAGGAAATTAATCCCCGTTGTCATTTGTCACCTATGTGGATCTCAGCTCATTTAAGGGCTGGCTTGGGCATCTCCTAAAACCAGAGCAGACAGTCTCCCAGAAATCAGGAGTAGACAGTCCCTGTGAGGCTGTTATGGGATCGTGTATGTAGTAGGCTCAGAAGAGCGAAAGATCCTAGGTAAGGGAGATAGGACCCAGCTCAAGGCAGTGACTGCAGGGAAGAAGTGACTCCCTTGTCTACTCCACATATACTTCATTAGACACCAGTTTAATAGCTGTATGTGTGGGTCTGTGTTTATGTCTTGCATTTCATTAGAAACATTTGGCATGAGACATACTTTCTTTACAAAATTTTCAGTGTGTGATATAGTATTGTTAACTATAGGCCATAAAATGCCTGCAGTATAATATTGTGTATCCACTCTACTGTTCTTCCTCAACTTACATGACAAAAGTATATAGGCTTGGTTAACAGCAGTCCATTGCCCATTCTAAGCCCCTGGAGCAAACTTTTGACTCTCTGCTCCTGTGAAGTTTGCTGGGTTTTTTGTTGTTGTTTTGGTTTTTGGTTTTTCAAGACAGGGTTTCTCTATGTAGCTGTGGCTGTCCTGGAACTTGCTTTGTAGACCAGGCTGGCCTCCAACGCATGGAGATCCACCTGCTTCTGCCTCCCGGGGGTTAGAATTCAAGGCATGTGCCACCATTACTCAGCGAAGTTTGCTATTTTACATTCAGATATATAAATCACTATTTGTCCTCTTATTTGACCCTTCTATTTACTAGCTTCATGTCCTTAGGTTTCATCCATGTTGTAGCATATGGTAGGTTGTCTGTGTTTGTTTGCATTTTGAAATAGCCTTATTGAGATGTAGTTGACACAATGAACTGTGCATATTTAGAACATACAGTTTTGACCTGTGTGTTAGGGTTCTCTAGAGAAACAGAACTCAGAATGAATCTGTATTTTTGTCTGTCTGTCTATCTATCCATTCACCCACCCACGCACCTGTCTGTCTTGTCTATCTACCTATCATCTGTCCATCTATTTATCATCTGTCTTTCTGCTGTCTATCTATCCATCTATCATCTCTCTTTTTTGTCTATCTATCTATCTATCTATCTATCTATCTATCTATCTATCTATCATCTATCTATCTATCTATCTATCTATCTATCTATCTATCTATCATCTACCTATCTGTCAATCAATCATCGAAAGGAGATTTATTAGAGTGGCTTACAGGCTATGCTCCTATTAGTCCAACAGTGGTAGTCTACCAATGGAAAGTCCAAGAATCTAGAATCTCAGATGGTCTTCAGTAGATGCTGAAGCCCTCAAGAAGTAGATTCTAATGCTAAAGGAATGGACTTGCCAGTCAGAATGAGAGTAAGCAGGCAAAGAACAAAAGCTTCCTTCTTTGATGTCCTTTATCTAGGCTGCCAGCAGAAGGTGTGGTCCTAATTAAAGTGGATCTTCCCTCCTCAGAAGATCTGCATTAAAGGTGGTTCTACCTATTTTGAAGGATTTAATTAAGAAAAATGCCTCCCAGGTATACCAAGTTGCTTGGGCTTTAGTTAAATGTAGAGGTAGTCAGGTTGACACAAAGAAAAGCCATCACAACATGCATGCATGCATACGTGAAATCTCTACCACCAAGGACATCAGCACGTTCATCACGATCCCAGGCTTGCTGGTGCTTCTGTGTGATTCCCTCTGCATCACACCTCACCAGGAAGATACTATTCTTTTTTCCATCGCTGTGCATTAGTTTGCATTTTCCAAAACTTTGATTTATTGGGTGCTGTGTGCTCTTTATCATCTTTAAAATTGTGTCACGATTTCACAGGTTTAAATAGAGAGTGTTGGTCATTTCCATGCCCTTATCCCCCTCTTTCATCCTCCTTCCCTATCTCCTTCCCTCATTCTCCTCCCTCTCCTCAACAAACCCCCTTTCTGCCTTTGTACCTTTTTTGTGTGTGGCCATTGAGTTGAGTAAGAGTTGTTTGCCTGAGCATCGATGGGAGGGTATTTAATGTAGCAAGGATAACTTGCCTGTGGTTATAGCATTGAAGAAAAGGAGCCCCTCCCACAACCTCCAGGAATTGCCAGTAGAGGGGCCTCATGGGCCACACCTCTGAAAGGAAATCAAATAGGGGGTCAGGGGATGGAGATGAGAGAAGCCACCTGACCATGTGGCATACAGGGCGATTGTCATCAGAAAGAAGACATGCCAAAATGGGACTGAGAATAGCAGACACCACGCTGAGCTCTTTTGTGAAGCCATAAAGCTAGGCCCATCAGCCTCTCACTGAGAGACCTTCTGAAAAACACCTGGCCAGTGCTCTTCAAGATGCCAGCATCCTGAGACAAAGGAAGCTTGAATTGCTGTCTCGGAACAAAGGAGACAACTAAATACACACTGTGTGTCCCTAGCAGGGGCCTGACCCAGAAGGTGGACATTAGTCAGGCAACTGGTAAAACTTGAATAAGACTTGTCATTCATCAGCAGAAGTGCAGTAATGCTGGTTCCCTGCTTTTCAATTTCACAGTTGTTAACAAAGCCATTTACATTTGGAGACACCAAGGGTAGGCATGCAAAAATTCCTGTCACTGCCTCTACATTTTTGAGAGTCTGAAATATTCTCAAGATCCAAGAGCTAAAACAATTTTAATAGGGAGCAAGAACCAGTCTCAGCCCAGCTCACATTTGCCATTCTTCCAGGATAAGTTGTTTGGTTGTTTGCCACTATCCAGGTTAGAAGATGAAGAAGAAGTCTAAAGGTGAGAAGATGGATGGTTTATGTGTTCATAAACAAGGCCGGGGTGGCTGTCCTTACATCAGACAAGAGAGACCATGAATCCAAAGCTGCTGTGAGAACAAGAAGTTCATTCTATAACACTAGAAAAGCCAGTTCCGAAGGAAGCCATGACTGCTGTGAATACACATGCCCCCAACATCCACACACCTGTATATGGCCATGCAAACAGTGACCAGCTGAAGGGACACGCACTGGCACAATAACACCCAGGAGCTTCAGGACCCCACTTTCAGTAGTGGATAACATCCAGACAGAAAACCAATGAGGAAGGGACAGAGAGATGGCACAGCTTATAAAGTGTTTGCTACCTAAGCACAAGGGCATAAGTTTCATCCCCAGCACACATGTAAAAAGCCAGGCCTTTGGAACCCCAACACCGGGGAGGCAGAGGCAACAAGATCTGTGGAGCTCACTGGCCAGCCAGCCTAGCTCAGTGAGCTGGGTCCAGGTCCCAGTCTTGTACCATTACAATGCCTTTGGGCCTGTTGCTTTGGGCATGCGCTGAAGCTGTTCCACCCATGTCTAGGAAGCAGAGAGAGAAGCTGATGAGTCCCTGAATCCCCTTTAAAGGTCTGTCTTTGATGACCTTTAGCCACCCTGCTAAGCTTCCACTCTGAAAGTGTCTGCCACTCCACAGTAGCACCACGAAAGGGACCAAGGCTTTAGCCAATGGACATTTGGGGGCCATGTGTCGAGGCCGCAACACATTCATTGTCATAGCCCAAGGTAGCCGGAGGCTGTGCTTTCAGGGGGTGAGCTAAGGAGACTTCTCACAAGAGCTCCCAAGCAGCCTTGACTTTTGAAGATGCATTGCCCGCTCCAGCTGCTGCTGGGTGTATGGCTTCTGTCCAAGCTCTGGCAGAGCTCATGGTTTAGGCTGGATCTAGTGTTGCTCATCATTGTGTCCCTGACCCCTGATGGCCCCGGGTTTTTTGATCTTTCCTCATGCCTCACCTCATTCTGGGTAATGGGGAATGGTCTGTGCTATTTTTACTTTTTTTTTTTTTTCCTCGAGACACGGCTTCTCTGTGTAGCTTTGCGCCTTTCCTGGATCTCGCTCTGTAGACCAGGTTGGCCTCGAACTCACAGAGATCCGCCTGCCTCTGCCTCCCGAGTGCTGGGATTAAAGGCATGTGCCACCACTGCCCAGGCTGCTATTTTTATTTTTGATATCTGACTCCACTTTGGGCAGAAGCTGGTAGAGGAGCCCCCGGTTCCCTGCTCACATCTGGCTTTGCTCTGTGGTCCCCCTGGTCAGCTGTCCCAGGCTGACTCCCTGTATATCTACCCCCTCTCTGACAGATTCTCAGGGTTTTTCTGTGCCAGGCTCGACTGGGCTGAAGCAGATGTGCAGAGAACTGAGAAGGTTAGGCACGTGTGCCTGGAGCACGCCCAAGCCAGCCCCGTCCCTCTCTTCATGCCTGATGCGTTTTCTTTCTTCTTCTCCAAAGGCAATTCTTGTTTTCTTCTCCACAGCCTCTCTTTGGAACCTGTGTACCCCAGTTCCCCCACCATTACCCCCTTTGAGCTGAGATCTCCAGCTCTCCCAGCCAGTCCTGCCTCCTTGAAGAATGAGTGGTGTGCCCTTCACATTTCCAGTCGTGTTCCATCCAGGGCTATTCTTAGCAGATTAAAATGCGAGACCTCCCCCATGTGCTGGAAGTGGATGTATTCAGGGTCATTGTCATGTTTCTGGAAGTGGCCCACAGCACCCCGGAGCTTGTATTCCTGCACATGCATGCTGGGGAGGAAATGCTACAGGAACTTCCTGGCTACTTGCCCCCCCCCCCCCCCCCCCCCCGCCCTAGGAGCTAGAGCTAGCTTCTCCACATGCCTGACTGAGACACTGAGTAGGGAGACACAGTGATAGTTGATGCAGAGTGGGTAGGAACCTGCTTGCTGTGGGAAGTCCCAGGTCTCTCTCTAGGACAGGCACAGACGGTGGCCCAGAAGTGTTCTGGCCACTTCAGAGCCATCTCCTAGACCGTTGGTTTTCTGTTGGCTTAGCAGCTGCACATGAATCTGCTAATATTTGAACTACCAGCTGTGGCCCCACGGCCCTTCAAGTCAGTGCCCCGCTGGCCACTGAGTCCACGGCCCAAAGGGACTAAGTCTCTATTGTTGTATTTACCAATAAAGACTCAGGAGTCAGATAATGAAGGAAAAATCCAATAGACCAAAGAAGCAGCGGAGGAGCGACCAGCTGTCTTTCCACACTTCCAGATAAGAGACCTGTTCAGTCTCTAAGTCCCTCCCTACTCTTTCCTGTGTGTCTTCTCTATCCGTATTCCTGACTTCTCTGGCTAATTCTGGTCAGCTAGTCGCTGGCTCCACACCCTAATTCAAGGTTAACTTTATTAACACAGTCTTGGTGTGTCAGAGTGCGATCCTGCAACATTAGGCTTTTGGGTGTATATTTTCCTTCCACAGAACAGACCTTGTCAATATGTCTCTTATTTTGAAGATTTAAAAAAAAAAAAAAAAGAAAAGAAAATTGAGAGTCAGAGAAGGGAAAAGTGTGCCCATGTTTGTCCCATGTGGAGTTCATGCCTGAGCTCTGAGGTGAGTATGCACCCTTTAAGTTATAGTACTTAGAAAGTCTAGGCCCTTATAACTTAGAAACTGGGGGCGACAGGGGACTGCATAAGCTTCCACTCTCTTGGGTGATTTTGAAAATGCAAAATGGCAGCCTTGTGCTTTTGGTGTGCAGGGTTGTGCCATTGGCAGGCTCCTCCTCTCAGAGCTGGTGAGGAGGAGAAACCTCAGAGAGGTCTCCCAGGGCAGTGGGCATCTCAGACTGCCTCTCCGACTTTATCTCCATAAGGAAGGAGGTGAGGCAAGAGAGTGACCCAGTGGCTGTGAGGAGCCCAGGGCACGGACCCAACTGAGCCTGTGTTCCAGCTCATTTTCCCCTCCTGTCACCAACACAAAGCCCGAGGTGGAATCACATCTGGCTCCTTGCCTTTTCTTGTGTTGTAAGGGACTGTTCTTTGAGCCAAACTGAGGCCATCTTTATGAGATCAGCTGTGTCTGCTGATGAGCATCCAGAACAATCAGGCCTGTGGACTGTTAAATTCTCTTCCAGAAGAAAGGTAGGGTATCACTGGACCCTAATCGACTGGGCCCTAGTCTACTGTTTCAGCTACACCTCCCAGCCATTCCTATGTAAATTTTGCCCTAATTGTACAAGGCCTAGGTATGGAGGAGGTGCTAGAGTGTATAGTCTGGGAAAGGGCTCCATCTGCTCAGCCACGGGGAAGGTTCATCTGTGCTGGACATAGACCTTCCAGTGACATCAGTCTAGGCTCACTCATGCTCTGTAAGCAATCCCAATAAACTCAATGATTCCCATGGTAGACTTTGGTTTGTCATTGGGACTTCATGAAGAGGGGATAGACATTGATTAGTGTCCACCCCTGGAAGAAGGTTCTTGTAATAGCCTGTCAGTTGGGCAGTGCCATCCCATCTCACAGAGGAAAAAGAGGCCTAAATAGCCTATCAGTGAGGGACCGCAAGCTCTCCCTTCTAGGAAGAAAGGGAGGGTACCAAACATGATGGTTGGAGGTGGGAGCAGTCCAAGTCAGAGTACCCTTCCAGCCAAGCTCTGCCAGAGGTGATTTTGCCATGCACTGGGTCTCCTGCCCAGTACAGATCAAGCTGAAATTGTATTTAAGAAAGGTCTCCAAAGTCCCCTTTCTTCTGGTTAAAAGTAGTGAGCTTAGCCATAACTGCTTCCCATTTTCCTTAGCTAGAATCACATTGATGCAAGAACAGCTCCCTGTTAGAAGATGGAGGAGGGGGCATTATCTACCCGGGGTTCCAATGCTAAGGTGGTGCTGGGAGTGATCTCCTGCCTGTTGGTTGCCAGTCTTTACATAGGTGTCACTGACTGTTCTCAAGTGTCAACAGAGGGAGCTGAACTGGGCCGATGTGACCTAGGACATTCTCATATTTCATGTCTGTAGCCATTCACAGATGGGTAAGCCTTTATTACTGCACACACAAGGAATTCAAAGCTCAGAGAACAAAGTTACTTTCCTGGGTCCCAAACTGAAGTGCAAGGCTGTTGTCTGACCTTGGTCTTCAGACTTTGATTCTGTGGTGATTAATCTTCATGGTCAGCCTTACTAGATTTATTTATTTTTACTTTTTATTAAATTAATTAATTGTTGTGTGTGTATGTGTGTGCATGTGTACATATGTATTTTTTTTTTTTTATCTAAATCTCAATCATTCAGTCTTACCAATAAAGACTCAGGCGCCAGATGCTGGGGTGAAAACCTGCTAGCTCAGAGAGGCAGAGAAAACACCCTGCTGACCTTCCTTCTCTGCTGATGTCCCAGAAAAAAAAGAGCTTTCTCCTACACCATTTCAAGCAAAACTCCTCAAACTGAATGTCTCTCCCTTCTACTTCCTGTGCGTCTATCTGTCCTCCCAACTCCCTCTTACTTTTTTTTTTTTCCTGTCAACCGGTTGCTTGCTCCACCTCTTGACCTATTTACAATATTCAAGCAGAAAACTCTTGGATTAAAGGTGTGTGCTAGGGCTGAGCCAGAAACAGGTTTTTATAGTAAATAACTCAATCTTGGGGTTCAATATCTATGTGATCAAATATCCTGCAACACATATGGAGGCCAGAGGACAGCTTGTGGGAGTATGTGTCCTGGGGGTTGAACTCAGTTCCTGAGGCTTGGCAACAAATGCCATCTCCCCAGCCCCTTGTCTGGATTTAGAATTGCCTAGGAGACACACCTAGCGATGAGGCCATTTCCAGAGAATTATCCTGAATGGGTGTGACCCAACATCAGTGGACTGGAGATTTGGACTGAATAAAAAGGTGAACAGGAGAACAACGGCTGAACACCAGCATTCCTGATGTGCTTCCTGATCTGCCCCAAGTGAGGAAGCAGCTTCCTATTCCTGCTGCCCTAGCCACATGCTGCTCCTGTGGTCATGCCATCCCACTGTGATGGAATGCCTGCCCTAATAAACCCTTTCTCCCTGTGAGGACTAGTTTGGTCAGACTTTCAGCCTTACAGAATTTAGAATAGCCATGGAAAACAAGGCTCTGGGCATGTGCAGGAGGGATTTTCTCGGTTAGGTTGAGTGAGGTAGGAGATCCACCCTTAAAGTGGGCAGCACTGTTCAGTGAGCTGGGGTCAAGGAAAAAAGAGGAAGTGAGCTGAGCATGAGCATTCCTCGCCCTCGGCTTCCTGACGGTGGACGGTGTGACCAGCTCTGTCATGCTCCTGCCACCGTGTCCTTGAATGGTGATCCAGAGTTTGCCCTCCCCCTCCCCCCCTCAAGTTGTCAGGTATTTATCACAGAAGCAGGACAAATCACTGGTGTTCTCTTCTGCCTTCCTCCCTTCCTTCTTTCCTTTTTTTCTTTTGAGACAGAATCTCATGTATCCCAGACTTGCTATATAGCTAGAGGTGCCCTTGGTTCTCCCTCTCAGGGGGTCTCCCATCTCCCTTTTCTCTCTATCTGTGGTAGAGATAAGGACTCAGTGAGAGAGGGAGTCGGGTGCCTCGGTGGCCACATGGCCCTTGTTAGGGAGGCGAAGCTCTGCATCTCATCTGTGTCAGTCCTGATCCCTCGGGATGACTTACGGACTCATCGCTAATCCTAGCTCCCCTCCGGCTTAGTGTTTTCAGCCGACACACTGTCTCATTCTTTTGTAGCTTACATTATTTAGCTATTCTTGGTCTTCAGAGTAAATCTGTCTTAGGTGAATGTAATTAGAAATGCATATTTGGCACACAAGGGATATTTTCTTCTCCTTCACAGCTGTGCATTAAAAAAAAAGAAAGCAGCATCTACAGGACTATCAAGTTCCTGTTTATAACAGGGATCATTCTCCCAGAGCTAGAAACTGTAATCCACTCAAAGCCGTGACTACCAGTGCTGAAGGTGTTTCTTTTGTTTTTTCGTTTCCTCAGTGAGTGTTGCTCAGCCTTCTTCACCAGGCTGTGTGCCAAGCTCTGTGTTTAGCCCTGGGGTGGGGAGGGGGGCATTGTGCCTTAGAGGAGCCCTGAGGGATGGGCCTGGCACTTATGTAGGCTTTGACTGTATGCGATGGCTGTCTGGTAGTAGAGCTTTAGATGGGCAGATGTGGGATTACAGCAGTCCATTGGATTACAATGGGATTACAAAGGCCATGTGTCTGGCCATTATTTAGCCCTGGCTGAGCCCAGCTAGTGTAACTGCAAAGAGGGTCCTCATATCCATGCCAGGGCTTTCTCAGAAAGAGTAGAACTCTTTGGAAAAAGGAGTCAGACCATCCTTGGTACACATGTATCCCCAAGGCTCTACACATCCCAAGTGTTTGTGGCTATTTTTAAAGCCAAGACCCAACCACACTTGTTTTACTAATAACTTCTCCAGGTTTATTTTGAAACTCTTCCAACATGAGCTTGAAAGAACGATCTAGTGAAGCTCCATGCCATTCCTTCTCTCCTTTTGAAAGTCATTTGCGGAGTTTATTCCTGCTCATTCTTCATCAGAGACCACCTCGGAGCAGGTGCCAGTTTCTGAAATTACCACCACCATACTGTGACCTTTGACATTGCTGCAATAATGTTACCCAACACCCATTCTATTCTTTTTACCCAGTTGTTCCCAATCTTTAAGTTGCTGACATCTCCTTGTCTGTCTGGTAAAGGCTCACACCTCTTCCTCCCAGTGCTGTTTATTCTACGATTCATCCTCTCGTGGGGGTATCTTTGTGGATTTCTGTGGACCTCTCTAGTACTTTGCTTCTTCCTATTCTCATGTGGTCTTCATTTATCATGGTCTCTTGTTCCTTGTTCTCCCTCTCTGTTCTTGATCCAGCTGGGGTCTCCTGTTCCCCTAAGCTCTCTTTCCCTTGACCCTTGCCCTTCATTACCCCCACTCATGTCCAGGTTGTTCACGTAGATCTCATCCATTTCTCTGTCATTGGGTGATCCCTGTGTCTTTCTTGGGGTCCTGTTTTCTAGGTAGCCTCCCTGGAGTTGTGAGTAGGAGTCTAGTCATCTTTGTTTTACATCTAGTATCCCTCCTATGAGTGAGTGCATACATGTTTGTCTTTCTGAGTCTGGGTTACCTCACTCAGGATGATTTTTTCTAGATCAATGAATTTGCCTGCAAACCTCATGACGTCATTGTTTTTCTCTGCTGTATTGTGTATATGTACCACATTTTATTTATCCATTCCTCAGTTGAAGGGCATCTAGGTTGTTTCCAGGCTCTGGCTATTACAAACAATGCTGATATGAACATAGCTGAGCAAGTGCCCTTGTGGTATGATTGAGCATTCCTTGGGTATATGCCCAAGAGTGGTATAGCTGGGTCTTGGACGGCCAGGCCCCAGGTGGAGCTCCAGGAGTCCAATTGGCAAGAAAGAGGAGGGTTTGTATGAGTGAGAATTGTTGAGACCAATTGGAAAAAGCACAAGGACAATTAGCCAAACGAATGGAAACACATGAAATATGAACCAATAGTCTTCCTTGTCGCTGGCTCAATATCCTCCCACTTCCATCATCGTGCCTAGAGACATTGCTGGCCACATGGCCAAAGGCTTGACTGTCATATTCTTACAGAGTGGAGCTCAGAGTAGAGGATCGGAGCTTTCCATTCACATAAGACATCCATTCCTCCATAGGGAAGAAATCAAGTGTGTTCCATGGTTTAATACCTACAAATGAGGTGCAAATTTAAATATAGGGCTCATATTTGCTATTTAGCTATTCAGTGCATTAAGTCATTTTCTTTTCTATAAAACGTGGGCAATGGTGATATATTTCATTTTATGTTTAAAAATGTTTGAAGAAAAAAAGCTCCCAATTCAGAGAAGTACTCAGTGCCCTGTGTATCTGGTGTATCTACAGTTCCTCCAATATAATCTCCATGGTTTCTCATACCTCCTTAAGAAGACAGTGACTTGCCCCCCCCCCCCCCCCCCGCAAAGGAAGCATTCCTGATTCTTGCACGTCTCTTGGGTTAGGTCATAACTACATCTCACATGTTTGAGTGTCTTCCAACCTGCTTGACATGTGGTCCTGAGGTCTGTCTAAGAGGCAGTGTGTGATGGAGGTGGTTGACTGTGCTTCTAGACTCCAAGGGTAGAGGGCCACTGGTGACTTAGTGAAGGCCACTGGCATCCGGGGTCTGCAGGGCTAGTGAGATAGGAGTGACTTTGTCCCTGAGGCTTTCATGCTGGATGGGATCTGGCTGATTGCTTGACATCAGGCTGGGGATTCCAAGAGATGGGAGTGACTCCTGTCACGCCCCAGATGCTGGGTCTAAGGATGAAATTCTGTGTACCTGCCTCTGTGGGACCAGAGCCTAGTATGGAGCAGGGCCACCCAGAAGCAGGGATGTGGGTCCTATGGAGAGAGTGCGGCCTGCTGTGTACCTCAGAAGAGGATGCTCTTTACCTGGCCCTGAAGGTAGGAACCCTTCGGACACATCCTGGATCCTGCCAAGGAGGACGACTCCTCCTCTTCTCTCTCTCCACAGTGCTTCTCCCTCACCCAGCCCAGACACTGTTGGCTTACCGTGGGGGCTGCTATGAGGACAGGCTGCCTCTCTTGAATCAATTACTGTGTACCTTGCTTCAGTGTGTCTGTCCTTCAGGGAGCACTGGGAGAACGTGGAGTCACACATCCATCGACATACACTCTATGCTGTTTTGTTTTTATTGGAGAAGCTATGCTTGCTCTTAGTGACCCTGGGATGAGTGAGATGTTCCCATGATGCTTTCCTAGCCTCCTCTAGTGAGGACCTGGAAAGAAGCCCAGTCAGACTCAAGCCTGTGGGAGTGTCAGGCCCTACTCTAAGCAGCAGAGGGACATGTGGTCCCTCTTCTGGGAGGTGAACAAAGGAGCCCCGTGTTAGTAACCTTTCTCATGATGTAATAAAATATACGACAAGAAGAAACTGAAGGAAGGGTCTGTTTTTTTTTCTCTGTTTTTGGGATACAGACATCACTGGGGAGAAACCATAACTGTAACACGAATCTTAAAAGGTCTTATTAATAAAATCAAACCTGGAGCCAGGTGTTGGGGTGAACACTGGTAGAGCAGAGAAGCAGAACAAGCCACAGCCACCTCACCTTGCCAGTTCCTCAGCTGGTCCTGTTTCCTCAGACTGGAAGCCTCTGAGTCCTCATCCAAATGGATCTCAGCTGAACTGCTGCTAAAAGCCCAAAAGCTTAACCAGGCTCTAGTTCATGGTTTTCACACCTTATATACCTTTCTGCTTTCTGCCATTACTTCCTGGGATTAAAGGTGTGTGTCGCCATGCCTGGCTGTTTCCAGTGTGGCTTTAAACTCACAGAGATCTAGGCGGATCTCTGCCTCTGGAATGCTAGGATTAAAGGTGTGTGTGTGTGCCACCATTTTCTGGCCTCTATATCTAGTGGCTGCTCTGTTCTCTGACCCCAGATAAGTTTATTGGGGTATACAATATATTGGGGAACACAACATCACCACACCATAACAATGGTATTTTGAGGTAGTTGGTCATTGCATCTGTCAGAAAGAAGGGAGCAAGTTATGCTGGTGTTCAGGTCAACCTCTCCCTTAACTCAGTCTAAGATGGTGCCACCTATATTTGGGGAGGGGGAGGTCTTTCAATACAGTTAGCTTAATGTAGATAATCTCTCACAGACGTCTCCAGTCTTGTTCCTACTGATTCTAGAGTCTATCAAGGTGATAATCAATACGAGCCGTCACACGTGTGTAGAGCCAACACTTGACCTAGCTCTTCCCTGTGCTGGGCGTTGTATTAGTCCACTCTCCCATTCGGGTACCACTGCCCCCATGGCATCATTATCTTTCTTGCTGATCATCCTGCCTGGGCAAGAGGGAGTCATGTATAGGAGCAGGGACACAAAGGGCCGAGAGCCAGGGCAGGGGCTCTGCGGAGAAGGTTTAGGGAGGAAGGTCTCGGAGCTTTTTGACCAAGTCAGATCTTGATGGCTGCAGTGAGTGGGTGACATGGAGCAGGATGGTTTTAACAGCTTTAGCACTTGCTGAAGGCACACATATATATGTGTGTGTGTGCGTGCACTTATTCGCACTTGGTTATGCTGACACCCAAGACCAGCAGGGCAAACAGGCATGGATGGGGAAGGGTTAAGGACAGCTATGATAAAGTCTTATCTGTATCTGGGTGACTGGGGCCAGTGATTTTTTTTTTTTTATGTAGGAGGCAGATGTTAATTCTATTTATGATTCTTTAGTACCAGTACCCAATTGCCTTTCTCTGTTAAACACCGACTCGGTAATAGCAATATTAACTAGCACTTAGAGCCCTCTTCCCAATGCCAGGCACAGCTCTAGGTGCTTTTCTAGCACCAGCTGGCCTTACCTTTCTGATAACCAGATAAGGAAGCCACCCAGCACACCACTCACCAGGTAGCTGGGCACGCAGTGACAGCCAAGTCTGAGCCGGGCGGCGCACTCTGCTCTCACGGCCCGGACTATTATTAACTCTTCTTACTCCCTGCTGTCCAAGATGTGTTTTGTAAAACTGTGGACTACCCAACATGGCAAATGTTTCATAGTTAGCAGGAGCCCTGAAGAGCATATAATGAGCAACTCTTCCCTGCGGTCTATTTCAGCGAATATAATGCAGTGTCTCTGAAGGGCCCCAGGAGTCGGTCAGGAGCAGAACCCACTGTCTTCTGTTCCCGAGGTTGTGCAGCCATCTCTGCCTGCACGCTGTCTCTTTTGCCTTGACTTTTTGCCTATCTGGAACTCGTGTATGTATCCCACTGTCAGCTCCACACACCAGTGGGGGTTTCAAACTTGATGTGTTCCAAGTCCTCTAAAACCTGTCCACCTTTCCCCTCTCTCCTGTATTTCTCGTTTCTCCACTGAAAAGTCTTGAAGAAGCCCAAGCCTCCTTGTCCCTTTCCACTCCATGTCTAGTTGTCTGGTTTCTTGGTTAGTTCTAATCCCGCTTTCCCGTGTGTGCAGAGTCAGACTTGACATTCACGGCCATTGTCAGCCTGCTGCGAAGAGTTCTACTTCTCCAGCTTGTATCCCTCCATCCCCCTTCTTCTGTGCCTCCTGCCCCTGTGCCAGAATGTTCTCTGCCTCCGCAGACACCTCCTGGGCTTTCTATCCATCGGGAACAGCAGCTCAGCCCCGTCTGCCAGCCATGCACCGATGGGGCCCGCTCTGCCACCTCCCAGGGCTTATCCCCCACCTCTCACACTGACTCCCTGCAATTTCCTGTGTCTGGGACATTCTTCCAGGTCCTGCAGGGCTGGCATCCTTATCTTTCCTTCTACTTTCACCTCAGATGCCCTCATACAGGAGGTCCACCCTGCCTGGTAGAAAACTCTCACATTCTGTCTCTACCTTCTGACTGCTGGGACTATAGGTGCTCCCCACCCCAAAGTCTCCCTTCTTTTTAAGAAATACATTCCCCCCAGGGAAGTGGCAGCACTTACCTTTAATGCCAGCACTTGGGAGGCAGAGGCAGATGGATCTCTGGGTTTGAGGCTAGCATGGTCTACAGAGTGAGTTCCAGGACAATCAGAGCTACACAGAAAAACCCTGTCTTGAAAAAACAAAAACAACCCCCCCCCCCAAAAAAAACCCCAAACAAAAAACAACCAACCAACCAACCAACAACAACAAACAAAAAACATTCTCAGAATTCAAACACAGGGCTTTGTGCCTGCTAAACAAACATTCACCTAACTAACTGAACTGTATCCTACACTGAGGTCTTGTTAAATGAATTATCTTCCCTTCCCAGCCCACCCTTCAGCTAACTACACACAAGAGACAAAACCATGCATTCGGTGCCAAGTTATGAGCTGTGTGCCACAGCACTGTGCTTAGGTGCTTCCATGAGGAGGCCAGACCTGGTCTCTGGGGCAGCACCAGCCTTTACCCATGGTCCTATTCTCCGCGGTCAGCTTCTCCGCTTCTGGATACATTCCCTGCTGGGAGAGCAAGATCTTTTGAGTCAGGCAGACCTTGTTTGAACTTGGCAAGCTTCTTCATTTCTTTAAGGCTCTGATAACAAGCGTTTGGGGCTAGTGATACCTAGGTAACTTTGTGATAGATGTTGCAGTTTCTATGGCACTTTCCCTAGAGTCTAGACTAGAGGATAGCCAGTGCCCCGCTGCACACATCCTTCTTCTGGGAGCTCCCCCGTGAAGTTGCAGTCCTTCAGTGACATTGAGCATGTGTATGTGGAAACCCGTCCTTTGAGAATCTGAGTGCACCAAGCATGGCTCCTGCCCTCAGGGAGCTTTCATTCTTTGAAAGGAGCCAAGCCTTATGATGCTGTGTTGTGAGCAGTAGGCATTGTGGGTACCTATGCTGTGCGATATCGTGTAGGACTCCCAAAGGATCTGAGCAACATGCAGAAACGCAATGACCAAGAGGACTGTGCTGTTTGGATAGGAGTGTAGAATGATTGATGGAGGGGCCTTGGATTCTTTAGGGGAATGTGGACTTTGAAGTCACAGTCTGCCCATGTTAGGGACTTCTCTACAAAAATTAACACATGATTCAGCAATAAATCTTACTCCACAGGGTAGACAGTTACTGCCCAGTCTTATGTTGGCTACAGACATTGCAGAAAACTAATAAAGCCAAAACCTGAATGTTTCAAAAATAATGAAATTGGTGTCCCCAGCAGATGTATCTAGAAAAGGGAGTAGAAGCCCTCCCCCCACAAATTATCAAAGCCAAGAATGAAAGAGGGCCATACCCACAGATCTACAGAAACAGAGAACATTTTACATAATGGTGTGCCAATTCGGTTGACAACCTGGATGACACGGACAACTTCCATATTCCAACTGCTTGAGATTTGTCTAGTAATAAATTGTTTCTTTTCTTTTTTTTTTCTTTCCTTTTTTTTTTTGATTTTTCAAGACAGGGCTTCTCTGTGTAGCTTTGCACCTTTCCTTAAATTTGTTCTTTTTAATATTTTCATGAAATCAAATGTTTACCTAATGCCAGGTGTGATGGTGCACGCCTTTAATCCCAACACTCAGGAGGCAGAGACAGGTGAATTTCTGAGTTCAAGCCCAGTCTGGTCTACAGCGTGAATTCCAGGATAGTCATGGCCACACAGAGAAACCCTTTACTGAAAAACCTCCCCAACAATAAAGATGCTTTCTACCAGTGTGCAATGTCTTTTGTGTTTTCTGTGAGTCTCCTGTCTCCTGAAGTACGTGTGCTTCTGCCTGGTGTAGGGAGAGAAACTCCTGTGGGTAAGGCCTGGGTTGTTTATCTTACAGCCTTTGTCCAGGTGTCTGGCCATTGTCTTCATCCAAAAGCTAATTTGATCATTGGATCATCTTCGCCCTTGGTCAAAACCAATTACATTTGGCAGTGTGGGTCTATTTTTGGAGTTGTTATTCCCATCCATTGATTTTCTGGTCCTAGCCAATATAAGAGGAACAAAATCATGGTAATTTTGGAGGTAATGGTGTTAGGACTGAGGCAGCAAACTGAGTTTATCCAGTGACATGATCTTTACAAAGCACATTCTTAATATAACAAAATGGCTAGGAGTCTATAAGGATGAGACAGGTCACGGGCAATGCTGGAAGGATGTGATACAATGATGACCTAAGTATATGAAAAGATGCTCCATCTTCATAATAAGAGAAATGTCATGTAAAGTTGAGGGTGTTGGAATCGTCACACTGTCAAAATTTGGGCAATTTTGGGGGCGGAAAAATTTGGGCAAAAAGAATCACACCTTCAGAGTGATTTTGTATTTTATTACTTTACTTTGTACTAGGGATAGAACTGGGGCCTCTGCATGGTAGGTAAACACTGTGCCACTGAACTACATCTAGCCCTGTCTTGTGGTGATATTTTATTTGTGCTGAAATGTGATTTTATTTGTATGTTAATAAATAAAGTTGCCTGGAGATCAGAGGTAAAAGTGAGCCATTAAGCAGAAGTCCGGTGGTGGTAGCACATGCCCTTAATTCAATCACATGGCAGGCAGAGTCTTTGTGTGGTCAAGGAGACAGCCAAACATGGTGACCCGATCCTTTAATCCCAGTACCAACCATAGAGACCTGGAGGTCTGTATAGACAGGCAGTGACGAGTAAGTCATGTGGTTGGGTTTAGAGCCAATGATAAGGCAGAACAGAAAGGCAATAAAAAGATAAGTCACACAGGAAGAAGGTCTCTCTCTCAGGTGAAAGATGGCAGTGAGTGGTAAGCTAAAGGTAGTCTTGGCTCTTCACTAGTACTCTGATCTCTTTTAACTCTGTATTTGGTTCTTGGTTTCTTATTTACTAAGACTGTTTAGAATTGCGTCTATACTGTCTCCCAAAGCTTAGAGATAGGAAGGGCCCCTGATGCTGCTCTCTGCTCTGCTGAGGTCTGTCGGATGCCTCCTCCTGCATTACCTTCTAGCCTTTGCTGCTCACCACCCAGACATGTTGGCTGAGGACTAGTCTAGTCCTCTAGCCTCTAACCTGCTCCCTTTCCTTGGTGGCAGCACTAAAATACTCCACTGGGCTGCTCATAGCCCCTGGCCAATTTCCCACCCCTTTGTCCACTCTAAATCCTACTTCTTCTCGGCTAGCGCAGGTCCTGTGGGTCTCCTGAACTGGACTGTGCTGAAGGCTGCCGTTGTTCAAACCAACCCCGACATTATCGTGGATGTGCTGTTTAATTTGTAGCTGCTTGGTATCTTTAAGGCATAATTAACACTGAAGAGAGAATTTGGCCAAAAGTGCTAATTAACTAGAAAGTAATGGTATGGCCCTCATTGGTAGGTTTTCCTGACCCCTGGTGGACTGCTGTGATGGTCCAGTGGCAGGCATTGAGCCACAGCCAGTGGCTGGTCCTGGGTGTTTAGCTTCCTAAGTGGACCGCATCTTAGCTATTGATCTTTTGTCATATCACAGAACGAATCTGCAGTGACAGGTTCAATTGGGGTCTTCAGAAATTAGAGACCTGCTTATACTTTTAAATTGGCTGGGATGTGTAGGAGGGTGGTTGTTTTTTTCTCTCATAATAGCTTCACTTATATTAGAGACTGTGGAACATTAGATTAGTAATACAAAATGAACAATAATAGTTCTGATAAGAGCTGATCAAAATCTTGGGTAATATCTGTCAGAACACTCAGATTCTGAGCAAGGATATTGAACTAGAGAAGCGAAAAGCCTTTTCCAAGGTTATATGCAGTTTTAATTACTGTCAATCACAGACTCACTTTCTGTTCTTTAATGTGGAACCTGGGACTGCTAGAGTCCACCTAAGACTCCTGCAGATTCCACAGTTGTCCCACATCAGCGTGGCCAGCATTAAACATTGTTTAGATATTTACAAATGATTGTGTGTCTATTAATAACATCAGTGTCCAAAATCTAGTTTACTGGGTGCGTCTTACATTCTTTTCAGTGCAGTCTCAGACACTGTAGACTCATGGGTTTTGGCAAATGTGTGACCTGGATGGCCATCCTTTCCACCAGGATGTGGAACACCTGATGATCCCAGAAAGCATTCCTGACCCTTTTACAGCTAAGTCTCCAGTCCCAAATAACTCTGGTCTCCTTACTGAGACTAAAGATTGACCTTTCTAGTGTCTAGTGTGCTCTTGGGTCAACTACACTCAGAATAGCCACCTTAAGAGTCATCCATGATGCTGACATCACTTCCTGTTCCATTTCACAGGGCGGAATGTAGTTTTATAGGCACACTGCAAGCTGACTAACCATTCACCCATTCCTTATGGGACATTGTGGTTATTTCCAGTTTTGAGTTGCTGTCAATCATTTCTACAGACATTTTGGTATCCACCTTCATGTGAATAGATGTTTTTATTTTTCTTGGTGTGAGTTTTATTGCTCAGTGGCAATATGGTAATTTTAAGTTAAAGTTTAAGATTTAAGTTTACAAGAAATTACTTAATCATTTCTCAAAGCAATTGTGCTATTTTACAGTACTACCAGCAGTTTCTCAGCATTCCAGTAGTTTAAAAAGATTTTTTTTAAACAGGATCATGTCTCTAACCTGTTTTACCCCTTTTCTATATGTGTCTTTAATTGCTTGACATTGAACTTACATATTATCCTTATTTCTAAGTGTTTGGTGGAAATATTTAGTTACCTACCCTTAAGTGTGTTTTTTTTTCATTAAGGTTTTAATGGTACATTTTATAAAATGTACTTTTCCATGTGTTATTGGCTCAAAGTTATTTTAAAAAGTGTTAGGGGATTTTGAATGTTGTATTTGCTTTTTCTGTTGACTGTGTGGCTTACTTTTCCTTTCTGTTAACCAATTGTTAAAATAGTGAGAGACAGTCACAAGTTGATGCTCAAGAATTAAAGCCATCCTTGCATTGCTAAGACTCATTTGGTCATGATGGGTGAGATATTTTAAATACTTTCAAAGTTGATTCACTAGTACTTTGTTGGGGAGTTTTTATAGCTAAATGTATGGGAAATACTGTCCTTAAATTTTTTTTTAATAGACTCTCTAATTTCAACATTTGAGTAATACTGGTCTGATAAAAAAAATAGCACCCTTTTTTATAGTGTGTGTGTGTGTGTGTGTGTGTGTGTGTGTGTGTGTGTGCGCTTCAGTGGATGTCAAAGGACAACTTACAGGAGTTAGTTCTCTTCTGTTATGTGGACCTTGTGGATCAAACTCAGGTTGTCAGGCTTTGGTATCAAGTGTGTTTACCTACTGATCTGCCTTGCTGGCCTTCTCCATCCTTTTTTTCTCAAGCTGCTTGTATGAAATTGACATTTTTCTAAGCCTGATGTTTGATAGAATATGCTGGGTAACCAGCTGCATGTCAGGCTTCTTTTAGGAGATGCTTTTCCTGTGAATTCAGCCCCTGATCATCATGAAGCTCTTGGTTTTCTGCTTCTCTTTGGTTCTTTTTGGGAAGGAGTTCTTACTGTGGGACTGGTGGATGAGAGAGATTTGTCCTGACTGTGAGCCAGGCAGAACCAGAAAAACTACAGCTACAAATTGGGGCCAGTGTTCGCCCAAACTTATTCTTCCTTTCCATTCTTTTGCTTTCTGTGGGATCTGTACTGAGGCTCATTTTTAATTTTGACATTATAATTTTGTTTCCTTTTTCTTGACTAACCTGAGAAGGATGTCACCCTCTTGATAGTTTTGAGAAGTTGCGGTTGATTCTGTTATTTTTTTTTGGGGGGGGGGTGTCTGGGGTGGGACCATTTATTTTAATTTAAGAATTGTTTGTTTTTGCCCTCTTTGTTAACCTGTTGTTTCTTTGCCTCTCATTCTTGGCCACCAGAGGTTCCATATACCTTGACACTTAGCTTTGTCCATACAGGGAACAGCTTATCTCAGATGTGTCTGGGCTCAGGACAATAGTGTAACACTTTCTTTATTGTCATGGCCTCTTCCCATAGTGGACATTCATCCATGTCAGCAAGTGAATGGTAGATGGGTGAATGAATATTCTTATGAGTGATGTCCTTGAATGGTGGGGTAGTAGAGTGAGCATGGGCTAGGCTGCTCCTAACTACACAGAACCTTGCTGTGATTGCTAGTTTTAATTGCCAGCTTGAGCGATCTATAGTCATTTGGCAAAAGAGTCTCAATGAGAGATTGTCTTGATTGGGTTGGCTTGTAAAGTATGTCTGTGGGGGATTATGTTGACTATATTAATTGAGGTATCGAGACCTCATCCACTGTGGGGATCCCCTGAGCAGGGGATTCTGAACTGTCTTAAGAGTGGAGAAAGTCAGCTGAACAGAAGCATGCATGCATTCATTCATCATGCTCTCCACTTGACTGTGGATGTAACTAGCAGCTTTAAGTTCATGTTGCCTTGATTCCCTTAGTGATGTAACATGGAATTGTGAGCCAAACAAACTATTTCTCCTTTAAGTTGCTTTAGTCAGGGTGTTTTACCACAACAGCAGGAAAGAAAGCTAAAACACTTGCCTTTGTAGACAGCACCTTCCTTATTATGGGTGCAATGCACACATCACTCAGTTTAGTGTTTTACATATACAGGTGCTCAGTACAGGTTACCATTTAAAGACCCCTGTATTGCCTTGAGATTATCAGTTGTACTGTGCTTTGAAAACATATATTCTGTTTGTATTCCCGTGCTCATTGCAGCCTTCAGGATATCTTCTCTCAAGGTGAGGACTGAGAAGGTACTCTGGACAGGAACCATATGGTTTCCAGGGAGGGCAGCTTTGCGCCTTCTTCTGCTCTGCACATCCTGTGCCATTTGCCTGTCAGCCCATTTTATGGTTTCCTTAAACTATTCTAATTCTACCAGACTGAGGCTGCTTTTCTCCTTTTCTCCCTTTTAATCATTAGGCGGAAAGGCAGCAATACTCAATTTCACCATTCCCCTCTCTGCTTGATTTTTATAACTTAGATCACCTCCCCCCATAATTATGTCTTTTCTCTAGTTCTCTACAGAGTCAAGAAACAGCCAGTTCCAAAAAATCAGAGCATGAGCTATTCTTCCTTCTTCCCCAGTTCTTGCCAGTTAGCTCTGCCTGCACTCTTTGTTCACCCCTGGGTAAATTCTCCTATGGTCCTTCCTGAAGGTGGTTTTTAAGTTTGACTTGTGCTTGCCTCCTGAGCCTGGTTTTTCAAGGCCACCAGAGAACCTCTCTGTGTCTTTGGACACTGTGCCTGTGGTTGAAGCAGTAGGTGCCACATTCTTGCTGGTTGATGGCTTGGCTTGCCCATTCACGTGCTCCTTTGTTCCTGTGTCCATGCACTCAGCACTAACTGAGCTTTCTGAAGTCAAAGGCCACATTCACCTCAACCAAGTCCAGATTCTTGCACTCAAAGGATACCTGGGAGACTCTGAAAAGATGAATGAAGTCAGCCAGTTAGAATCTGCTGTACTCAGAATCGACTGAAGGCACCTTGTATTATTTCAAGGGCTCTAGGACATGTTTGCAAGAAACCAGCTCTCTGGAGTTGGTGGCTCTGTGCTCTGGGCTGATGGGAGTGGAAAGAGAATTTGGGGTTTCAGAGAGTCTAAAATATGAGTGTTGAATTTAGAAAAACACTTGTTTCACTGAGTACTTTGGTTGTAAAGAAGAAATGTGGGTTGCCCTGGGTGGTTAGGAAGAAGGGTTTTAAAATGGGTAGAAGGTCTATGATGGCATCATTGGCATCACTGGCTTGCATGACACCCATACACATGAACATGAAGACAGTCTGAATGGAGGGAGGCAGAGGGAACAGTGAGCGTACTGATGTGGGGCTGAGGACTTGAATGGACATCACTCCAAGGGAGATGCACAGTAGGTTTACAATCACAGGAGGAGAGAAGAGGCCTACATCAACCTAAACTGCAATGAAATGTGGCTTCAGCCCAGAGGATGGCTCTTACCTCAAAAACAGAAAATGAATATCGGTGAGAAAAACCCTTGTGTGTGCTAGCTGAAGGGTCAAGTGGTGGGTTGCTGTGGCAAATGATCTGGTGGTCCCCCAAAAAGCGAACGTAGAATAAATGTGTAATGTAGAGACTTCACCCTCTGCATGCTCCAAACAGACAAAAGTGAGGCGGTGACATTTGCACGCCCCTGTCATAGCAACGTTCTTCACTAGACACACAGGGTTGGAACAAGCCTCACGCTCATTGATGATTAATCACCGGCAGCCAGGTCACACGGTAGAGTGCTACTCAGGGAGGTGATCTGGTGCAAACCGTGATAGGGTAAAAGTCAAGAGCATTTTGATAAATGAAACAAGCCAGTCACAGAGGGACTGATGACCCAAGGCTCCCAGAATAGTCCACTGCGTAGAGAGTGAATGCCGGAGAGTTGCCAGGGACCAGGGTAGGAGGTGGTGGGAAGGTAGTGTGCAGTGCGTTCAGAGGTTTCTTTTTTTGGAGGGGGGGGGTTTGAGACAGGGTTTCGCTGTAGCTTTGGAGCCTGTCCTGGACTATCTCTGTAGACCAGGCTGGCCTCGAACTCACAGAGAGCCACCTGCCTCTGCCTCCCGAGTGCTGGGATTAAAGACGTGCGCCACCACCGCCTGGCCAGAGATTTCTTTTGGGAAGACAAAGAGGGTTTTGCAGATGTGGGACGGTGACCATGTGTCAACAGAGTGATGTGCGATGCTAAGAACCTGCCCTGAAGGAATCAAAATAGTGACTTTGATAGGAATATTTTCTCTCTGTAGATCATCCTCTGGGTTGAAGGGTTTTTTGTTTGTTTTGTTTTTTCTTCAAATAAATCTAGTTTTTAAAGTTCAAAAATAAGTAAAAGAACTGGGACCATGTTCATTTCTTCTAAGTCCTGTTGCTAGTGGTTTACTGGATGGGCAAGGTTGCGCAGAGAGAAAAGAATATGTTTAGTGTGTTTTCTTCTTGATTCTTCATGAAACTCTAAGGAGGTCAGTATCAGTCACAAGGAAGTCAGTACCAGTCACTAGGAAGTCATAGTTAAGGACTAGTTATGTCCCCATTAATTGGTGGGCTGAGGCTGAAAATGGCAAGCCACAGTGCCATGCCATAGATCCATGTGCCAAACTGGATTTCACGGGTGACTCCCACCTTCTCTTCTTCCATCCGGCATTGACTTTGCCAACTACCTCCCCCCCCAACATGTCCTTTCTCTGATACGAGGGACACACACATAGTTTCCTTTGATTTTTAAAAAAGCCTAAGGGCTATGGCAGCCTCCTCATTGCAAAAAAAGTGAGTTGACAGAAGCAGTCAGCACAGGTGAGATCCACCTTGCTGGAATCTGAGGGAGGAGGACTGTGCCGGCAAGTTTTATGTCACTAGAGAGGAGGAAGCCTCAGCTGAGAAAATGCCTCAATAATATGGCTATCAGTAGGCCAGTAGGGCATTTTCTTAATTAGATATTGAATGTGAGAGGGCCCAGCCCATTTTGGTTGGGTCCACCCCTGGTCAGGTGGTCCTGGGCTCAATAAGAAAGCAGACTGAGCAAGCCATGAAGAGCAAGCCAGTAAGCAGCACCCCCCCCCCCCACACACACACCATGGCTTCTGAATCAGCTCCTGCCTCCAGGTTGCTGTCCAGTTTGAGTTCCTGTCCTGACTTCTTTCAGTGATGGACCATGGTGTGGAAACAGAAGGCAAATCAACCCTTTCCTCCCCAATTTGGTCATGATGTTTCATCACAGCAATAGTAACCTTACCTAAGACAAGGGCCGAAGGTAGGCACCTCTCTTTAGCAAACTCTTGGAAACATGGCATCCTTTCACTCTGACTAGGAGAGAGTGAGCCCTGACTCCAGTACTTCAGCACGAACTTGGAGGCCCCAACACAGCAACACCATGGCTGAGCCCGCACATAATGCCCAACTTCTGTTTTCAGGGCTGCTTCTGGAAAAGTCCTTCAGGGGAGTGGTTAGAGCTGGGTATTCTGGGAGCTTTCTCTGTTCTTCTTTGGCACAGAATGAACATGTTCAGGGGCTGTTCCTGCCCTGCAACCATTGTTCACTTCCTTGGTCCTCCCTGGCATCATCCTGTTATGTGCTGATCTATTTCCTCTGCTGCTGCTGGTGTTATGTCTGGGAGGCATGAAGATCTGCCTCCATGTTTCCCTCTAACAGTTCTATCTGTCAAGTTCCTTTTTAATAATTGTGTGTGTCTGTGGGTGGGTTTGTGCACATGACTGCAGGTGACTGAGGAGTTCAGAGAAGATGCTGAACTCCTTAGAGCTGGAGTTACAGGCAGATGTGAGTCACCAGGCATGTGTGATGGGAGCAGAACTCAGGTCCTCTGGAATACAGTACAGGCTTTTAACCACTGCGCCATCTCTCCAGCCTGTAATACCTGCAAAGTCTGAATGTAAAGGATTGCATAATAAATGTTTCTGACTTGGCCAGCCATAGGAAGTCTCTGCTGCAGAGTCTTCTCTGTTTCTATTTTTTTTTAAAAAAAAACTTATTCCCTGTAAGAAATACAGTGAAGCTCTTTTCTCCCAGCCCTACAGACTTAGGTGCTGACTAGATTTGCCCTTGGGGCCCCTGCTGTCAACACCTGTTTGAGGACACTGCTGTGGAAGGCTCCATCATTTTAGTCAGGACTTAGCTAGGCCAAGATTTCTTGTTACCATGGCTACTTCCTGTGTCCCACAGGCTACAGATCCCTCCAAAGTTGCCTTGTACTGAGTCGGGGACGTGGGAGGTGCCAGCTTTTCTACAATGCGTGTCCTCTGTCCTTAATATTTCTCTGCCTGTGTGCAGCGCCATGGGTGGGCCTGCTCACAGCTGTTCCTCCTGAGGAATCCTGCAGGACTTTGGGACTGGGGTCATAGTCCTGTAGGATTTACCTCTTATGCTCGTCTCTCTTCAATCTCAGGTAGATGCAGCGCATCTAGGTCTTGCCTGTGGCTTCTTAGTATCCTTTCCTCGTACACCATTCCACTCCCCAGTGCTATCGTAGATGCTGGGCATGAGTCTTCTCCCTGATACAGCAGCACTGTACTCTAAAACAGTGGTGGGGGCCCTCACTCAGCATTCCTAAGAATGGAGCTCTGCCTCTTCGTACCTTGTTAGTATCCCTGTATCCTGCCCCAACCCCTAACCCCACGCTCTTGGTCTGGGCTGCTCTCCCCCAGTATACAAAAATCTCATCTCAAAGGGAAGGATGGTCAGATATGACCAGATTAAACTAGGGCTGCACTTTCAAGGTCTCACCTCCCCAGTATGTTGGCTGAATGCCTCTTGTGTTCTTGTATCACCAAGGGAGGCAGGGTCTACCCTCCTACTCTCCCATCATCCTTTGTAAGTGCACACGATAGGGGGGGTCCTGGGGAAGAGCTTAGGAGGGGAGAGTTCAGCCCCCATTGGCACCCTACTTTGTAGCCACCCACCATCTTTGTCCTGACGCCTTTTTGCCATTTGGATGGTACTTGCCACCTCTTCATCCCGTGTCCTATTTCTGGTGTGGTGGCACTGCCCTTGTCTTTCGAGAAGGGCCTCTGCTGTGCCTCCCTCTGACCTCTCAGGCTTCTAGTTATGTCAGGCTGGGAGTAGAAGTTGCCTGCTACCTCCTGCATGGACGCTGCCCTTCCCAGCCATCTGCCAACGCACAGTGTGTTTTCTCTGTCAAGTGTGGTATCTAAAGAGGGTGCATATTGGAGCCCCTTCTCCCTGTACGTACAGCCAAGGACTGTTCAGACTTTCGGTACCACAGGAAGAAATGGTGCCAGATGCATAGTATGAGCTGGGCCAGTTGTGTGATCCTTTCAGGTGTGAGGGTCCTGAGACCCTCTCTAGGTTGCAGCCTGCTTCCCAGCGTGGAGCCTCACCTACTTGTGGGTACTGACTTGGTGTTTGTCTTAACTTTTTAGACTCTGGAAGCTGTCCTGAACTTCAAGTACTCCGGAGGCCCAGGCCACGTGGAAGGGTATTACAGGAACCTGTCTCTGGGACTGCATGTGGAAGTTGAGCCCTCTGTGTTTTTCACCAGAGTCAGCACACTTCCGGCAACCAGGTAACCAGGCTGGGTGGGGCAGGGTGGGCAGGAGGTTGTCTCATGTCACTGGTTATCTCATCTCACTGTCCAGCAGAGCCATGCCTTTGGCAGGGCAGTGGTCCTTGGTGTTAATGGGCAGCTAGGATGCTGTGCCCACTGTCCCTGTGTGTGTGTGTGTGTGTGTGTGTGTGTGTGTGTGGGTGCCCTTCCAGGGCAAATTCTTTGCTTTGCTCTGACTGCACCTTCATCAGTGGGGGCTCTGCATAGTGCTTTGCTTGTATTTGGTTCCTCCTGAGGATCACAGCCTTGTTCTCTGTGATGCTCCTTTGGCGGGTGAGATGAAGGTTTTTGTCTCAGGGCTCACTGTCCAGCACCACAAGGACCTTCTAGCTCAGCACAGTGTCAGCTCGTTCCATACAGGGAGTTATTTCCCTCAAGGTAACGCTCTTTGTTACCAACTCCCCCAGGCCTGATCTTCTTCTTAGGAAAGGGAAGGGTGAGTTTGCCTACTTCAGGGTCACATGTGGTGAGAAAGGCCATTGGTTTTCTCTTAGGTGGAAGGTGACAGTTCCTTATCTCATACATGTACTGTGGAAGTGGTATCAATGCTTCCCAGGAGCCCTTGGGATAGTTTATATGTGCAGCTCCTGGAGAGTGGGGACCCACCTCCACTGAACTCCACTGTGGACCAGGTCAGCATTGTGTATGCTTAATTGAGCAAAACAGCAGCCATAACTAACACTCATCTGTCTTTCTTTGGACCTCACAAATAGCACCCTGGCCTGTGCTGTTTATTCCTTTCTTGTATTCTATAGGGTAAAATAGAGGTATGGTGTCCATCATGACGCTGACAGAAAAATCCATTTAAACGGATCTAGCTCACTTACCCCCCGGCCACTGGAAAAAGGCTTCAGCAAGAATTAATGGCTTATCTGGGCCTTTTACCATCCCTTTTCATCATCTATCACTTTTTTGGTCCACACTGCCAAGGTGGCTTCTACTTGAATTTGTATAAAGCTTTAAAGCTCCTGCCCCCAGGGCAGATTTGGCCAGCGTGCTGACAGCCAGTGTTAGGGTGTGCCAAGCCTTCCGCACATAGCTCTGCTACATCATGTCTGCCTTTCTTGCTCCTTCTCTTCTCCTGCTGCCACTGCCCATCAAGACTTCTCAGATGTGGCACAGGTTTCTACGAATTCTCTTTTGTGCCTCATTGATATATGGCTGCTACCTCATGGCCCCTGTAGGTGTAAATGGTAATTTAAGGTTGAAGTGGACTTGGAAACATTGGCTGTAGGCTGAAGCACTACTTTGGTCTTTGTTGCCTTCATCTTCTCTTGGTTTGGCTGGTGTATTTCTCTTTCCAGCTCTTGGGTTTGAGAGTGCACTTCTGATTTTCCTTTTCCACTATCCCTAAGTCTAATTGATCTCAAAATCCTGGGATGGAATGTCACCGTTTCCAGATCACTCTGGCCACTGTGTATCCATATCCCCATGGAGGGTTGACCAGTTGGCTCCAGCCCTGCTTGTCCCCAGGTCCTACCCAGCTTGCAGACAGATCCAGTGCTGAGGAGACTGTATTCAGGGTCTTTCCCACTCTTGTTTGGGATAGACCTTCCTCTCACCTGCTTCTCCCCATGTTCCTACCAAGTTCTGGTACAGCCAGTCATACCTTTACAGCCAGAGCTTGTGCCAAGGCAGTTCACTCCTGGGGGCTTCAACTGTATCTTTTCCCTAAAAGAATCCTATTAATAAACTACCATTCTTTTATTTAACCCTTTGGAAAACATCTGCTTGCCTTTGAAACCTGTTTGACTTCTTGTACATTTCTCTAGCAGGACTGTGCTTGTGTGCTAGTGTGTGTGTGTGTGTGTGTGTGTGTGTGTGTGTGTGTGTGTGTGTGTATGTTTCTCTGTGCTTTCCTCACTTCTCTAACACATAGTGTGTCATATTCCTGGGAGCACTTCTGCCCTGTTTCCAGCCAGCACCCTCCCCCCCCCAATACCAGGTGCATCACACAGCCTCTTTGGAAACAGGGGCAGACAGAGCAACTTCTTGCTCTCCACTAGCCTGATAGGAGCTTGTCACACACAATTAGTATGGAATGGGAATACAAATGCACACACAGGAGCAATGGAGCAATGGAACATCAGATAAGTGAATAAATAGAAAAGATCCAAGCTCACTCTAGGAGTGGGGAGGAAGAGGAGAAAAGAACATGGAGTGAGTGACTGAAAAGGATACAGACAGTACAGACTTAGATGTCTATGTCCAAATTTGCCCCAGTGCAGACAGATTCAGCATTGCATTTAAAAGTGGAGCTTGTCAGACTCCATGCAATCGCAAGACATTAACTATATGCCTCTTACAAGAAACCAGCCTCAAATGTGCACAATGTGTGTAAACACTAATGTTTAGAAGGTTGGTATGGACTTATTAATATTAAACATCTGGGCTTTCAAGAGAAAGAGATGGGAAAATTTGTAGTGATTGAAGAATTGAGTTCTCAATAGCACATTACTGTCCTAAATATAAATACACTTAAAAAGATAATTTCAAAATAAAACTGGCACATGAAGGGGAGAAACAGATAACCCCATGGTATACCTGACTGTTTGAATATTATTCCCCGAGAATCTGATATGACAAGTTCACGAAACAAAACAAAACTCACAGGAAAATTGTGGCCAACCTAAACATTTTGGTTAACCAGCTCCACATAATTGTATTTATGGAAGAGTGATTGCTTATACTAGAAATGAATGGCCAAATCAATGGTGTGGCTTCTGCATCACTCAAAGAAGAGTTCAATACCCCCAGAAGAAATTATAGAGAAGAAAGCCTGTCAGTAAAATAGGGAGTGAAAGAGAATTTATGGAGTCAATGGAACCAAAACTGATACTTTAAAAAGATTAATAATAAAATTAATCATAACTAGGGCAATGAGTGGGGAGAAAGAGAAAACACAAATTGTTAGTAGAAGGAAAAAAAAGATGCAGCCTTCTGTGAGTTTTGTATATGCTATGTTTGGAAATATAAGAGGATACTGTAGTGAGCCTTATCCCAGTGAGTTACACAACTGAGGCAAAATGGATCAGTGTTTTGAAGGAGGAAAGTGGACAAAGAACTAAAACTGACACAAGAAGAAATAGAGTATGTGAATAGACGCTTCTGTGAATAGACACTCTCTGTGAATAGACACTCTGTGAATGGACACTCTTTGTGAATAGACATTCTTTGTGAATGGACACTCTCAACTAGAAAGTTTCCCTGAAGCGTTCTGTGGGACCAGGCAACTTCTCCAGTAAGTAGTTCAAGCTCTTAAGAAAGCAAGCACAGTGCTTTTAAGGAAGCTCATTTCAAAAGCAGGCAAGGAGGAGTCCCTCCTGGACCCAACCTCATCATACTGCTGCTTTCCTGAGACACCAACCACATCACAGGAAGAAAAATCTGTAGGCCAGAAGCCTCAGGTATTCAAAGGATGAGTTGAAAGACAAAATACAAGTTGATTTCAGCCACATGTAAGGTATAATAGAGTACTAACCATTCCAGTTTATCCTAGAAATACATTTAGTTTTAAGCACTGAAAACTTAACCATTGGAATTTATCTCATTAGCAAAACAAAGGGGGAAAACCTGGCAATTGATGAAGGACATTCTTGGACAAAATTCAATTCTTACTTAACTGGGAACTCTATAAACTAGGGTTTCTGAAAGCTCGTCAGCACCAGGAAGTTCCTGGGCAGAGAGTCTACGGTTATTGTTGCTGTAGGGCAAGTCTGAACAATTTCTCCATGAACACGAGCCAGGCAAACCTGTCTGCTGTGAGCACTCTGTTATATTCCTTGTAATCCTTCCCAGAACAATAAGGTTTCAAAAAGTAAAAATAATCAAAGACCAAAAAACTAGAAATGGATAGTTAAAAAAACAAAACAAAACCTGTTGTCAACCACATGTCTGCTATTGCACCGTACACATGACCAGCTGTATTCCTGTTTATTAGCGACGAGAAATTTGAAGATAAAATTGAAAATAATGTTTCAATAAAACCAAAACACAAACCACGGGGATAAAGTTGTGAAAATGTGCTCTCTATCTAGAAGGTGTCAAAACACAGGGAAAAGGCTTGAATACCTGGCAAAGGACAGGCACTGATTACTGAGAAGAGCTGGTTCCTGTTGAGATTCCTCTGTATTGACTATAAACTCAAGGCAATCCCAACCAAAGTCCTGGCAATATTTATTAATTAAACCAGAAACTGGCATGTTGTTGTTTAAAATATCTTTAACAGAGCAGGAAATATTCCTTTACCTAAAAGAACAAAATTGGAGGAATTAGATATGTGATTGGCACCCATGAGGACTAGAGGTCAGTACACCCAGGTAGACATTTCATAAATAGACTTAGCAGAATACACAGCCTGTTCTTGCTCCTCAAAGGAGACATAGCAAGGCAGCTTCCTGACTTGAAGCCAGAGATTTCTTAGATCCACTCAGAAATTGCTAACTATAAAATAAAATGTTGATAAATAATTAATTTCATGAAAATTGAAACCTTATGCTTGGGCTGGCCAAAGGGTGCAAGGAAGGGGGTAAAAGCTTTTGCTATGGCAGCTAGATGCTTAAATCTGATCCTTGGGATCCAACTAAAATGCTGGATGCTGTGGGCCACATCTGTGCCTCTAGCCCTCCTGTATTGAGATGGAAGCGTGAGAACCGCTGGAAGCTTGTGGGTTAGGTAGCCTGGAGTAGACAACGCAGCAGCAGAAGCATGGAGAGAGACTGCATCAGCCAGGTAGAAAGAAGGCAAGTAGTTCCTCCTGAAAGCTGTTCTCTGGCCTCCATGTGTGTGCTCTGGCATGTTGCACGCCTGAATGCTTTTTCTAAATAAAATAAACAAATCACACAACAATTTACAGCCAGGTGGTGGTAGTGCACGTCTTTAATCCCAGCACTTGGGAGGCAGAGCCAGGCAGATCTCTGTGAGTTTGAGGCCAGCCTGGGCTACCAAGTGAGCTCCAGGAAAGGAGCAAAGCTATGCAGGGAAACCCTGTCTCGAAAAAACAAAAAACAAAAAACAAAAAAAAATTACACTCACCAAAAGGCAAATCATGCCATAAAATATACTGCAGCATTTGAACAGGTATTTTTTTTATAATGGTCCCCAGTCACCTGAAACATGTTCTGTGTCATTAATTATTAGAGGAACATAAAATAAACCTATGGTTAGGCACCATTGTATACCTCCCAGAATGGCTAACATGAGTAAATGATGATTGCATTTAATGCTGGTGAGGTTGGGATTGAACTGGAATTTGTGGGCATACAAGTTTACCAGCAGCTTTTCTTGGAGCTTTGAAACACATACCTACCCAGTGAGCTGCCAATTTCTTTTCTGCATGTTTATTTTAGAGAACTGAAAAAAAAAATCTGTATCTACAAAAAAACTTGTGCAAGAATTTATATAACAGCTTTACTTTCTATCACTCCAGTGTGGAAATGACTCTGAATACCTGTCGGCAGGAAAATGGGTGAGCCATCTTTGATACAATCCCACAGGGGGATACTACTGAGAAACAAAAGGAACTTCTGGAACATGATGCCAGTCGAAGGTGTCTGTGCACACAGTTCCAGACAGTGACACCCTCTCTTTGGTCAGAGTGCTTTGAGCAGTGGCTGGGTGTGGGTTGAGGGGGGGGGTGAGAAGAAGTGGGTTAGGAAGGTATTAGGGTCTATTACCTTGGTTTTCTTAGACTTTGCCTCTGACACTTCCTCTCCCCAGGGAGGACCTCAGTTCTAGGCAGACCAGGTTCGTCGGTTGCCTGGGAGAACCAGTGTCTTTCTGCCTCAGTGAAGTATTGTGTGTCTAGTAGGGTGCTATCCCGGGGTTAGGATAGTGTAAGGACTCATCAGTCTATCTTTCACATCTTTGTTTGTTATCCCATGTAACTTGTCCTTTGATTTTAAAAAATTTAATGCTCACATGTAAAATTATGTGTGCAACCCAAGACGGCCCTTAATTTTTAATGGGTGAGATCTGGAAAGTTATCATGGGAAATGGGATGCTGCAGTGTTCAACACTGGGCCAGCCCATGGGAGGACCCTGGGAAGAGCGAAGCACTGATGAGTCCCTCTAGGTTTTAAGACTGGCAGAATGGGCACCAAGCTGAAGTTCTATTTTCCTTGGTGACTACAGCAAAATCAACATGCATTTTGGGCACTCAGCATTAGCGGTTTATTGAAGTGGCATGCTGTGGTGCATTATGAATTCATTGCTTGCTTTTTGCTCACAGGTGAAGATTGTTCTGTCAGAATCATGCTGTGCTAGAATTCTACACATCTCACTTTTAAAGGCAGGCCCTTCTCAACACACTTGGACTACAGATGAGGCCGGGTGGGTGTTGTATGTTTTTCTCCAGCTCATGTAGCTTGCTGGTGACAGTTGATCTAGGTTTTCTTACTTCAAAGTCACTGCAGTCTGGACAGCCAAATGACCACCTGCATGTCAGAACTTTCATGGAGGTTTAGACTGATTTTTAGTATAAACAGAAGCCAGGGATGTCAAAAGATCACCCTGGTGTGGGCCAGTTATGTAGAGAAGCTCAGCTGCAAATGTGTATGGGTCATTTGCTCCCAGAATTGTCAGGATTTCTGTCTCTGTCATTTCTATAGTTTTTCTCGTGTGTGTGTGTGTGTGTGTGTGTGTGTGTGTGTGTGTGTGTGTTGTGTGTTGTGTTGTATGTGCATGCATATATGCAGATATGAGTGTGTGTGTTGTGTGTTGTATGTGCATGCATATATACAGATGTGAGAGAGAGAGAGAGAGAGAGAGAGTGTGTGTGTGTGTGTGTGTGTGTGTGTGTGTGTGTGTGTGGTGTATACATGCATGCATGCATGCAGCTCTGAGTGTCCATGTGTATGTGTGGTGGCCAGAAGAGGATGTCAGGTACTTGCTCTTTCACACTCTGCCTTGTTCCCTTGAGACAGGGTCTCTTACTAAACTTGATATGAGGCTGGCAGCCAGAGAGCCCCAATGACCTACCCTCCTGTTTCTGCCCCTCCCCCCAGTACTGAGGTTACAGGTAAGTATTGCCATACCCAGCTTTTTTTCTTTTTTAAATTTTTACATGAGTTCTAGGGAATCCAAACATCCAAGCTCAGGTTGTCGTACATGTGCACCAAGCACTCTTACCCTCCAAGTCATCCTCACAGCCCCTTTTACTGGTAGTTTTTGATGTGACTGTCTTCTGGAAAGGAAAGGGCAAAGGGAAATGTTCTTTGTTCTGGGCATGTTATGTTCAGCATCCTGTTCTATTCCAGAATGCCCTTGGAGGTGGGCATCATGCTCTGGAGTGTGCAGTGGCTCCTCATGTGTTCTACCCATTGGCATGCGAAGGCTTGGGTCTACATGGGGCCTCTCAGCACCATACTGTGGCTTTGGGTCATATTTGTGTGAGCCAGGTGTCCAGAGACCTAGCTCTGATTCCTTCTGCTGTGTACATGTTATCATGGGAGTTGCAGTTTCAGGGTCTATCTATCTGTCCCTTACTGAGAGACTGTGTCTGCTCTGTTCATCTCACCAGGGAGAGAAGAGAATCAAATTATTGAAGAGTGGACCATTTTCCCTAAATGCTGTAAAATAGTAAAGATGAGAGGCAGACTATTCTCCCTCCCTTCTTTTCTCTCTCTCCCTTCCCCTCTCCCCCTCCCCCTCCCTCCCACTTGGGTTTGGAAGATCAATTACCTCTGAGATTCACATTTTACACCGAGCCGCCCGGTAATGTTCTTAGGGACTAGACTAAAATGGATCAGGCCACACTGCCCCTCTCTAACAGCTGCGCTTCCCTCTCTCCCAAGGAGCAATTTCTTTCTAGACGGTTACAGTAAATGATCCAATCTTAGACATTCCTATTTGGAGCTATGTAGAGAATACCCTCCTCAGAGCAGAGTGCAGGGTGTAATAGGTATTTCGGGCGAATAGAAGCCATCCTTCTGGAGACACTGTTGCACTTGCTCTCTGTCATTTAAAAGGTTTCTGTTGGGGAGGGGCCCTCAGCTCCCCAGAGGTCCCATGCCCATAGTGTATAGCATCAAGGCCGTTTCAAGAGAGACCTTTATCAGGCTAGAGCTTTTCCAAGCTGCTGCACTTGCTAGATTCATTTTACACTTTGTAAGACTTTAGAATTTTAGCAATAAGATTTGGAAGTAAATCTGTATTTCATCTCAAAGGCCGATAGCATTGATCTTGTGTGGTCATGAAATCACATGGTAAAAAATTATTTGTGAAGATTTGAATATGGTACCAAGTACGAGATCGATACATGGACATTGAAGATCCTTGCTTCTTTCTTGTGTGCCATGTTCTTTGGGGAAAGGGAGGGCCAGTCCTGTAAGAAGATCTACTATGCACAGCTGGTCCTGGGAACTTCCGTAGGATGCCACCAGCCTTAGCTGCTGGCCCATCTTCCTACCTTAGTGTTGGCTCTCTGAAGCCAAACACCCTGACCGGCTGCTGTGTTGGCTATACCCAGCACGGCACCTGCCATGATACAGGCACCAGTACTCAGTTGAATTGATAAGTAACGCCGAGGGGACATGGGAAGTACATGACAGAGAAAGAAAGAACCACCCGGTGTGAGCTGGTGCCATGAAGCCGTCTGTGTGAACAGTAGGAATAGCAGTTGCTTCTTCCGTGAATTCGGAGGAAGCTGTGCAGTGGGGAGGCCAGAGCCAGAGCCCAGAATCCCGAGGGCACACTGATAGGCAAGATACAGGAGGAGGGGACTGTGACTCCTCCTGGGATATGCTTGAGTTACAAAATAGTCTGTTCTGAGCTGGTGAGATGGCTCAGTGGGTAAGGGCACTGCCCTCCAAGCTTGAAGACGCAAAAGAGAAGCAAATCCTAGAATTTTTTTCCTGATCTCCCTGTATAACACATACATACATACATACATACATACATACATATGTATATATATATATATATACATACATACACACATTTACATACACTAAACCAATATTAAAAAATACTCTACCCTCCTAAGATATAGGGAGGAGACATTTCTAGCCTGTCACTGTTTGTGGCCACATGATGCCCCATTCACCCAGGAGCCACAAGGGGTCTGCAGAAGGCACTGGAGCCCAGGGACATCAACAATGGCGTTTGAAAGGGTTTGAGAGATGACACAGGAAGTCAAAGCATTTGCCATGCAAAACGCAGGACAAGAGTTTGCACCCCCAGAACTCACATAGATGATGGGTGGATGCGTTGTTCCACCTGCAATTCCAGCCTTGGGAGGCAGAGATGGGAGACCCCAGAAGCCAGCTGGCTAGTAAGACTAGACTAGCTTAATCTGCATTTGAATGAGAGACCCTGCCTCAAAGAAAGTAAGATAGCAAGTAATCAAAGAATATCCCCAACATCACCCTCAGGCCTCTGCAGGCTCCTGCACATGTGTATGTGCATCTGTACACAGGTATGAATGCATATTAAACATTTACGCAGTGCGTGTTCCCCCCTCCCCCAACATGCACAGCAAAAGAGGGAAAAAGTGGGAGTGAGGTGCCCTCACTCATACTGACTACCAGCTCTGCCATAGGGGTGAGTTCTGGAATGTTTCTAAACCCCGGATCGTGATACTGTGTTGTGAGGGTTAAGATAGAAAGCTGAATGTCAAATATTTAAGGCAGAGCCTGGCATGTGGTATGGTCATAGGAGTTGGTACTCTCTTCCCCTCTTGTTCTTGGTCTCTGACCATATATCCCAGGTCATTCCTTTGCTCTGTTTATTTTTTTTAATTTTTTATTTTTTTGTTTTTCGAGACAGGGTTTCTCTGTGTAGCTTTGCGCCTTTCCTGGAACTCTCTTGGTAGCCCAGGCTGGCCTTGAACTCACAGAGATTCACCTGGCTCTGTCTCCTGAGTGCTGGGATTAAAGGCGTGCGCCACCACTGCCTGGCTCCTTTGCTCTGTTTAAATCAATCCCCAGGACTCCTGGCCTATGAGGAGGACATAGCAGGTGACTGTACGTGGCAGGTCATCTTGACTCAGTGGAGGGAAAGGAGGCAGAATCCTAGACTCTGAACCCAGTTCCTGACTCGGGAGGGCCACTGAATTGCTCTGAGCCTGGCTTGTCCTTAGTTAAAAGTAGTGGGGATATTATACTTAAGGGGAGATGTCTGTCCCCTTCTCCAGCCATTCAGACTCGTTACATAAATCCATGCTATGGGAAGTGTGGTGAGCGCCCCCATACCTGTTGTGTCTCCCACCGAGACACCCGCTGGTGACATTCTGCAGACATTATCTTCTCTGTGCCCCTCCCCCGGCACTGTGCACGGTGCTTGTTACTGTTCTAAAACTAAAAATAAGACGTGACTTCTGTGCCAGTTAATTATCTGTGTAATCCACGTTGATGGCTTCTCCGTATCAGACACTTGGGTCTCTGCATTTATGCAGAAACTGCATACTTTTCCACAGTCTCCCCTCTGCTCGGAACTAGTTGGCTTTCCCTCCTGGCTGTTTGTGTTGAGCATTTTTGTGCCTAAGTCTGTGTGCATGTGGAGAGTGGGTTTGAAAGAGAACTTCAAAGAATCTGGACTTTTAATGCGCACTATAGAAAATTCCTCTGCAATTCGTCCCTGAGAGTGTGAGACTATGACTTCCCAGCCTCATTAAAAATATCACTGTTATGAAAGAGTGAACAGTTGAGGTCTGTGCAACATCTCACTGGTTTTACAACTTTAACATCGTTAACTGGGTGTGAAGCTTAATATTCTTCATATTTATTGAGCTTTTGCTTTTTTTCCCCCATGTGCTGCCTTATATGTAATTTTATCATATTTTTTTTTTAGAAGATTTATTTTTAAGTGTGTGTGTGTGCGCATGCGCACGCACGTGCGTGTGTATGAGTGTGTTTGGGGAATTCAGAAGAGGTGTCACATCTCCTGTAGCTAGAGATATAGATGGTTAGGAGTTGCCCCATGTGGGTGCTAGGAGCCCGACTTAGGCCCTCTACCAGAGCAGAATGTATTCTTAACCACAGGGCCATCTCTCCAGCCCCATATTAAAAATTTTTATTAATCTTTTTTATTGCCCAGAACTGTTGTGTATTAAATATTTTTAAAGGTGACCCGATTTGTCATGTGTTTAAAAAGGATTTACTTACATATATATATATGTGGCTCCATTTATATATATGTACCACATGCATGTCTGGGTGCCCAAGGAGGTCAGAAGGGGCTGTCAGTGCCCCTGGAACTGAAGCTACAGATAGTCTGAGCCACCATGTGGGTGCTGGGAACCGAACCCAGGTCTTCTGGAAGAGCAGCAAGTGCTCCTAACTGCTGACACATCTCTCCAGCTTCCTAATCTGTCAAATGTTGTTACAAGTTGTATTTGTGATTTTAAAAAGGATTTTAGTTTTGTTATTTATATGTGTCTGTGTGGAGGTATGTGCATATAAGTGCCTGAGGAGACTAGCGTTGCAGGTGGTTGGGAACCACCTTGTGTGGGTGCTGGGAATTGAACTTGGGACTTCAGAAAGAACAGTTTCATAAGGGGCCTTTTTGAGTGCTTAGCTTCTGTCTGCATCTGCTTTAGGGAGTGCACTAAATTGTTCTTGGAAGCATTTCTTCCACTTCTGCTTTCTGGAAGAAACCACACAGTATTGTTATTTCTTTACTTACTTAAATAACTGTTTGGTAGAATTTGTCAGGAAAGAATCCTGACCTGGAGAAGATTAAAAAAAAAAATTAGATTTGGTTGATTTAACGGGTGGGAGACTTTTGAGGTCGTTTACCTTTTCTTGGGTTGATTCTGGCAGTTTGTGCCCTCTGTCATCTGGGTTGTGACACTGGCGAGGTGGAACTCTGAAGTCTCCATGCTGTCCTCTCAGTCTCTCTCAGTGTCTCTCAGTGTCTCTCTCTTTCTCTCTCTCTCTCTCTCTCTCTCTCTCTCTCTCTTCCCCTCCCCTCTCCCCCCTTCTCCCTCTCTCTCTTCATTCCTCTCCCTCCCTCCCTCCTTCCCTCCCTTTCTCTCTCTCTCCTTTAAAGTTTGATCATAAAATTATACCGACCTTTTTGAAGACTCAGGTTGTATAAACCAGTCAGTTTTCTCTGTCTCTCTGCTCTTCTCTTCCTTGTTCTCTCCCTCTGCTTCCTGTGAGTTTCTTTATTTCCCGTGATGAGAGCTGCTTGCCCTGTACCTCCAGTCTCTCCTGATACAGTCATTTAATGCAGCAGGTCTCCCTCTAAGTCCTTCATCAGCTGCATCTCAGTGCCTGGGTTTTTACTAACTGCAAACAATCCTGGTTTCTCGTTAGGGCTGTTTGAAGTGCGTTGGTCCATTTCCTCGCATTTTAAATGTCCCATTGACCATTCTGCTACCAACCTCTGGATTAATCCTGCTTCAGTTGAGAACACACTTTGTGTGCTTTTACTGTGCACTAGTGCATGGGTTCTGCAGGTGTGAGGTGGGGTTTTCATTACATGTCAGTCAAACATGGGTGGTTGTTCATGTCTCCTATATTGTTGATTTTATGTCTGCTCATTCTGCACATTTCCAAGAAGCTCCTATTGGTGTCTTTGACTCTAATTATGCTTCTCTCCATTTATCTTTTGAGTTCCCCCGGGGTCCTCATGGAGCTAAGTGCCCAGACATTAAGACTGATTGTGTATTCTTGGTAGATTCAGGCTTTCCTTCATTAAGCAATGTTCTTTATCACCACTAACTGTCCCTGCTCCAAAGTGGACGCTGCTATGCTCCTGCCTTTTACTGTCATAGATCTTAGTAAGCTCTCTTTGCTGGGTACTTGACATTTTTGTTGCTCTTTTCTCCTTCTTCCCATGCCAAGTTTCCTGGTAATGTTCTTGCCCTTTCTTCTGAAGGTCTTTCTGGAAGGCCCCTTTTAGAGTCCCGGCCTTCCCCACCCCTCCACTCCTGAAGGACATCCCCCCCTCTCCTTGGATGCAGACTTCTAGGTTACAGTCTCTCCACCCCTCAATCACTTGTAAAATGTCCTGCTTCCTCTGCCCTTCACAGTGTCTGATGACAGAGCTTCAGACTTTTCACACCCGTTTCCTGTCTCTTGCTTGTTCGTCCTGGTAGCCTTCTGCCTTTGGACTTCCCTCTCTGCAGCTTCCGCTGTTTCTAGATATAGGATTCTTTACATGTGTACTGGGTGGGGTGTGTTGAGCTGCCAGGATCCGTTTAACATCACAGACAAGTCCAGGAGGTTTTCTGCCATCATTTCTTCAGAAGCTGTGTGTAGCTTTTACTTCTTGCTCAGTTTCTTATAACATAGTTCTTATTAGGTCATACCCCTACTCCCTGCTTAGGATTATACTTTTCAGTATTTTTTCCCTCTGTTGTTTCTGTTAGATGATGCTTCTCTACTGTTTCTGTGGATGATCTTTAATTTCTGGTGTCTCATTTCCTTTGTTGGCTCCAAACATTCTTTGTACGATTTCCACTCTTCTAGAGTATTATTTGGGGATTTGCTTTTATGCTTGTAGATGGAGTACAGGCATTGGTGAGGGTGAGAAGAGCATGCATGGTCTCTGGTGTGGGGGGTGGCATGTCTCCTGGAGGTCTCTCAGTTCCGGGTGGTTTATTCTCTGTCTTTTCTCCCCTTGTCTTCATTGTTACCACCCAGTGTATTTCTCAGCTCACTTTCCTGCTCTGATGCTTCTCCTGGCTCATCCTCATGCCTCCCCCCTTTCCTGGGATGCTCTCTTATGCCTTCTTGGGCACATCCTTCTCTAAGATAGGCATCTTGAGGTGCCCCACTGTTTTGTCCTTCACGTGGAGTTCATAGTTTCTGGTAGCAAATTCTTTCCTGAGATCTTCTGAGTATTTGCATGTAGTGCTCTGAGGTGCTGGAGTCTTGTCTGGGTCCTCAGGAAAATTCTCTTTTAGTGGGTAGTCCACAGTGTCTTTGGTTTTCTTGCATTGTCCCAGGGGCCAGCTGTCCCATTTCAAAGGATTTGTGGCACTCTCTGGCTCTTTCTGTGTTCTATGCCACCCCAGAACTTAAGACTTTAACCATGGTTACTTGACCTGATTCCATGTGCTATGCTCTGGTGAAGCCTGAGGTTCCCACCTAACTGTCATACTGGTCTCTTAATCTCTGTCCTATTGCAAATCTCCCTCCTGTGTCCCCGCTAAAGGTAGGCGTGACTTTGCTGTGTTGAGTCTCCTGTGTGACTGATTGGCCAGAAGAACAGGGAGTAAGCTGGATGTGATGGATGCTGACACTATGGCTTGTAGGACAGAGACTCCTGGACCAGAGAGTGGTACTCACCCATGTAGCCCAGTGCCTTCATGGTACTGTCTGTGTATGGTGCTGCCCACAGGCTGGACTGGAAGGCTCCCCATGGGTCAGGCTAGGAAGTGAAGCTTCTGTGACTCTTGCTGCTGTCCCTGACATACACCTCTGGGATCCCAGCACCTTGCTAGGGAAGGTCATTGCAGCCCTCTGAGCTCCAAGCTGCCTTTTGGGTCAGGTCAGGGCAGTGAAGGGAAGTGCAACTCACTCCCAGGTCAGAACTTGGATTTGTCTCAAACTTTTTGAGTCTTGGACTCCACCCGCCCTAGCTGTGACTTAGGGGTGGATTTGGTTACAGACAGTGGGAGAGACAAAGTAGCTTGTGCTGATTTCATCCTTTTCAGCATTGGAATTCATCATCTCCACGCCCCCCCCCCACCACATAAAACAGTTCACACCACTCATCTACTTCAAACTCTCAAAATAGCTTCCTGTCATGCTTAGAATGAAATCAATATTTTCTTATGACCTTTCCTCCGCCATTAATCTTCTGCCAATCTCTTCTCTGCGTGTTCTGTGATCACACTGTGCCTCAAAATTTTTGCATTAATTGCACATTCTCTTTGGGAGGCTCTCCTCCAAGACCTTCATAAGATTGCTTTCTTGTCATTAGAGTCCCAAATCAAACATCGTTTCTTCAGTGAGAACCTCCTTTGCCATCAAATCTGAAGTTTTTTTTTAAACCCCTGTTGATGTTTTCCAGGAGATGCACTTAATTTCTGAAAACTATTTGTATTATAGGAGTCTCATGCCCTGCTGCATTTCATAGCCTACTTTTTACACTAGCTGTTGCCATAGTAACCAGATTTATGCAGGTGTAGCCAGAGAGTACCTTGCCTCAGCAGTGCTCAGCCTCTTGCTTTCTGGAATATTCTAAATGCCTTGCCAAGGTTGCAGGATTGGATGACCCCAGGTACCCACTACACAGTGGTTTAACTCAGTGAAGTGTGAGATCCGGTCCTCCAGGAGACAGCTTGTCCAGTGAGGCTAAGATTTGTTGGGAAAATGAATCACCCTTCTGCTATAACTTGGGTGCTCGGTTTGGAAGGAAACCACAAGGACCCAGGAAATGTAGCCCCAGCTGCCCCAGGGTGGCCAGCTCAGTTACTTACCCCATAAAGCCCTTGGTGTGGCCCAGCCTCTTGTCTTCATTCTGTGTGCACACGGCCCCTCTCCTGGCCTCTCTTCCTTGAGTCCTGGCTCCCTGCAAGCTCTTTTTTCAGGCTCTGCCTTCAGGACGAGCCCCTGGTCTCAGACAACATTCAAAATGACTTTCAAATACAGTTTCTAGACGATTTTAACTGAAACAAAGACAGATGAAGGGAACAGCAGTCCAATGTTAACATTTTGCTATATTGTATTTATATTAAGTTTAATTAAAGACAGAAAGCTAGACTGTGCAATCTCCATCTATATTCTTCCTTCCCACTGATAAAGACTAATGTTAATAACACGATGGCGTATTTGAAAAAAAAAAATCTTTAAAAGTGTAGTGCATGTGTTACCTCCTGCGACGTACTGTCCTGGCGTCATTAACGCAGGCGTATCCATGTGCCTTAGTTACTTTCCCATTGCTGTGATGAGACGTCTTGATCAAGGCAACTTTTAGAAGGGTTTATTTGGGGCTTACAGTTCCAGAGGGTTAGTGTCTGCGATTACCATGATGGGGCGCATGGCAGCAGGCAGCATGGTGCTCGAGCAGTAGCTGAGAGCTCACATCTTGATCCACAAGCACGAGCTAGATGGGAATGGTGCGGGCTTTTGAAACCTCAAAGCCCGCCCTCTGTGACACACCTCCTTTAACGAGGCCACGCCTCCTAATCCTTCCTAAAGTCCTACCAACCCCTGGGGACCAAACATTTAAATATTTGAGCCTATGGGAGCCATCCTCATTCAAACCACGACCACAACAGAACAAAGCAGGCTGTTCTTGCAAACTCATTTCTGACTCTGCACAGGTTTTGACACCTCCCTCATCCCCTATCACTCCCCACTCCCTGCCCCAGCCATCCTGTTCCATCCTCTTTCCTGTTGCTTTTCACCTAGTTAAAAGGAGCCTTTGGCTTCTATTAACCACATTGCAGTTAATGCTTTTGAGCGTGTCTTTGTGAGAGCCCTCTGAGTTAATACTCATTGCCATGGAATAGTTAGGTCTAAGTGTGTTTATACATTGCTCAAGGAGGTAACCCCCATTTTCCTCCTTCCTTCCTTCCTTCCTTCCTTCCTTCCTTCCTTCCTTCCTTCCTTCCTTCCTTCCTTCCTTCCTTCCTTCCTTCCTTCCTTCCTTCCTTCCTTCCCCCTCCCTCCATCTCTCCTTCCTTCCTTGGAAGTTGTACCAATTTAATTTATTTACACCCTACTTTTTGCTGATGTACATCTTGGCCAACTCTTGGTTCTGGACCACTTTTTAAGTGTTTCCATTAAGTTGAGTGGGAAACAGTGTCTCAGGGTTTGATTTCTTGCTCTGGCTGCTAGCTTGATAGAGTGTCTGTTTACTGCCCATTGGAGATTTTCCAGGGTGGACTGACACTTCCCACCCTTTGCTTGATTTCATACTGAGTCATTTCTTATTGATTTATGGGAATTCTCAATGAAATCAGAATTATGATTTGTTGTCAGTTTAATATACTGCAAATCCCTTTCCACAAGGAGCTTGTCTTAGCTTTTTAATGGTTTCCATTTATATCAAAGTCCCTAACTTTAACAGGGCCAAACACACTATCTTTCTTTTATATTTTACATGTCATAACTCCTTTGTGAAATCTCTCACTTCTCACAAGCTGTTCACTTGTTTTAAAAATTTTAATTTTTAAATAAATTTGAGGTCGTGTTGCATGACTTTCTGGACAGTTGCAAACATCTACTCACCGTAGACAGGTCACTCATGACAGAACAATGAAATGTTCCACTCAAGTCTAGCTTAGTGCGTAGGATTACTTTCAGGAACACCAGCAATGATGTAAGACCAGCTGTTCACCCAAAATCCTACCCCAGCAGGGGTGGCAGCTCATGGAAGCTGTGTCCCTAGGACTTCTTGCACAGCTTGCCTACTGGAGAGCCTTGCCTCTCAGGATTTGTTTACTGACTACAATCTTGGGGAGAATGTTACAGGCTTGGGAGTCTGTAACATTCTGAGTTTCCTGAGCCTTATAAGTTGGATCAGCTTCTATCCTCCCTGTAGAAGGGGTATCTGAATAAATGTTTGAATTCTGAGGAAATTGTCACATAGAGCTATTTTGTAGACTTTTCAGCTCACGGTGTGAGGTAGGGATATAGTTTCCTGTGCACATAACCATGCGTCCCAGGGCTTTTCTGGAATCTTTCTCCTAGGGAGCATCGCCTCTTAGTCAGACCTCCAGTTCCCAGCTCTGGGACATTCTGTGGGCTGTCTTCCATCATTTATGCTTTGGAAGATTTCTTGATGTCTAGCAGGCTTGATTTTTCCAACATTCTCTTTGTCATTGTTTTTTGTGTGTTCTTGACACTTTTTTAAACATATATAATTTAGACTAGCACATCAGAATTTACTAAAACTAAAACTTCATTGTCCCTCTTTTTGTTAAGGTTTGTTGAATTCATTTAGATTTAGAGAATCGTGACTTCTTTTAAAATATGATCTTTTAATCCTCAAGCATAAAATATCTTTTTATTCATTTGACTGCTTTACTAAATTTTCTGTAAAAACTTAAAATAGTTTACATAAATGTCTTACATACATTTATTATTACATTTATTCATAGATGCTTTCTGGGATGCATTGCATTTATAAATCTATATTCTTTTTTTTTTTTTTTTTTTGGTTTTTCGAGACAGTGTTTCTCTGTGTAGCTTTGGAGCCTGTTCTGGAACTCGCTCTGTAGACCAGACTGGCGTCGAACTCACAGAGATCCACTTGGCTCTGCCTCCCGAGTGCTGGGATTAAAGGCATGTGCCACCACTGCCTGGCTAACTCTATATTCTTAAATATTTTTCTTTGTAATTATCTTCAGCTAATGCATAGAAATGTCACTAATAACACGAGGCTTTACCCTACAACCTATTTGAATCTGTTGCTTTTAACTTCATGGGAAAGATTGCTTTAATTTTTTAACCCCCTCTTCCTGTACTCCCTTCCCAATTCAATTTTCAAGAAAGCTGAGACCCTGTCTTTCTTCCTCACCTCCCTTTCTCAACTGTGTGCATGCAATAGTAGCTGACATGCAGGGGAGACTCATACATCTGAGAAAAATCGATTGATAATTTGGGGAACATGTGGCCTCTGGCAGCTGAACTTCCTCTTCCCCATCTGCCCACCTGGGCCATAGACCTACATCTACCACTTCCGGTGCAAGTTTCTTTGCCCTCAAAAGCTCGCTCTGACTTCCATTCTCCAGGAGAAATTTCTTAGGCTTCCCTCCTCTTCAGAAAGGTGAATCCAGAAAAGCAAACAAAACCCAAGAATTGCACAAGAATGAAAAGTAAATTGTGTGTTCCCCTGGCTCATAAAGAAAATCAGCCACAGAGACATGGAAAGACACACGAGCAAATGATATTAACGGTGGGCACAAAATGCTACCACAGTCTGGGACGGGAGTTAATTTGTGAGTAACAGATAGAAAACAAAGATCCACCAATGTATCATCGTGTTAACAGAAGGCCCCTCACAGCCAGTGACTCAGAATAGCGAGTGCAGTGACGCAGAGTCTATCTCCGCCACGTTCCCATGCAGCTTCCTAGGTACCGTGCTCTGTAAGTGAAAACAGCCTTCTGGGCTTTAAAAAATGGCCTTCTCCCCCCTTCCCCATGAATGTTTTATGAGTTTCTGTCTCTGCTGAAAGATTTCACTATGATTAAAGATTTCATGAAGTTATGACAAAGGGAGGCCGGGTCGTCATTCCTGGAGTCTCCTTTGCCTAAGATCTAAGGGAAGAGGCTGCCTCTAGGCAGCTGTCAGAACTGAGCATGCTCCAAATGCCAGTGCCCCTGGGGAAGACACCCTTGATCCCAAGCCCCAGCATCAGCCAACATAAGGATATCCTCTGAAGGCCTCTGACACCACGTTGGCACTGTGTGTACCAAAGATGGTGACACTGTGCCTCCGCCTCCCTCCCTTGAGAAGCCCGATGTGCTAGGAAAGATTGCTTTGTGACCCCCCTGGCCTCTGGGCAGTGTCTGCTTTTATGTGTGTATGAACCCTGGATGTGTGTCTATGTTTCCTTCTCTCAAGGAGCCTACCAACTGTGAAGGCAAACCAACTTGAGCTCTGAGTCTGGAGACTCCACCACCACCTGGTGGTCCTCTCCCCAGCCTCCCCTCCCCTGTACTGCTCCCCCAGAAATGTCAGGACACAAAGGCAAAAATCCTACAGCGCTCTCTCTTCCTTTGGCTCGGCTTTCCAAATAACCAACAGCGCCCTGCCTCCTGCTTGGGGACACACCAGTGAAGTTAGATGTCTTCCCCTAGAAGGTCATGTTTTGATTCCACACAGAGCTAAAGATGACCCTGAGAGCAGCTCTTTGTCTGTATCTCTCCCTCGCTTCCAAGACAAACGGTTCATCCTGTTTCCCCAAGACCAGCCCAGCTGCCCTCTTACTCTGCTCTTGCAGTGGCCGTGGCTGTCCCTTTTAGATCAGCCAACAGGTATCGATTTCCTGTCGTGCTTACCGTGGCGCCCGGTATTTGGGAAGTTGTGTTAGTTTTAGGCAAACATTCAACTGTAATGGGAACTTAACTGTAGTGATGAACACAAATGAAGCATGGGCTGTTGGTACTTTTAAAGTATTTCAGCCATGCGGCTAAGTCTATAGGGAGAAGGCAGTGGGGGCGGGGCACCGCTGCTGTGGGAGGTGCCTGGTTTTCCAGGTCCTGGCCCCAGCTCTGCCATCCACAGACAATGGTTTGTTTCCCTTCTCTGAATGGTTGCTGAGCTTCAAGGCCTCCTTCTCATTCCAAGGAAAGCCAGGGAGGCCGAAGGCTAGAAGCTTCCTCCTCCAGGCTCTGTTACTTGGGGTCTGAGAAGCCTGTGGCTCCTTGGTTGGGATGCTGCCATTGGGAGTACCCCTTGCTCCAGGAGCCGTTAGAATCGAGGACTTTACTTCCTACCCTGCAGGAAGCAAAGGGAGGGGATGCTTCAAGTACTGGGTGCATTAACTAGCTTACATGATCTGCCCCAGCTCTAAGGAGGGATAATTTGGAGTCCTGGAGAATGAAGCGTACAGAGAAGTCAGCACAAACCCGTGGGGGCCCAGTTCTTCACAATCCAACAGCCAGCCCTTTGCTCAGTCTTGGGTAGCCAAAGACTTCCTCATTTGGACATCGCCTTTATTTAATGACACTGTATACCATGTATATAGATGGTCTTAAGAGCCAGCTGCTCGCCACTTGCTGAGGCTTGGAGGACTGAGCTACTTTCCAAGGTCATTTGGTTCCTAAAGGGTTTGACAAAGTTCCAAGCACATGCCCAGAGGCCTTGGCATTATTGTAAACCAATGATCATCACCTGCACATCGTCAGGTAGTGGGAAGTCCCTGGAGAGGAAGAAGGGGCTAAGTTGCTTCTCTTTGCCTTTGGAGAGTTCTGAACCTCCCTCCATCTTTCCACGCAGCACCCGACAGTGCCACCTGCTCCTCGACGTCTTCAACTCCACAGAGCACGAGCTGACAGTCTGTGCCAGGAACAACTCTGAGCTCATCTTGCATGCCAGCGAGTGCCAGCGGTAAGTGACCTGCAGGGGCAGAGGAAGGCCAGGACCCAGGTGGGCAGAGCTTGGCAATGCTGGGAAGATGCAGAGCCTCCTCCTTACTCTCTTCTGGGCCTCTCCCCATACCAAGAAGCCATGCCTTCCTAGTCCAGTGTCTAGATGGAATGGTATTTTTATTTCTTTAATAGCAAGATGCATGAGGCCCCAGGTTCAACAACAACAAATCAGCAGGCCTGTGGCTTAGATCTCAACTCCCCTGTGCCATGTTTGTTCTAGATCTGTTTGCATATCCCTGTCTCTGTCTTACTTTAAAGAGTAAACTTTCCCCCCCAAATGCTTGACATTGGTATTATTAGTCAGCGGGGAAATGCAAATGCAGAAATCATAGGGAGAAGCTGCTGTGCATTCATCAGAACAGGGAGATGAAAAAGACATCAAGGGAGCTCTGGGGAGGATGCAAATCTCCTGCAGCTCTTATGCTGGCATGGTAGAGAATCTGTAGCCACTGGGGACAAAGTCACACTTCCTTATAACACCAAACACACACTTGCCCTGTTGTGCCAACATTAGTTATTAAAAAGTAAAATAAAATTCAGGGTGTGGGGCAGAGGAGATGTCTCAGCAGATGATGTCTTTGCCATGTGTCTTGGTTAGGGCTTCTATTGCCGTGAAGAGACACTATGACCACCGTAACTCTTATAAAGGGACATTTAATTGGGCCTGGCTTACAGTTTCAGAAGTTTAGTCCATTATCTTCATGGCAGCACTCAGGCAGATAAGGTGCTGAAGAAGGAGCTGAGAGTTCTACATCTTGATCCATAGGCAGCAGAAGCCACTGTGTGCCACAATGGGCATAGCTTAAGCATGGGAGACCTCAACGGTGACACACTTCTTCCAACAAGGCCACACTTCCTAATAGTGCCACTCCCTATGGGGACCATTTTCTTTCAAACCACCACACCACGTGTGAGGATGGGCACTCAGATCCCCAGGACTTATATAAAACCTGGATGGGTTTAACAGCCCACCTGTAATTCCAGTATGTAGGAAGTTGAGATAGGGAACCCTCCCCATCCCCACCCCCACAGTCCTGCTGAGCTACCTAGCCCACCAGCTGATAAGATAAACTCCAGGTTCAGCAAGAGACTTGGCCTCAATGCGTAAGATGCAGACTGATTGAAGAAAGCACCAGACATCAACTTCGAGCCACCCCCCCCACGTGTGTGCACCCACACACATGTGAACATGCATGCACACTCGCCACATGCATACATATGCAAAACACTAGCTAACCAAGTAAGTCAAGGGCCTGGAAGGACGGCTCAGTGGGTAAAATTGATAGTGTCTCCTACAAGGGGAGTGCGGTGCACCCCGCAGCCAAACCACACAATGCCCAAGAGTTTGATGGGACACGAAAGCCACCTTCTCCACAGAGCCTCTTGTGTGATAGCACCATTTCTATGAAGCCCTAGAATGAACAAAGGCAGTCTCCGGTCAGGAGAGTCTCTCAACGTGGGTTTCCTCTGGAGAGCTCAGGACAGGGCTTGACCCGGAAAGGGAGGAAGGTGATTTTCGGTGGGGGTTTGGGTTACACCGCCGACGCCTGCATCTTCTGAACCTCAGTATTTATTCACCTGAGATTAGAGTTTGTCAACGGTACATCAAAAGGAGACATGGAAACCAGTGTCGAGCCATGGTTAAAAATAACCACGCAATGGAGTCTGGGCTTGGGGCAGCTGTCTGGTGCCACCTTGCAAATCACTGGAGATAATGGACTCTCTGAGGCCAGAGGGGGTGGATGGTGCTGAACTAGACTTAAGTGCTGCTCACTTGAAGCCACAGAAAGAATCGTTGAGCGGCACCCCCACCCTTCTCTGCTCTCCCTCCCCAGGGTGACTGCTTGAAAGTGGTAGTACCATTCATGCCTACACTTCCCTGCTCTTACTGTGTGTATGTGTATTCACAGCCAAGAATCATTTTGAGAATTCTTAAAAGTTCTCTAAGTGTTTGCCTATCATATATGTCCCTTGGAAACTTAAAATAGGCATTGCACTTTGCAGCTAAATATAAATCCAGTCCTTTCATTTTGACTGCTATTAATATTTCATTGTGTAAATATGCCACCGTCTTCATTTCTATGCTAATTCCTCACTGTGCAGTGGCTTCCAGCCCATCCATATTTAATGTGATTGTTAATGGCATGTTTTAATGTACGTTAGGCCCGGAAGCCCCCTCGTGGGGCAGTTTGGGTTATGCTTTGGAGGCTGGAGACCCAAGACATGGGGCCATTGCTGACCTGCCCTGTGAGAGGAGCCTGAAGCGCTCCCAGGATCACCTTGTCCTGCCTTGGATGGGACTTGCCACCTGGATCTGGGAATGTGCCGGGGCCTCTGCACTCCTCTGACCTATGCCAGAGGCTGAGCAAATGCCATTTCTTCAGCTTCCAGGGAGGAGGATGAACATTTCTGAAAGCTTGGGTGCTGCCTACTGCTGTTCCCCCTTAATTGTGTGGTGAAACGTCTGCCATCCATCCTGTCTCTTGGTCTGCATGTTTTCATGTAGCCCCTGATCCGAGAGAACATAAATCTGGTCTTTTTTGTGACACCAGTATAAAACAATTTTAAGAAATTATAGATTGCTAAGCATATCCTGTGGCGAAGACTTGAATCGTTCTTGGCAACACGGACTATGTGATATTAATGACCTAAGTCGTAGATAATTGCAGTTTGGTTTTATGCTTCAGGCTTCTTCTTCTTCATGAAGCTTTTTGCTTAACTTCTCATTTCCGAGTGTTAGCTCATACCTTGTTTTATTCATTCACAAAATAGTCATTCAACAAATATTGATATTTTAAGAAGAAACTGTGTGGTAAGCTGTGCACCACTCCAGGAATGGCAAGAGAATAAATTATGATCCACACTGACCTCGGAAGAATAAACAGAGGATGGTGGCATGTCCAGTTAGCCAGGGTCCCCTCTATGTGCTCCCAGGAGTTCTGTCTTTTAATCATTTTTCTCTTCCCTCCTTTTCCCATGAGAGACTAATGGAAACCCAGCTGCACCTTTGCTTAGATGCTGCATTCCTTACTCTCTTGTTATGGGAACCAAATGCCTGGTGAGAAACTACTTAAAGGAGGAAGGGCTTCTTTTGGCTTGCAGTTTGAAGGTATACAGTTCATCATGGTGGGGAAAGCAGGGTGGCAGAGCATGAGACAGCTGGTCGTGTATGCTTAATGATCAGGAAGCAGGAAGCAGACAGGAAGTGAGGCTTACTCAAGGCCCTCCCACAATGACCCACTTGTTCCAGTGAGGCTTTAACCACTTGACAGTTCCGTAACCTTCTACAACAGAGAGGGACCAAGTGTTCAAACACATGAGCCTATGGGAGACATTTCATGTTCAAACCCCAGTAAATGCTTTTCTTGGCCAAATACCCCATCTTGTTGCTCACAAGCTTCTGCCTCTTCATGCTGGGGCTCTTTAGTCCGTGTAGCAGTTCACTGGGTGGGCTTTTTCCCATGGGTCATATCTTGTCTAGAGTGTCAGGGCACCCATTGGATCTCCACCTTGTCCCCTGACCTGTGGCATGACACAGTAGCTCAGGCTGCCTCCCATAGCACTGTACCCCTCCCCACTCAGCTTTAAGAGATACCCAAAGACAAGAGAAGATGTTCCCTGTGAGGAATTAACATCATATTTCTTAAAAAAATATAACATTGCCATCAGCAAATATGCTATAAAATTAAGATATGATAATTATTGTGGATTTTTTTTGCTTAATTATCAGACCATTAAAATTAAATTTCACAGTAACCTTCTTTAATGCATAAATATCTTTATAATGTATGGTAATAGATATTATTTCATTACGTGCTTCAAGATACAGGCCTTTGTCTCACCCTCCCTCTGTCCACAGTCTTGCTAGTGTTCCCACATAGATCATTGGCTCTGCGGAATCCCACAGGTTGTTACAGCTTGGGTTCCTGTAATCTTCTCCTTGCAGATATTGACATTGTAGATATCTGTTTCCCTCTGTGTAACTAGAGTTTTTCTGCCTTGCCCACAGTCAGGACAAATCTTTGTTACCTGCCAGTCCCATAGCCGCTCAGACCCAACCAAGCAAACACAGAGACTTATATTGCTTACAAACTGTATGGCTGTGGCAGGCTTCTTGCTAACTGTTCTTATAGCTTAAATTAATCCATTTCTATAAATCTATACTTTGCCATGTGGCTCGTGGCTTACCAGCATCTTCACATACTGCTTGTCATGGCGGTGGCTGGCAGTGTCTCTCTCTGCTTTCCTGTTCCCTCAGTTCTCCTCTCTGTTATCCCACCTACACTTCCTGCCTGGCCACTGGCCAATCAGTGTTTTACTTATTGACCAATCAGAGCAATTTGACATACAGACCATCCCACAGCACCTCAGCCTAGAACTGCCCAAAAATCCTATATCTGACCCACCCTTTATTCTTATTCCTTCACTCTTGGTCCTTAAAATGCTCCAAAGAACCTGTTGAGTCATCAAAGCAACACTTCATCTTGTGGAGCCCTTCTCCTGCAAGCTCTCATTGGACGTTATCTTGAATATACGACCTTTTCTCAACCCATGTCTCCTCATCCCCTTCTGCCATATTTCTGAGTTACAAGTGAGGTGTTTTTATTTTGTTTTCTACATTCTTAGTTTTTCAATTTGAAAGGAGAATGGGAGAGTCCTCCAGAGAGGATATTTCTAGAAATAAGATGGTACAGGGTGTACCAGCTCAGTCTTTGAGCTGATGCAGAGAGGCTGTTTTCCATAGTGAGTCTTTGCAAAGGGCCCAGCCTGAGCCCCTGCCCAGCATCCCCTCTGCCACTCCGGGCTGCTGCCCCGGCAACTGGCAGCTAATGGCTTTGCTGATGGGAACCCAGATCCCTCTGGAGACAGTGGGAACCCCAAGATCAGGGACAGGAGTGTCAGAGTTCAGCCTGGACAAGCAGTGGGACTGGGAGACCAGTGCCTTGGAAGACACAACTGTTTTCTGACTCAGATGACAGGGAAAGTGGTTTTCTTTTTTTCCTAAGCAGAGAAAAATAAGGTGGCACCATTGGGGTTCTATATACCACAGACCTTTGCAACCCAGATGTCCTGGCTCAGCTATTTTCCTTCTGGGCTTTTTTCCCTCTGTGCTTCTTGTATGACCTCTTCCATGGGGCCATGCCTGAAGTCTCTGTTTCACATGTGGAGGTGAGAAGGGGGGTTATGTACAGATGTCTTCCCAGCTGCTCACCACCATGACAAGCAAAGTATTGCCTGGGCCTGGAACGTGTCATGCATTTTCAGCCTGGTCCTGTCAAATGTAACTTAAATCACTTGGGGGTAGTAAGTCACCCTGCTCTGTTGAGGTTCCAAGGATAGTTTCATAAAATATTCATGGCGATCTATGCCCCCCACCCCATTGTTTTAGACAATGAAGCCAATCCTTGACTCCTACCCAGCACTCATCCACCCTATGTGATTGGTGATAGGGGCTCAGTGAGTGGGAACTAATGAGGTTAATTTTCAGAACCCCTTTCACTATGTTGCTGCAGTAGCCTGCAGCCCACCGTGGTTGATAAAGGCCCATTGGAAGACCTGTTTCCTTTCTGGGGAGACCATAGGATCAAGCTTTTGCTTAAGTCAGTAGATGTTATGAGGGCCTCATCTGCCAGGCTTCCTCCTGACCCCTTATATGGGGACCAAACATTCTCTCCTCACCTGCCGGGAGTGAGAAACCACAGAGGTTGTTTACCAACAGGAATTTAAAGATCCAGAGTGGAGAGCGAGTCAACAGCCCATGCTGAAATGTCCAGGTATGACAGGAATGGTACCGAGTGAAGAGCCAAGCAAGGGTCAGTGTCTTCGTTAGGGTTTTCATTACTGTGAAGAGCCACCATGACCACGGCAACTCTTACAAAGAAAACATTTAATGGGGATGGCTCGCTTCCAGTTCCAGAGATTCAGTCCATTATCATCATGGTGGGGAGCATGGCGGCATGCAGGCAGACGTGGTGCTGGGGTTGAGAGTCCTACATCTTGACTCAGAGGCAACAGGAAGTCAACTGACTGTCACACTGAGTGAAGTTTGAGAAAAGAGACCTCAAAGCCCACCCCCACAATGACACACTTCCTCCAACAAGGCCACACCTCCTAATAGTGCCATTCCCTTTGGGGTCCATTTTCTTTCAAACAACCACAGCTGATGAATACAGAAAAGCATAGGAAGGATCCTGCATGGAGATGAGGCCCATGTGACTGATGTACCTGCAGGAATCACACACAGACATAGTATCCCCAGAGAGTCAAGGGAAGCCCTGTATTCCAGCCCCTCCTTCTAGGGACATGTGTGAATGTTCCCACCTGTCCATTCTCTAGCTGGCCCCTCTAGGTGCTTGGGCCAAGTGTGGCTGGCAACTGTGGATCTAGCTCAGTTCTGCTGAATTCTGGTCTTATCAGGGTCTTTTCTCCTCTCTGGCTCCCAGATCCTTATCCTTGTCCCATCTGATGGGTAAGCCAAGCCCGACTTGGCAGGAGCTCTACAAGGGGAGCGTGTGGTCTTTTACTTGCAGATAGCTTAGAAGAGAGGATATGTGGTCCTGGTGTGGTGTTGCCTTTGTTATTGTGTTCTGGGCTCATCCCTGAAATGTCCAAGCCCACTGTTCCTGGAGCCACAGTACTCCAGGAGGTCTGGAAGCCAGGTTCACCCTTCTCTCCCAAGGGATTGGAAGCTGACTCTTATTGAGGCCTGACTGAAATCTCTGAAGTAAAACACACCCTCACCTCTGGACTATCAGATGCCTCTGCCTATTGGTTAGGAAAGTTCCTTGCCTTATCTTGTAGAAAAAAAAAGTACTCCCCCAACTAATCAGGGGTGTGGGTGGCAGTGTGAGCTCTTCTGGTTCTTGGTCATGACCTTGGCTAGCCTTCTGCCTTTCTGATGTTCAGCTCCTTAAGCATCCAGTGGGCCATAATAATCCAGATGTACCTGTCTCAGGGCTAGGCATCTTCCTGCAAGTGCCAGAATAAGAGGGAGTTGCTGATCATCACATAGTGTTGACACATGAGCCACCATTATGTAGTCTCACCCTCAAAAGCTTTATCATGGAGGTGGAGGTACAGCTCAGTTGGTAGAGCGCTTCCACAGCACGCACGCACAGCACTCTGGGTTCGATCCCTAGCACACCACGAACCAGGAGTGATGGTAGACACTTGGAATCCCAGCACTCAGAAGGTAGAGGTAGGTAGATTAGAAGTCCGCAGCTATTTTTAGCTACATATTGAGTCTGAGGCCAGTCTGAGATAGAGGAGACCCTGTCTCAAAAGTAAAGTAAAAGCCTCAACACCAAAACCACCTTCATCGTGGAGGCTTCAGATGTGTGCCCAAGAGAAGCGCACAAGTGGTTCAGCCTGTCTGGAACCACTATGTGCTTGTCACCTGCTTCTGCACGTAGTACGCTCAGTGATTTTCCATCTCTGTTCCACTCACTTCCCTCCATCCTGTTTTATCTGTGAACATTTTTATATTTAACTATAACGTGAGTGGGTACCTTGTCATGCTTTCCATCAAACGTTTCCTCATTATCATTGAATACATTGTCACTCGAAATTTTCAGCTGCCTCAATGTGGTGCTTTATGACATTTTTTTTTTTTTTAAATCGAAATTCAAGAGATGGACATCTCGCCAATCCGTTTTTAACCTGCATGTTTCCTGTTTGTCTCTTTTGAGTTTTTCATTGAGGAGGACAATCTCATAGCTGGGAGCTTTGCCAGCTGTGGCCCTTGCAGGGTACTAAGCTCGTTCCTTGGGCTCTTTTCCCCTCCTCTGTTCCTCCCTAAGGTAATAGCAGCTTCTAGCTCAGTCCCATTCAGTGATCTTTTCATAGGTCCTATAGGACTGCTCGAAGGTATCAGCATACTGGTCGTGCCTGTCTCTGTTTTCTCCTTACACAGCTTTCTTCTGTATAGTACTAGTGACTGCATTTGCACTGGGCTGAGTCGTAGCTCAGCCCATAGTGTGTGCTCACACAGGCTGTGTCCTGAGTCAGTTCCATGGCCAGCAGCATTCCCGCTATCATCTGTCCTGCTGCTGTGTCTGGGCTTGTGTGACCTGGAGGAAAGGGCACCTTTGTTCACATGGATGCTTTCGTTGGTTTGCATCAGGCAGTACCAGGGCACCCTCTGAGATCTTCATGCTCTCAGACGTCACTTGCTCCTGTGACGTTTGGGGAGGGCCATTAGAAAGCAGTGTGCTGTGTAGATCAACAGCTCCTGGTGTGGAGTTGTGGGCTCACCCCGCCTCAGAGCTACACAGATAGTGGTGGCATGTACACTTGGGCATTTTTTTTTATTAATTCTTTTGTTTTTTTATTTTTTATTTATTTATTTTTTGTTATATATACAGTATTCTGCCTATGTGCATGTTTGCAGGCCAGAAGAGGGCACCAAATCTCATTACAGATGGTTGTGAGCCACCATGTGGTTGCTGGGAATTGAACTCAGGACCTCTGGAAGAACAGCCAGTGCTCTTAACCGCTGAGCCATCTCTCGAGCCCCTGGGCATTTTTTTTTTTATCACCTTCAGAGCAGGAATGCGTCTCAGGTCCTACAGTGTACTAGAGAGGGAAGGAAGGGAGTAAGGATACTCATGGAATCTTAGAGTTGGAATGGTCCAAACCTGCCCTTGCTAGTACTACTCAGGAGCTTGCCTGTGTCCACAGGGCAGAAGCCAGCCTCTGCCTGGTTCTCTGGGGGAATTCGTCTCCTGGAAGACAGGCTGGGGTTCATCAGCAGACTGTTTGTGGCCCAGAAAAATCGCTGTGTGTTTCCTTGGCTGGTGGCTTACACAACATTTTTCAGATCATGGAAGAAATACTTCACAGTTGCAAACTGGCTGGGAAGTTGGATAACAAGGCAGTGTCACCGAGCAAAGTGCTCGCCTATCCGGACCAAAGTGAAATGAGGCTGACGTAATGGAGTCACTTCATTTGTGTTAGTTCCGAAAGTCTTCAAGAAGTTACATTAACTCAGAAGACCTATTAGCCACTGGAACCTGCCCAAGATAGAAGCAGTAAAGCCAGCTGTGTGCAAGGCGAGCTTCCTTTGGCTTCCAGAGCTTGGTGCTCTGTGCCTACTGGCACTGGAGCAGGCCCGCCCCACAACTCTCTGTACAGGCCACTTGATGACACCTTGGTACGCAGTACGTCCACAGTCTATAGCTTGCCAGTGTTACCTGAAGCCTTCCGATATCCATCCTGCCTCCTCTGCAACCCTTTTCATGGCACCCCTGATGACTCCCGGGGAAACTGAGGCTCAGTGAGATGAAGTGTGGGTCCCATTGGCACTGCAGGCCTGTGTTCACACCCACTGACTCACTCCTGCAGAGAGCCCTGTTGGACTTGCTCACTTGTGGATTGGGGTCCCACCAGGAGCCAGGCCCTGTGTTAGGCACCGGATATGTGGGTGTTGAGAATATCATGGCTCTGAGATGAGCCTGGGAACTGGGGTCACCAGGAAAGGGGCACACGTGCTATGTGGGAGGTGTCTTACCAGACACCTCTCTGCCTCCCTGAGCCATGTTGCTGAGCTGTAGAGCATGCCTCAGGCCAGCCCGGCGGGGGGGGGGGTGTTTCACTAGTCCTCCATTTTGCTAGTAGCTGTACTGGACATGTGCTGTGCACATGCATCCAGAGGTAGGCAGGGGTATTTATACACACCACACATGCACATAAGCAATGAAATGTCCCTCTTCCTGGCTCATGCTTTGTCCCAGTGCACTACTACTACTGATATAATCACCTTTTAAGAACTCACAGAAGGAGTGACGAGCCCAGAGCTCCAGAGCACTGCCTAGAGTCCTGTTCCCACTATGCTTCTGACTTCCCTGAATACCTGTGATACCCGTGAAGTGAGGATGAAGAGGCATGCATCTTGCAGGGCTGATGGACCAGGTGTTCCGCATCTAACCCAGAGCCTGTGTAGAGTTTGGGAGCGCATCCCTAAGCGGTGGTCACTTCCTGCCTTGGATCACTGTCTTAGAGCATGTCCTTGTGTTGGCCGTTCAGAAGAAGAGAAAGGAAACCTAGCCGATGAGGTTTGGTTGTTCCCGCTCTGAGCAGAGGTGACTCTATGTCCATGTTATTCAGCAAATGTCTGCTGAGTCTTGCTGTCCTCCTGGCCCTGTCCTGCTGGATTTCAGGGTCACCTGAGCTCCAAGGAAGACTCAAGTTGGTGTGTACACCCTACCCTGGGCATGCCTGCATTTAGAGCTTATTAGGGAGCAACAGACATATCATGATAAAATGAGCAGGCAGCCTTGTGGCAAAGGCAGCGGATGTCTTGGTGTCACATTTAAACAGAGCACACGCTGGCACCCTTTGTGTGTGTGTGTGTGTGTGTGTGTGTGTGTAAAAGGCAAAGCCAACATGGGTATTGTTCACCTCTTTCCCACCACTGTTTCTGGTTAGTGTTCCATAGCAGAAGGAAAAAAAAATGAAGGAGCCATGCTGAGTGATGCAGTGTGATACTGTAGGATTGGGTATGTGTGTGTGATTTCTCTCTGGAGTTCTCTACTCAGACCCACCTACCTCCTTCGCTCCTGGTCCTTTATGTGCCTTCAAATTCTCACTCCCCTGTGACATGTGCTCTTGTGGCACCTTACCTGTGCCTCCTGCACTGGTCATATGGGATTATCAGTGTTCTGAGTATCCATGTCTCCATGACAACCACCTTTGGCAGGGGCCCGTCATCCTCATCTTTACTTAGGTCTCCGACTGTCCTTATGGGCCAGTGTTCTGATAGGGACCCTGTGTTCTTCATCTCTGCTGGTGCCTTAGCCTGGTTCCCAGGACAGTCAGAAGGGAGTGGAATCTGTATCATTTAGTTCAGGGAAGGTCATTTTGGAGGAACAAATAGCTCAGGGGGAGCTCATTGACTTATATTTGTTTCTCATTGTAGTTCCGTGGACCTCACAGTTGGCTTTTTCATTCTGTTGTGTTTTGTTTTCATTCCGTGCCCATGTTCCTTGTGAGAGAAGCAAGGTCTAAAGAAGAGGAAGATGGGAAAGAGGAGGACCATGTGGGTTCCTGAGCAAGCCGCCTAGAGTGGCTTCTGGCACAACCAGGCTTGTCGGATGGTGTACACAGGGACACTGAGTGTGGGGCATTCCTGCATTCGGGTTGCTGTGTCCACAAAGGAAGCACACCTTGTCTCTTATCACCTGGTCTCTAGGGTTAATTTTCCTGCCTTCTTTAAAAGATGCTTGTTTTTTCTTTTTTTCCTTTTCTATGTCACTATGTGGACTCTTTTCCTTTGTGTCGCTTGCTTTTTGTTGGGAGACTTCAATGGAGCAATTATTGTATGCTAGGTAGTGTGTCAGGCGTAGAGCTGTGAAAATCACACAGAACTAACCCTGGACACCGGTTGTGATGCGTGAACATGCACACTGCCGCTTGGTGGGTAAACAGGACTCTTGATGCTGAATGAGATTTTTATTGAGCACCTAGTAGACTCATCCAGCCATAGCCGTACAAAAACAAAACAAAACAAAACAAAAAAACCCCCCAGCTCAATCTGCTCTCAAGAAGGTGATGTCACAGAACCAGAAATGGACCGGCATTATAGACACCCAGTATATGCTAGACCTGTTCTCCCTGCTATCCAGAAGGACAGGCTGAGAAAGTAAACACCAAACACCCATGCACAGTAGGCTGTTCTTCAAGAGCTATTGTAGGCTGAGTCCCATACATACAAATCCTTCACTGTTGCAGAAACAAACGAGGACAGGCCTCGTTAGGAAGGTATAAGGAGGATCAGATATCTAGGGGACATCCCTTTTCCTGTCAGACTGAGGTGTTATGAGGCTGAGGCATCCTGTGTTCCCCATTGTGATGCCTCAGAAACCTGGCCAGCTAGCATTGAATGCAGACCATGAGGCATCTAGTCTCTTTTCTGTGGCCACAAGACATAATGACCTGTGTCCAGCTACCCTCTAGGACAGTGGTTCTTAGCCTGTGGATGTCTCAATCAGATATCCTGCATATCAGATATTTATGTTACAATTCACAACAGTAGCAAAATTAGAGTTATGAAGTAGCAACAAAATAATTTTATGGTCGGGGGTCACCACAGCATGAGGAATTGTATTAAAGGGTTGCAGCATTAGGAAGGTTGAGAACCACTGCCCCTGGAGAGGTGATCAAGTCGGGTTCCTTCTTTATGCCCTTGAGTCCTGCCTCTAAACAGTAGCTGGGCGGAGGTGTTTGGCACTCTTGGCCAGAATGCTCCTTTTGACTTTGTAGAAGCGTTCACTGTAGAATGGGGGTGTTCCTTCAAAACTAATAGGTCCCGGGGCTTCCCCCCTCCCAAAGTGCACAGGGATGTATGCTGCACAGGCTCCAAGGTGTCAGTCAGCTTTGCTTTGCTTCTTTGCTGTGCGGCAGCAATTATACTAAAGGATATTATTTTATCTCTCATTAGTCATCCCTCGCAAGCCTGTTCCACATGCAGCGCACAGCTTGCTCCCTATGACTAAAAGGTAATTGTATTGTTTGCTTGCTCTCAGTGTTTGGGAGGCCTCTGGAACAGAGAAGCAGAGTTCATGGCTGATGAATGCTAATGGACAGTCTGATGGGGGAGACGCTAGTGAGCTGTGCCAGCCGTGGGCTCCTGGAGACCAGGGGTGAAGCTTTCACCTTGGAAACCTTTCTTTGTTCTGGGCCCAGCCTTTTCTGCTCCATGGCATCTCAGAGCCACCTGTCAGCTACAATTCTGCAGCACCATGCCCTGAGATTCCTTCTGACCATATCTGAACTAGGCATGCAGGTTGAGTCTGTGCAGAGGAAGCCAGTGGGATGGGTGAGCCGTGGAACTGCTAAGTTCTTGGGATCTACCTTGGCATCTACTTGGACAAAGACAAGTTTTCAAGGGCCCTGAGTGTGGGGAGCTAATGCCTCTGAGAGGAGAACCAGGCCATTAATGTACATTCTAGATTAATGTACATGGGCTGTGATTACTCTCTCTACTGAATGGTCATGTCTAAACATGCATGACACTAAGCTAGGAGCTCAGGTCTGCCCCTGAATGAACCATCTTTCTTGCCTGGTGGCTAGAAGTAGTCCTCAGGCTAGGGGATGAGCACAGACCAGGACACAGAGGGTTACAGCTGCCTGGATGATGTAGAATTGACACAGCCAGGAGCCAGGGACAGCTTGGCACATTCCCTGCCCTGCAGTCTGTGTCAGCATTTTCTGTGGGATAAATGAACTGCACTTTGGTTCATCTTTGCACAGCATTCCTTTCCTGCCTTCAATGACTGATCCTCTCAAGAGCGGGCATTAATAACGGGGGTCAGAGGCCCTTGATAGAAATGTTCAGTATTTTAGGGGAATTAAAAAGATACCCTCTATCGAAAATTGCTTCTCCCCAAGTTTATTGAGTGCACCAGGTTATACAGTGGTGCCATATCATCTGGCCTGATTAAATTTCTTAATGTTTTCTTAAGAAACTGTCCATGCATCCTTTTGGAGATGCAGCTGTGCATATTTGTAGCACATTTCTCAAATGTGCCTCTGACATCCACTAAACTGAGGGAGCCCACAATCCCAGGGGCCTTGGAGCTGTTTCTCTATGAGGGCCTTGAGGAAGGTGGAAGAGCTGGCTGGCTGCAACATGGCTTGGGGATTCCTCCATCAGGACTATTGCATCTTTTCCAAGGCGCTCTCTCTTTTTGTCTCTCTCTTGTTTCTCTCCATCTCTGTCTCCATGTGTATGTGTGTGTGTATGTGTGGGGATGTCATGAACCAGGTTCTCTGATACTGTGGTAGAATCGGGTGTGAACTGGTCCCGTGTACCATGCATGTGTAGTGTACCACATCTGCTTGTCTTGAGAATTTCTTCCCTGTTCACTACTCCAGATAGCTTCCCCACTGGGGACTTTGCTGGCTCCCAGAGACGGTGCCTTCTTCTGTGTCCTCCATGTCCCATACCTCCCCTGTCACTCCTCCCTCATGCTCTTGTCGGCCATCGATGTGTGTCTTCTTTTCTCTTCTCTTAGTTCCAGATGTTGGGGCAAATGGTTAACAAGTGTGGGAGGCACAGTAATGCTGTCGAGTCCCAGGGTGCACACACTGTAATCTCAGAGCCCTCGGCTCTGCTGCTTCTGTGGCAGAGTGGATTTTGCAGGTGTATCAACTGAAGGATGCAGAGATGCAGTGGGAACCCTAGATTATCCGGGCATGCCCAAACTGACCACAGGGGCCCTCATGAGGGGAAGAGAGGACATAGGGTGGATATAGAGAGATAAGCATGCGGACTGGACCCTCGACCCAAGAATGTGGATGGCTCCTAGAAGCTGTAGAGCTAAGAAAGCAAATCTTTGCCCAAGAGTATACAGAAGAAACACCATCTTCTGGGCTCCTTTGCAGACCTCTGGGGCCATAAGATGATATATGTATACATGATTTTAAGTCATTAAGCTGGTAGTCATTTTTTAATAGCCATAACTAAGAGGGAGAGGGTGTGCAGTACATCAGGGAATACCCGGAGACACCAGGAAGGGCTCTGTTCTGCTCACATACCTCTCAGAGGTCCATCCTGGCCTCTTGCTCTCACTCAGCCTGGTACCCTCATTTTCCAAGCATGGATAACTACCCTGCCCCCGAAACCTCAGAGCAGCTGACTGATGAGGTTTAGAGAAGAGATGGCACTTGGTGCCACAACAACAGGGACTTAAAGCATAAGTTTTTGTCACACCAATGTGCTGTCTATTGTTCGGAGCCACTTGGGCTGAAATCCGGTATCCAAAACCTCCACGTTCAGACTCCGGATGCTGGCTGTGTTCCTTCTGCTGTTACTGGTTCTCTGTTCAGTCTGGAGTCTCAGTCTCAGCACTCAATCTGAGGACCACAGGAGTGCACATTTGCAGATGTGTGGCTCGCCCGCTCCCAGCATGCCCAGGGAGCGGAAGTGAGGTGCAGCTTCTGCTTTCATGCCTTCCCTCACACCCAGCCTAGTTTCTTCCTGATGATGGTATTTAATCTTCATAGGTGACCCTTGCAATGGTGTATACCATTAGCACCTTATAGACAGGGACATAGAAGCTTCTAGATGCCAAGCTTCCCCCCTCCCCACTCTGAAACAGAAAGCTGCTGCTAACTCTAGCCTGAGTCTGCTGGTATAAACTCTTGGGGTCCCCAGCTCACTTGTGTGCTCATAGTGATGGATGCATTCCTATGTTTCTGGGTAGCATGAATAGAAACTGGGTTTTTTGAACCCAATGATCTCAGGTAACTTAAATATCATTGTCTTAGATCATAAGGAAGTGGTTTTTCTGCCCCATAATACTTGTACTGGGCACGTGGGACCACCTTGTAGTTAGAGCACACATCACTTCAGGTGCGACAGGCAGCAACAGAAATTGGAAGAAGACAGTAGCCTGTCTGTTGTAGTTGTTTCCTTATGTAACTGTCCATTCTTCAGCAGTGTGCACTGAGGCCACCACTCTGGTGCTGGGAACTCTGTTCCTTGTGCTTATGCACATTCCTGGTGGATGCTCGCCCAGTCACAAAGCACCTGGAGATGGAAGATGCTTGGAGGATGATACAGGAGCAGGGAGTGTTGCCCAGGCCCACAGTATAGTATTCATTCAGCACCATCCGAATAGCAGGAGTTGGTGTGGAAGTACTGATGCTGTCCGACAGGTATAATTGAAGTACCGGGTTCAGAATTGGGGCTTCTACAGATGCAGAGATCCACAACCAAGCACCAGGCCAAGCTCCGGGAGTGCAGTCGAAGAGAGAGAAGAGGGATCGTAGGAGCAAGGGCAGTCAAGATCATGATGGGGAGCCGGGCAGTGGTGGCACACACCTTTAATCCCAGCACTCGGGAGGCAGAGGGACAGAGAAGCTTCTAGATGTCAAGAGTTTATACCAGCAAACTCAGGCTAGAGTTAGCACCAGCTCTCTGTTTCAGAGTGGGGAGGGGGCAGAGCTTGGCATCTAGAAGCTTCTATGTCCCTGTGCTCTGTGCTCTGTGAGTTCAAGGCCAGCCTGGGCTACAGAGTGAGTTCCAGGAAAGGCGCCAAAGTTACACAGAGAAACCCTGTCTTGGAAAAACAAAAAGCAAAACAAAACAAAACAACCCCCCCCCAAAAAAACCCAAAAACAAAAACAAAAAAAAGGTCATGATGTCTACAAAGACAACTGAACCAAGCTCATAGGAACTCACGAACTTTAGACTGACAGCTGTGGACCAGCTTTAGACTGAACCTGCATGGGACCAGACTAGACCCTCTGCATATGGGAGACAGTTGTGTAGCTGGATCTGCTTGAGGGGTCCCTGGCAGTGTGATCAGGATCTATCCCTGATGCATGAGCTGGCTTTCTGGATCCCATTACCTGTGGTCAGACACCTTGTTCACCCTTGATGCAGCGGGGAGGGCCTTGGTTCTGCCTCAGCTGAATGTACCAGGCTTAGCTGACTCCCATGGGAGAACTTGACCTGTTGGAGGAGGGGATGAGGGGTGGGGTGGGGACGGGGGAGCAGGAGGAGGGATGAGAGGGGGAATCTGTGGTTGGTATGTAAAATGAATTAATAATAATAATAATAATAATAATAATAATAATAATAATAATAATAAAGAAATTGGGCTTCTAGCCCAGATCCTAGCTTCAGGGTCTGCACACATCCTTTACCTCATGGCTCCTGGGCCTGCCATCTGCTCTTTGCGACTGGGCATGGGGCCAAATGAAGGCAACTTTGAGGACCTTGTTTAGGGCCCACCCCTTCTTTGTCTCTAGGTGAATGTGGTCCGTGGATGTCCAGGAGATTTGGAGAGGATGGATGCCTCCTTTAACTGAGGGTGAGGCAATGCATTCTCTCCAGGGCTTCAGGACACCTCGGCCCCCTCCTTTTCAATGCTCTGCATGGTTGCCTAGTCTCCCATGTGGATAAAAACACCTTCTTCCCTCACCACAAGGCCACCCAGCTACATCCAACCTATATAGCGTTGAAGGCTTGGCACTAGAGAGCCGTCCCCTCTTGGGACTCAGTCCTCATGAAAATATTTGAAACCTCAGACCAAGTCCTGGATACCAGGATGCTCGTCTCTACATTATTTTTAATACAGAAACAACCAAAATGTCTGGCAATGGGGCATGATTAGTAAATTGTGGTCCATTTGTATAGTTAACTTTTAGGCAGCTATCAAGAAATTGTGCTTTTACAGAATTTGTGCTGTTGAGCTGTGTGTCCCCCTGGCTTCCGGGCATTGCAGCAGACCTTCTGTTCTGTTATTGCCTCACTCTTCTCAGCAGTAGATGTCACACATATTCCCACAGAGCAATGGTTTCAACCTGTGGGTCATGACTCCTTGGGGGTTGCATATTAGATATTTACATTATGATTTATAACTACAAAATTACAGTTATGAAGTAACAACAAAAATAATTTTATGGTTGTGGCTCACCACAACATGGGGAACTGTAGTGTGTGTGTGTGTGTGTATGTGTGTGTGTGTGTGTGTGTGTGTGTGTGTGTGTGTGTGTGTGTGTTTACTCTTAGCTCTTTGGGGACTCGCCACCCAGCTCCCAAATAAATCACATAAGGGCTTATTCTTATTTATGAATGCCCAGCCTTAGCTTTGCTTGTTTCTAGCCTGCTTTTCTTAACTTAAATTATCCCATCTACCTTTTGCCTCTGGGCTTTTATTTTTCTCTACTTTATATACCTTTCTTGACTTCTTACTCCATTGTTGGTTGTCTAGCTGGGTAGATGGCCCCTGATGTCCTCCTCGATTCTCTTCCCTGATTTTTCCCCCTATTTCTTCTCTCTGCCTGCCAGCCCCACTTATCCTTTCTCCTGCCTACCTATTGGCTGTCCAGTTCTTTATTAGACCAATCAGGTGTTTTAGACAGGCACAGTAACACAGCTTCACAGAGTTAAACAATGCAACATAAAAGAATGCAACACATCTTCACATTGTTAAACAAATGGTCCACAGCATAAATGGTTGTAACATTTCTTCAACTAATATTCCACAGCAGGGACCTGTATTAAAGGGTCATAGCATTAGGAAGGTTGAGAACCATTGCCATGGAGACTGAGGAACTTCTGCTTGTTTCCCAGAATTGGGACCACAGGGGAGCACCCATGTTAAGACCCAGCTTCAGGCTCTTCTTTGAACATAAGTGCTGACAGATTAGTACATGGAATAGGTGGTATGCAAAATAGCATTTGGAGTAAGATACCAGCCTCATAAAAATGAGCTGACATGAGTAATGGATGTGCCTATGAATGTGACTGGAAGAATGTAAGCCTGCAGCCATGGGGGTGGGGTATCACGGGTAAATGTTTCTTTTAGTGTTTCCAGCATGTGTACCACCCAGAAGGCTTTATGGCTTCACACAGATACAAGTTATGTTGTGTTACCAAGATGTGTTTTGTTTTTAAAGCATCACCATAGTCCTTTATCCATTGTCATGGTCTAGTGTGTGTTTGGTTTGCTGGCTTTGTCTGGGACAGATTTGAACCTGACTCTTGCCCATTTCAATTTAGCTTTTACCACCAGCCAAGGCTCCCTCAGTGTTGCCTGGGCTCCAGGGGCATCCACTGGACAGTTAGTCCTCTGCTCGTGTCCTTTGGACATGAGGATTGCAGAGTACTCATTGTGGGTCCTGGAGTGAAACCAAACCTGTACAGAGAAGCTCCTTGGGAGACTGCTGCTCACCCCCATGCTGGCCATCCTGTGTCTTGGCTGAGCTTGTCCCCCATGACAGCTTTGGAGTTTTTACTCACTCATGTCTGCTCAGTGCTGGGCCCTTCTCAGCTCCCCAAGATGAAGCTTAAGGATGTCTGTACCTGGCTCCATAGGGCAAGATTGTGTATGGGGTCACTCTTGTCATTGACATTACTCTGGTTCTATGGACTCAATTTTTTGAGGTAAGGTTTCATAATGTATCTCAGGCTGGCCTAGAACTCCGGAAGTCTCCTAGTACTGATATACTATCAGCTGTCTGTGCATGGCAGCCTGTGTCAGCTGGTGAGCACTCCACCTTGCTTCTCTCTGCTCCTGGTTCCTGCCAGACCAGCCTGCAGGGCATCTCTGCTTCTGCTCTTCTGCTCAACATTACTCCTAAGTTTAGTGCCCATGCTGCCTGGCACTATTATAGGCTGTCCTCTGGAACTGGCCCTGTTTTATTCCTAGGATCTGCTGGGTCCCAGCAGTCACTATGAAGTATGTCTCCTGTTGACACCCGCCTTTGACTGACTCCAGAATTTGTATTCTTTCTGAAACACACCGCATCTGTTTGCTTGCATTTATCTGAAAACAGGAATAACTCCTATGCCTGGGTGTCAAAGGTGGCGTGTTATCCACTGGACGAATCTTTGGAGACGACCTCTGAAGCTGAGCATTAGCTCCCTCACCGCCAGAACAGTCTGATTCCCCAGGCTATCTCTGTCCTGGGAGGCCTCGAAGACAGTTACTTCTATGTGTCCTTGATCATGGCACCTTCTACACCATGCTGTTTCCATGGCAACTTTCACAGCCCAGGCTGGTCCAAGTTTCTGTGGACAAAAGCAGTTGTTGCTTTTGGGACTAATCAGAGTTAAGCTATTTTTAGCTCTTATGAGGAACATCTTCTGTCTTTGGAATATCACAGGATAAGCTGCATCTTTGGGGTGTAAAGTGCTCCATGTACAATGAGTTTACCCTCTTCTCTCCAAAGCTGTGGTATACTTCAGAAAGCCTCTTGTCTACCCAGCTCTGTATGCTCTCACTCTCAGGTCTAGTTGCTTAGAAGAGATGTTGGGTCTTTCTCCAGTGAATTGTCATTTCTCCTGTGAATTGTCATTTCTCCTGAGCTGGTCCACGATGCTCTCTTCCAGGATAGGCTGAGGAGGATGGAAGATGTAGGGCCAGCTCAGGACCCACAGTAAGACTGTGCAGAAGCAGGGGCTGGTCTCATAATACCAAAGAGACTGTGCTCATGAATGAATTTTCTAGATATTTGGCCAGCCTGGCTTTTTTTCCAGTTTGTAAGATGTTGGGGTCAATATGGTACCTCAGGGTTCTACTCTAGCCCTGTGCCTGGTAGCCAAGGTCAGCTGGGCACAGAAGGGTTTGAATGATATCTAAATTTCCATCCTAAAGATGGCTATAGATGAAGAGTTCTGTCTGCTGTCTCCTCTGTTGTTCTTATGACCTTGGGGAGAACGACCTTCTCTTGGGGAGCAGAGTCCCCTGCCCTAATCAGAACAGCCATTTTCTCATTAGGGTATGCAGAAGCCCCCTACCCCAGAACATGCTCCAGGCTCACCCGATCCCCCAGCAGCACTTCACATGGACTGTACTGTCCTGTTGTCCACACAGCCTGATGGATGGAGTACAGTCTACTAGTTGTACCTCTGTGAATGCCTGCACTAGCCCCTCAACTCTTTTTTAATTAAGAATTTTTCTATTCATTTTGCATACCAATCCAAGATCCCCATCTTCCCTCCTCCTGCCCCTCCAGCCTCCCCCTCCCAACCCACTCCCCATTCCCTCCTATAAGAAGGTAAGGCCTCCCATGGGGAGGTACATTTGGTAGAGGCAGGTCCAAGCCCCTTCCCCTGCCTCAAGGTTGTGTGAGGTGTCCCACCATAGGTAGTGGGCTCCAAAAACCTGCTTATGCACCAGGGATAGATTCTGATCCTACTGCCAGGGAGCCCCTTAAGCAGATCAAGCTACACAACTATCTCTCTATGCAGAGGGCTAGTCCAGTCCCATGCAGGCTCCACAGATTTTGATCTAAATTCCTTGAGTTCTCACTAGTTTGGTTTGGTCGTCTCTGCAGGTTTCCCCATCATGATCTTGATGCCCTTGCTCATAGAATCCCTCTTTTCTGTCTTCAACTGGACTCCTGGAACTCCGCCTGGTGTTTGGCTGTGGATCTCTGTATCTGCTTCCATCAGTTACCGGAGAAAGGGTTTGTGATGACAGTTAGGGTGTTCACCGATCTGATTACTGGGGTAAGCCAGTTCAGGCACCCTCTCCACTATTGCCAGTAGTCTAAGCCGGGGTCATCCTTGGGGATTCCTGGGAACTTCCCTAGCACCTGGTTTCTCCCTCTCCCCATGATATCTCCCTCTATCATGGCATCTCTTTCATTGCTTTCCCACTCCATTCCTGTCCCAGCTCAACCATCCTGTTCCCTTATGTTCTCATCTCTCACCCCCTACCCTCTATTTCTCACCCCTCAGCGCCTAAACTCTTATAGGAGACTTCAATCATCTCATACTTCTGGCCCCATCTTGGTCCAGATTACTCGATGCCCTGTCCATTCCTTCTTCCCCTTCGAAGCCCAGTCTCAGTTCCTGGCCACTGACCTCAGCCCCCTCTTTCAGCTGGCTCCCTTCTTTGACACATGTCACAAGCATTAGGCTCAGGAGTGGAACAGGCCATCCCAGGTCACACAGTCCTTTGTTCTTTGTCCACAGAAAGGGCCCGTCTTAATCTTAGACAATCTCCATGATGTCCTCACTGTGCCTGGGCTTACAGGGAGGATGGAGAAGATGTAAGTGGGTCAGAAGTCCATCCCTAGGTGGAGGAGACCCTTAGAAAGAGATGGAGACAGGCATTTGAGCAACAGTGTCCCTGTGGAGTGAAAGAGGGTGAAGTACATGTATGCACCAGGCAAGGTCTGTCTATCTGTGTGGAGATCCTGTTGCTCTCTCTGTGCCCAACAGCTTTCTTGTTCGCCCAGGCAATGATGGAAGAAGCAGTGTGAGAGGTCTTTTCATGTTATCCCAACTGCTCTGAGTGTATACGTGCCGCCGTCCTACTCTGTCTAGAAGACACTGTTTTCTGGTCATCATCCACTACCTCTGGCTCTTCTACCCTTTCTGTTCCCTCTTCTAAAATGATCCCAGAGCCTTGGGAGGAGGTGGGTGTGGTATAGATGCCCCATTTAGGATTGATTGTTCTGCAGTCTCATATTTTCTACCCTTTGGCCAGTTGTGGGTTTGTGCTAATCACCATTTGCTGCAAATAGAAGCTTCTCTTCTGAGGGTTGAGGGATGCAATAATCTATGGGTAACCACAAGTCATTAGGAGTCAGTTTTGTAGAGTGGGCTAATAATAGAGTGCATCAGTGAGGGCTGTTGTGACAGCCAATTAGAGAGCAAAGGTGTTATACACGTGTAGGGTGTGTCACACAAGAAGTGCCTGGTGCCCTTCTGTCCTAATGGCCACCACCATCCTCAGATGCTTCCTGAGTTCATTGCAGGACCCCAGTCCTGACCCCTGCTGAGCTACCTTTCCCTGTTGTTTCTCAGTCTTAAATACAAGCACCCAGACTCTTTATGTCTCAGCATCCTTCTGTCCTCCTGTTCTGTTTGCTGGACTCCTTGTACCCTCTTGTTCCTTTGTCTGGCCCACTTGCTGGGACTTTGTTCCCAGCTGCAGGAGAGAGCCGCTATAAGCAGTAATCAAGGCGTAATCAGTCCTGCGTGATCTCACCATCTCAGGACCTCTTGGTTGCATTCATACCTTGTTCTTCCAGGAGAATCCAGAAATCAGCCTTGACCCTCCGGTGACAGACCCAGTTCTGACGGTGATTTCAAGACTTATTTAATATCTCAATTGAGTTGAGTCACTTAAGCTGTGAGCCTGATTCTTCCTCAGTAATAATAAGAGGAAGAGCAGCTTCCCAAGATCATTGTGAGGATGAAATAAGATGCTGGATGTAAAAGCCACTTAAAGAATGACAGGTACACACTAACACTGCCTACTCTTAACTCATTCTAAAGGTAACATGGGTCAGGACATTAGCCACAGAGAGCAGAAAGGAAAGAGCCAGTCATTACAAGGCTGAATGTATTAATAGTCTAGAGAAAGCCCAGTAGCTCAGATCTTGAGCTTAGAGAGATGGTTCACTTTCTTCCTTACTGCCCAGGGTGGAGCTGGCAGAATGAGAATTGCAAGGTTATCACTTATTGAAATTCTTGCCCCAGCAAGCTTGACAGGCAGGGTACAGAGTCTCCCTTCTAACTAGGACTGGTAGACCTGGATGGGGAGGTGCTCGCTTGCCAGGAGGCTAGAACAGTTTCATGCATTTTGGTTGCTGCTATCATTGGATCTAAAAACATCCCTTAAAGGCACACATATTGAGGACTTGGTCTCCAGCTGCTGGGCTCCAGAGATGATTGCATCATGGGGGGGGCAACTTTATTAGTGGATTAGTACTTTGATGAGTTCAGTTCAGTGGTCTCTTAAGGCAGAGGAAATAGGTCATTATGAACATTCCCTACAAGGGCATATCTTGACTCTGGACCTTCCTGCCACCTTTTCTGCTTCCCAACTGCTTTAGGCCTTTCTGCCTCCTATCATGATGTCCTGTCTCATCACAGACCCAGAAATGATAGAGCCAGCTCACCATAGCCTGCAACCTGTGAAGCCATGGTCAAAATAAACCTTTCATTCTTCCCATGGCCTTCCTCAAGTGTTCCACTGTGTTTCAGTTGCAATGATTCATCAGTAATCATGCTCTGGGCTTACATCACTGTTTTGAGTACTTCCATCCAGTCAGCGCCCTCAGTTAGAAACAAGATGATCTAAGTTTATATCCTCCTCATCACTGAAGGCTTGAGGAGGCCGTCACCAGGGCTTAGTGACCTGCCTAGAACTGGGCATTCAGCTCCAGGCTTAGAGCCTTCCATCCCCAGGACTGTCCAGTCCAGTGGTATCAGCAGAAGAGGTGCCAATGGAGATCTGTGGGCTAGGTAGAGGATGGAGGATATGAAGCAGGGGTGGGGTGGGGGGGGTGGGGGGGTGGGGTAGAGGTGTCACTGTAGTAGCAGCAGTGACAGTTGCCCCTTGTCTTTTCTTTGTCTTTAAGCCTCTGTGAGTTATATTTTCATTGTTTAGGAAGCTGAGATGACAAGAGAAAATGGGTATCCTCCCCTGGGCTCCCTTACGCACTCATCACTGGGACATAGTTTATGGTTCTTTCAGTGGAAACAGAGCTACAGCAGCTAGAGAGCATGCCTGTTTTTTTTTTCCCCTACATGTTCTTTCTGTCCTATTCAGTGAGGGAGGAGTGAAGACCATCCTCCCAGTTCTAAAGATGAAGTTGAACTCAGAGAGGTGATATCCCTAGCTGCGGGCCTCAGGTGAAAACACAGCAGTGAGGATATGCCCCTCTTGGGCTGGCTGCCTCCAGGGTGTGAAGGGAGGAGAGATGATGATTCCTACACCTGTGCTCTGTAGGCTGACGGCTTGTGTACCATGAAGAGACGGTGCGTCGGGACAGGCATGGGGACATATCTGTAGCCTCCTTGGATTCTTTTGGCTTGTGCTGATGGTTACTTTTATTTCTAGCCCTCTGAAAGTCAGCCAGTGGCACAACTTCATCAGTACTATGCCTGCTTGTGTCACACAAACGGGATTGAACTCTTGCCCTGTTGAAGATTAGGCCCCAGCCCATGGATGGCCCACTTCATGGGAAGTCAAGTCTGCTCAGTAGACTTTGACTGCAGTCTTAGCATTTTCCCTAGGTCATGAGACCAGCAGTGCCTCTGCGTTAGCCAGTGTTCTATTGCTGTGAAGAGACACCATGACCATGGCAACTCTTATAAAGGAAAATGTTTCACTGGGGCTGGCTTACAGGTTCAGAGGTTTAGTCCATTATCTTCATAGTGGGAAGCATGGTGGCACACAGGCAGACATGGTACTGGAGAGGCAGCTGAGAACTCTGCATCCGGATCCACAGGCAGCAGAGACACACCAGGCCTGGTTTGAGCATTTGAAACCCCAAAGCCCACCCCCAGTGATGCACTTCCTCCAACAAAGCCACACCTACTCCAACAGGCCACACCTCCTGATCCCTGTCAAGTAGTGCCACTCCCTAATGATCAAGCATTTAAATCTGTGAACCTACGGGGGCCATTCCTATTGAGACTGCCACAGCCACCTTGGCAATGCGGAGGAGGTGAAGTTGATGGTTTTACTGCCAACAGATTCAGATTCAACTTCACACACTAATCCTAAAATGCCTTAGTGCCGTTCTTCCCAGAGGGTAAGTTTCCATGTGTCATTGTCCTTATTCTAGTTATCACTGTCACAGTAGCATTTGATGACAAAAGTCACTGTCATTAAGTAGAGTCAGCCAGAATCTGGAGGGTGGTTCATAGGGCTCCTCTGCCACCCATACTTTGGCTTCCCTTGTGTTTTGGTGATCATGGCACTCTCTGTCATGGTGAAGTACATTCTTTCTGAGTCTCTCTCCTGCTGTGGGATGTTCTGTATGTTAAATGTGTTGCTCTGATTGGTTAATAAATAAAACACTAATTGGCCAGTAGCCAGGCAGGAAGGATAGGTGGGACAAGGAGAGAAGAGAATTCTGGGAATTGGAAGGCTAAGGCAGAGAGACACTGCCAGCTGCCGCTGCCATGACAAGGGAGATGTACTGGTAAGCCACGAGCCACGTGGCAAAGTATAGATTAATAAAAACTGGTTAATTTAAGATAGAAAAAGTAGATGACAAGAAGCCTGCCATGGCCATATAGTTTGTAAGCAATATGAGTCTCTGTGTGTTTACTTGGTTGGGTCCGAGCGGCTGTGGGACTGGTGGGTGAGAGAGATTTGTCCTGACTGTGAGCCAGGCAGGACCAGAAAAACTCCAACTACAATCTCCCCCTTTCTTGAGTTACCTTATGGACCATTGCAGTGTATGATTCTATGCTGGATGTCTGTTGAAGGCAATGGGCAACTGTATCAGATGGATAGTTGATCATTAGTTACCTCCTCTCTTTTGTAAATAGTGGCTTCCTCCACCAGGACATATTTAGCATGTTATACTACACACCATTTGCAGGGAACAACTCATTGGTACCTGTGTGTTCAAAGAAAGGCTTTAAACCATGATTACATCAATTTTGAGTTTCACCCCCCCTCCCAAAAAAAGCCCCATTAATGGTTTCTCTCCTCTCTCCCAATCGACTCCCAGCCCCAGGCAATCATTGATCTACTCTTAGTCTGTATAGATTTGCCCTCTCTGGACGTTCCTGACAAATGGGCTCAATTGATGCATGGTGCTTTGTGGCGAGGCTCTCTCCTGTGCTCATTGGCGTTGAGGTTTCTCACGTTGTGGCACCTGTCAGCTTTGCCTTCCTTTTAATTACTAACCTGTGTTCCAGTCTGTGCCTGTGGCGTGCTTCGCCTGCCAATCTATCGGTTGATGGACAGTGGATTTGTGTACCCTTTTGGTCTGTGGTGGATGATGTTGCTAGGAGTGTTTACACATGGGCCTTGGATACATAACTCGTCATTTCTCCTGGGTATGTAGCTAGGAGTGAAATTGTTGTGCTATATGGTAATTCCGTGTTTAACTTTTAAAATTCCTTCTCAAATCAACTTTGAGGGTTTATATCCCCCCCCCCCACTTGGGAATCTGTCGATTTTATCTAAGGTATAAAAGTTCACTTTTTGTTTGTTTTGTTGTTTTTGTTTTTCAAGACAGGGTTTCTCTGTGTAGTTTTGGTGCCTATCCTGGATCTTGCTGTGTAGACCAGGCTGGCCTTGAACTCACAGAGATCTGCCTGGCTCTGCCTCCCAAGTGCTGGGATTAAAGGCGTGTGCCACCATCACCTGGCAGAAGTTCATTGGTAAAAGTGTTCCTGATATTCCCTTCCCTTGTTTATGTCTTGGCATTATAAGGAAATCAGGTTTAATATTGGAATTGGCACCTTCTCTCTTTTCTTTCCTTGATCATTCTCACTAGCCATTTGTATTTTAATGACTTTGATACTGACTTTTTAATACCATGGTAATTAGGCCTAATTGACAAGCCCCTTCCCCTTCATATCAGGAAGGCAAAGAACAGAGCCTCCTGTGCTGGGCCTGGCCCAAAACTGCACCCCATGGCCAGGGAACCTGGGATGATGGACTTGCACTTCTCAAAGAGAATTTTATCTTTGAAATGGGGAGAAGCAGGTTCCTAAAGGAAGGGCTGCTGTGCCGTGAGGGAAGCAGGGGAGTGGCATTGGAGAGCCCTGGCAAACCTGGCTGAGCCACACTGGCTTTCTTGATATTTTCACGCAGGAATATCTGCAGGCATGCATGCCGAGAGACTGAGGCTCAGAGCCATTAATTAACTCCCCCCAAGGTCATCCAGCTACTATGGACGGAACTCGAGTGGAGTCCCGGTTTGTTTAACTCAGGTGCCTGTACTCTTTTATCTCAGAACCTCCCTGTACTATGTTTTGATTATGAAGGATTGAAAAGCTATAGCTGAGGACAGAAGCAAACCTATTAAAGTAAGAGGCAACGCACGAGCGCACAGACGCGTGCCCTGCCCCCACTTCTCCTTCGTCTTAGGAGTTTGCCCTGCGCTCAGCTCCTTCCCTCTGCTGAAGGTTGTCCAGTGTTGGAACAGAGCCTGGCACCTTGTACACACAAGGAGGGCCCCTTCCTTCCGTCTGCAGCCTTGGAACACCCACTGCAGATAGAGGTGTGTGGTTCGGATCTGACGTTCTCCATGTGCCATGATTTCCCTAACGTGCTGCCTGCCCGGTTTCACCGCAGAACACCAGGCACCTGACTTGTCTTCAGTTCTCCTAGAAGCCCTGAACTTGGACCACGACTTCATTTCCTCCCTCATGAAGGTGTACACACCCTTCTCTTTCTGACTAGGCTCTGCCCCTCGCCCCCCCCCTTTTTGGTTTCTTTTTGCGTGTATTTATTGGCAAGGAGTTCATGTGTCATGTGGAGGGGTCAGAGTACCACTTGTGGGAGCTGGTTCTGTCTACCATGGGGGTGCAGGGATGGAACTCAGATTGTCAGGCTTGTCAGCGAGCGCCGTCATCCACTGAGCCATCTGACCTGCTCTAAGCCCTGTCTTTTAGATGTGAGACTTATCAATTCTGTGTCAAGACTTTTGTCACCTGCCTGCGGAGGTACTGGAGTGCCGTCCTTGCTCCCTCAGCCTCATCCTTATTCATTCTAAATAGCACTTTTCAAGGGACAGTGAAGAAGGGGAACCCCCAATATGCCCCTGCTGTTTCTCAGCGGCAAGGGGACGGTCACGAGTGAAGTTCAGGTGCCTGCAGTATCCCAGACATCTACAACACCCATTCACAATTAATTACCTTCACACATGTGGGATCATTAGCCTGCTTCCTGGACGACAAGACCGAAGCCCATAGCGGCAAAGGCATCCTCTGAGGAGAATCAGTGAAATTGGAGCAAGTATTCAGAAAACACCACCCAGCTATTTCCCCCTCTTGGAGATTTCCATGCTCAGTAGAGTCTTAAGGACTCTCAGAATTCTCTCACTTAAGAAGATGATTTCAATTTCTAATTAAGCAATTATACACCAAAGTTAAGTCTAACTTTGACAGTTTGCTATAGTTCATCTATGACCTGTGTGCATCTGGGTTCTTGCCCATCTATTCATGATCATGCATTAGAAAGAGAAGGGTAGACATCAGTGTTCCTTCCTGAAAATCCCACCCTGAGTGTCCCCGCCCTGCATGTCCTCTGCCTCCAAGCATCCTGTGAGGCCTGGTCCTGCCCTGGGGAGAGGCAGATGCTGAAGCCGCTTGCTGTAAGGCTCTGTGCCCACCAGCACCACAGTTGCTAATGCTGTTCAGCTCCCATCTTTGTTGATTTTTAGTTTTGTTTTATCTAATTGTTCCATCAATTGCTGAGGAAGTGGGGATCCAGAAATCTCCAGCCATGATGTGGAACTGTGTGTGACTCTCTGTAGTGGCAAGCAATTTTTGCTTTCTATATTCAGTTCTCTCAGCCCTGCATGTTCAAGATGATTGTGTCTTGCTGTAACCTGTGCTTTCTACTGTCGATGCCCTCGGTCTCCATTTTTGTGCTATTTATGTAACCACTCCAGTGTAGGTATGGAGTCATTTCCAAGGGTACCTACCTCTCAGCAGTTCCCACCCCCCCCAGACAGGGTTTCTCTGTGTAGCTTTGCGCCTGTCCTGGATCTCGCTCAGTAGACTAGGCTGTACTCGAACTCACAGAGATCTGCCTGGCTCTGCCTCCCGAGTGCTGGGATTAAAGGCGTGCGCCACCACCAGCCAGTAAAAAAATCACTTATTTTTATTTATGTGTGTGAATGTTTAGCCTGCATGTATGTCAGTGCACGGCACCATGCAATGCCTGTGGAGGCCACAAGAGGGCTCAGATCCTGTGGAGCTGGAGTTACAGACAGTTGAGATGCAATGCAGATGCTGGGAATTAAACCTGGATCCTTTGGAAGAACAACCAGTGCTCTTAACTACTGAGCCATCTTTCCAGCCTCATCAGTTTCTTTTAGACCTCTCTAAGACTTTTCTTCTTCTCATTTCTCTCTCTGTTTTGGGGGACAGGGTTTTACTTTTGTAGCCTACGCTGGTCTTGAACTTGCTCTCTTCCTGTCTTGGCTTCCTGGGTGCTAGGATCACAAGTGTGAGTCACCAGACCAATATACTTGAATGCTTCATGTTTAAATTGAACCCTTTAAATTTCAAGGGCATATAGTTGATTTTTGCTTTTCTGTTACAGCAACATCTGCTTCTTAATGAGAATGTTGAGTTTATTAATATTTAAAGTATTTATTGGCATCTAAATCTGCCATTATATTTTTTTATATGTGCCTCTATTTACATACTTGCATGCACGCACACGCACGTGTGTGATGTGCATATGGTCTTATGTCAGTGCATGCACACTATGGCGTGTTTGTGGAGGTCAGGGAACAGACTCAGATGTTGACTCTCACCTTATGCATTGAGAATGCTTACTGCCCTCCTGCCAGGCTGACCATCCTTTTCCCCATTGTCACTCTGGAGTAGAGAGACCCCCCTCATAGCCTTTACTTTACTGGCTGTGTTGGATACCAAGGCTGCAAACTTGGGGTGTGCATGTGTGTCTGTGTTGACAGCCAGAGCCCTTTGCCCTTACCTTGGAATCTCTTTTACTCCAACCCAGCCCCTCTGCCAGAGTGCAGCATCCCCCAAACCAGGAGGAGAGCTAGTTTAGATCAGTTCACAGCCCTGCTGTGAGGCAGCCTGGGACTCTCAGCCCACACCTGTTATGCAGTAGGAGGACACAAGGGCCCTCATCCCAAAGTTCCTATGGATATGTGGCTGGGGGTGGAGAGGTATATCTACCCAGGTGCTTCACATCTTCCTGGCCATGGCTTCTCGGAGAAGGCTCCTTGAGGAACCATGGAGCTACCATTGGCCTGGCTGGGCTATAGCCCCATCCTAGGACCCTGCCAGCATCTGTGGTCCTCCAGCTGGGTACTCCTTCTTTACAGGGGGAGCAGGTATACTCTAGCTGGGTGTATGATTCATTCTTTTTTTAATTTTTAAATCTCTCCCCATCTCATTATGGTGTTTCATTTCCTTCCATCTGGCGCTCTGAGACTTTCACAGTATGAAATTTAAAATGAAGATGATGAAGATGATAATATTGGTTGGAAGAGAACATGGAGGGCGGGGGGAACCTTTGCAGTTAAAATAAACTTTGGTTTCTTCCCTGTTCTCTGTCCAGTAATTTATGTCAGTGTCCAACAGAAATGACAGAGGGGATGTGTTAGGAGCTGATGCCACTGTAACCGGCTTCCCATACCTGGGTGCCGATTATGGGAGTCCCTGTTAGGAGCACTTGGGGGTGGGAGGTGCATCCAGGAAGGTATGCCAACTAACTGATTCAGCAGGGGCTCCTAAGCATCTTGCCAGCAGGGCCAGTCCAGCTCACAGAGAGATTTGGCTTGCCTCTGAAAAAAAAAAAAAAAAAAAAAAAAAGAAAGAAAAAAGAAAGCTGTCACTTAAATGTATAGGAGATTTCTGACTCTGTGTGGACTCTCCTTCTCTTGAAACATCAGAAAAGGCTGGAGCTGCAGGTCAGCCCTGTGCTGGAGCCACAGGTTATTGTATGTCCCATGCCATGTCCTCTCCAGCTCTGTCTACCCGAAAGGAAGCTGGGTCAGGTGGTTAGGTCTGGAACCCTTGGACCCACCGCTAACAGGTCTGGTCTCCTGGGCTGAGAGAGCATTTTTGTTGCTGTCTTGAACTTGGGTATTTTCTTTCTGCTTGAGGATTCAGGAGTTTAAAGCCCTTGGCTAACAGGGGGTATTCAATTGCCACTAGAGCTGGTCGGACTGTTCTGATCCCCTGTGTGAGCCAGCATGTGCCCATCAGGACTGTGGGGGCCCAGAAGGCCCAGGGGATGAGGTGATGGGACAGAGGGCTGCAAGGTGCACACCAGCCAGAGAGCAACCCACATCATCTTCATACCAGCAGCTCTAGCGTGGAGCTGAGTAGGCAGAGCAGAACCTACCCTGGGAAGAGAGCAGCAGGCAAAGGGAGACTCGTGGTTGGGCAGTCCCTGCCCTTTCCCAGGGAACCTGCCAGACCCCTCCTTCTGGACTCTGTGACCTTTTTCCGTTTCGTTTCCCAAGTTAAGCACCTGCCCTGCACACCCCTGACTAGGTGCTCCTGCCTCTTCAGGTCCAGCTAAGGAGAATCCCCTTCTGGAGTCCTCCATGTCCTCACTCTGGGCTTTCATCCATTCTCAAGGCTAGTGATATGCCACATAATATAGTTAGAGTGTCGAGGAGTCACCCGTGGGCCTGTCTGCCTGCTTGTGTCCCCGTCTCTCTGTCTGTTGATGTCTGCCTGCCTCCATATGTGTTTCTGTCTCTCCCGTGTTGTTTGAGTGCAAAACAGTATTTTATTCTGCTCTCGTCTCCCAGCCTCAGAGATACTGAAGGACAAGGGCCATTCCTGAGAGGTGGCAAAGCCAGGGGGACAGGAACGTGCAATAAATACCTTATTCAGCCATCACCTTCTGCCTTCAAAATATGGCGTGGGCTAATTCTCTATGGCCGGAGCAATGGGACAGCGAGGGCCTTTCACGTCCAAGCCTGCTGTTTTCAACCACCCTCGTGTGGCCTGGTTTCTCTCTGGGTGTCCTTGTAGCGAGCACTGGGTTGACAGGAAGACTGGAGGTGCTGTATGGCTCAGCTCCCCGAAGATTAGGTCAGAAGCCACTGCTTTTTCTTTTCACCTTTCTTTTTTTTCTTTTCGTCTCAAGTCAGGACACTACTGCTTGTCCCTAATTGTCAACTCCATGTCACTGGGGACTCTGCTGTTCCTATCTTAGCAGCGTGGCCTTTTCAATATTAAGCTGGACCGCTAGAGGATTTTTCTAGTTGAATCGATCTCTCACAAGCTTGGCTTTTCTGTTTTCAACCCCCCCCCCCCAAGGGTGCAAACCAGCACCGGAAGTGGGTCCTTCTCCCTTCAAGTGTCCCTGTTCCGTTTTTTCACCTCGTCTATCTGCGACTCATCTGGCACCGGAGGGAGCGTCAGGGCCTCGGTGATAGCTGCTCAGCGATGGCCTTGTCAAGTGCTGGCGTCGCCCGTGCTTAACTCGATTAGAAACTGCGGGGGCGGCAATAATAGCACGTGACATTTATGTGAACATTTCCACTTCGCACTGTGCCGACCCAGTGTCTTCCTCCGCGGCCCTGCCTGTCTGCCAGGAGCTGATCCGCACCAGTGTGGTTCTAATCCCTTTCCCCTTCCCACACTGTGTGTCTCCCAACTTCCTGTGTGCGTGGTGCCGGGACTTGTCTGCTCAGGCTGATGCTCCTGCTTCCTTTGCCTGTCCCAACCTTTTCCCTCCATCCCATCCCTGTGGGCTCAGGCCTGGCCACCGCTTTTCACCTTCATGTAGCCTGCTGTCCCGGGCAGCTCCTGTCCAGCCACCCTGGAAAGGCATTGCCTTTCTTCTCGTGACAACATCCCCTAATCTCTGCAGACATTGCACGTGTTCCTTTTAGAAGATAAGGAGAAGTAACTTTTAAATCACACTTAATCCCACCTCCAAGGGTAATGCTGTTATTCTCCAGAGGCACATCGTATCAATATCTGTGTCTGAAGCACTTGGTTGATGTAAAGTGGTTTAGATTTGCTCTTTGGCGGATGCTGTTCCCCGGCATCTGACAAGGGAGCTTTCTGGTCATTCTTCAGAAGCATGACTTTTCATGGTTTCCTAGTATCTGGTAGTTAGAGAGAGGTGGCCAAGCAGGCCCTTGTTGGGATGTGGTGGGGCCTGATCTGGCCTCCCTCACCTTCTCACCATCCTTCACTTGCCGACTCACCTTATTGGGGTGCTCCCTTAGCCCAAGTCTGCTCCATGCCCATGTCTGGATCTGCCCTCCCCCAATGGCCCAAGAAATCCCTCTTTACCTGAGAAAATCCAAGTTGAGCAATAGTCCCTGGCTCCCAGACACAGCTCTGCCTTCTCATTTGCCCCAGCCCTGCAGGTGTGCCCAGTCCCACCTCTGCAGATGCATGTCTGCCTCACCCTGCAGGTGTGCCCAGTCCCACCTCTGCAGATGTGTGTCTGCCTCACCCTGCAGATTTACATCAGTCCCACCTCTGCAGATGCATGTCTGCCTCACCCTGCAGGTGTGCACCAGTCCCACCTCTGCAGATGCATGTCTGCCTCACCCTGCAGGTGTGCCCAGTCCCACCTCTGCAGATGCATGTCTGCCTCACCATACAGGTGTGCATCAGTCCCACCTCTGCAGATGCATGTCTGCCTAACCCTGCAGGTGTGCATCAGTCCCACCTCTGCAGATGCATGTCTGCCTAACCCTGCAGGTGTGCATCAGTCCCACCTCTGCAGATGCATGTCTGCCTCACCCTGCAGGTGTGCATCAGTCCCACCTCTGCAGATGCATGTCTGCCTAATCCTGCATGTGTGCATCAGTCCCACCTCTGCAGATGCATGTCTGCCTCACCATACAGGTGTGCATCAGTCCCACCTCTGCAGATGCATGTCTGCCTCACCATACAGGTGTGCATCAGTCCCACCTCTGCAGATGCATGTCTGCCTCACCATACAGGTGTGCATCAGTCCCACCTCTGCAGATGCGTGTCTGCCTAACCCTGCAGGTGTGCATCAGTCCCACCTCTGCAGATGCATGTCTGCCTAACCCTGCAGGTGTGCATCAGTCCCACCTCTGCAGATGCATGTCTGCCTCACCCTGCATGTGTGCACCAGTCCCACCTCTGCAGATGCATGTCTGCCTCACCATACAGGTGTGCATCAGTCCCACCTCTGCAGATGCATGTCTGCCTCACCATACAGGTGTGCATCAGTCCCACCTCTGCAGATGCGTGTCTGCCTAACCCTGCAGGTGTGCATCAGTCCCACCTCTGCAGATGCATGTCTGCCTAACCCTGCAGGTGTGCATCAGTCCCACCTCTGCAGATGCATGTCTGCCTCACCCTGCATGTGTGCACCAGTCCCACCTCTGCAGATGCATGTCTGCCTCACCATACAGGTGTGCATCAGTCCCACCTCTGCAGATGCATGTCTGCCTCACCATACAGGTGTGCATCAGTCCCACCTCTGCAGATGCATGTCTGCCTCACCCTGCAGGTGTGCATCAGTCCCACCTCTGCAGATGCATGTCTGCCTCACCATACAGGTGTGCATCAGTCCCACCTCTGCAGATGTGTGTCTGCCCTAACCCCGCAGATGTGCACCAGTCCTACCTCTGCAGATGCGTGTCTGCCTAATCCTGCATGTGTGCATCAGTCCCACCTCTGCAGATGCATGTCTGCCTCACCCTGCATGTGTGCATCAGTCCCATCTCTGCAGATGCATGTCTGCCTAACCCTACAGGTGTGCATCTGCCTCCTAGTTGCAGGGCTTTGTTTCCTTAGCTTCCTGCCTAGTGCCTCTGTTGAGTTGGCTCTGACATGTTTGAGGGTGTAAATGTCCTTACTCAGGCAGAGGTTTGGAAGACACTTGGGATTATTCATCGCAGTTCTCCTTCAGGGGGACTGACAGGGCCTGTGGGCCTTCTGTGTTCTCCTCGGATAGACACCATCTCAACAGGGCAGTTGACAGGGATACTGGGAAGGCTCTGGATGCGAGCCCCGGTGTCTAGCTTTCTCACCAGGCCCCATCCCTGAGCAGCCATGGCTCTCCCTGCATTGTACTGTTCTCCCCACCACAGGGCCTGGAGCAAGAAGAGCCAAGTCCTGGCACCACATTACATAAGCTGTCATTTTGAATAACTGATATGCCACCAGTGTGCCTCAGTTTCCTCCGTGTGCATGAGGAACAGCTCTTCGCTGGGAGTATGAGGTAGTTGATCTGAAGGTGTGTTATATAATAGCTTACCAAGCAATGGCACGTGACAACGGCAGAAGTAATCCTCTGCCACCACTAAATGCTTGATAGAGTCATAGAGCAAGTTCGCCGAGCTTGAAGCAGACATAAACGCCGAGGAGATCACACTCTTGGAACAGTAGTCATCCCAAGAGGCTCCTTGCACAGAAATGCCACACTACACCTATGTCCCAGTGGCAGGCTCTGGAAAGCTGCTGCGCCACGCACAGGGTCCACATGCGTGACTAATCATCCACAGACTATGGTGTCCTGTTTTTGTCGTTTGAAGGCTGAGGAAATGGAGACTAATGCAGTTCCCCTCAGGACAGGCTGGAGTAGCAGGCCCTCCCTGTATAGAGACAGCGCAAGGCATGTGTCTTTCCCGTTCTCCATCCCTTCTCAACAGCTGCGCTCCTAGAATTCTCCCACTTCTGGGATGGAAGGCTCTAGGAGTCTAGGTGATGACCTCAGGTGTCTCTCTGTTGCCACCATGCTCTCTTCTCGGACCCCACAAGACTCACAGAGGTGAGCTGCAGAGAGTTTTTGCAGGAATGCCTTCTATTTGCTCATCCTTCTCCTCTGATTGGATCCAGTGTTCTTCTTATGCTTAGGTGAGGAAAGTGAACCTCAGAACCAACCCCCCCCCCTCCCCCGGCTGCACCTTGGCAGCACAGCGTGCTCAGGTTACGCAATCTATCCTTTAGACACCATGCTGTACCTGCAGAGTTGCATCCCTGTCTAGGTGAATCCTGACCCTTAAAAACTTAGGCCCATAGGCCCATGGAGCTGGCCCAGAGTGTCTGCTCCCCAGCAGCAGAGGGGCCCCTTCTTTGGTCTGCAGGCTGGGCCTGGCCATTTGTCCTGCCTTGGATTTACTCAGCTGGTGGAAGGTAGCTTCCTGTGGATGAAAGAATTAAAGAGAATTGCTTAGCATGTTAAAAGTGATGGCTCACACAGGGGTTGATTGTTATGAGTACTGCTCAGAGCACTGGAGGCCAGTCAGCAGCACAAGGTCTGATAGAAACCCACGAGTGGCACCCGGGGGTCGAGGTTTGCCATTGGCTGTGAAAATTGGCATGAGTGGGCACGGACTGTTTCTCATGATTGCCGCCATTGTTCATTGGTAGACAGCCCTATAAGCAGCTTGCTCACCTGTCCATGCTCCTGCCATCTTGCAATCGCTTGCTTCCCCCACTCCCCTCCCCTTCCCTCTGCTCTCCCTCGCTCCTTCCTCCTCCCGTCCTCTCCCGCCCCACACTGAACTTGAAGGCAAGAGATTCAGTCACATTTGCCTAAAATAGTGGTCGTCGGTATATGCGCATCTTATAGAATGAATCATTGGAGGCAGTGACACAGTTTAATCCATTTTGGTTTTTGGATGGTTGTCAGAAGTGATTTCTGCACAACACAGCTTCTCATGTCGGTTTCTAGAATTTACTATCAGCTAAGGTTGGAGAATTGTGGGTGGAATGCCATTACAATCCAATCAGGTACCTTTACAAGAACAGTAATGGCACCTCTTACCAGTGACCAGGCAGAGAGAGGTAGAACGCCAGTTAGATCTCAGGAGTGTGTAATCTGATCCCTACAGCCCAATGCAGGAAGAACAGAAGGCAAAGCCAGGGGGTAGTGGTGAAGGTACTGACCAGCAAGCAGAAACACCAGACCCCATGTTTAGGATGATGTCAACTCCGATCTTAGAGAGGAAAGGGACCTAATCATTACTAAGGGCCACCTGGGATAAGCTGTGAAGAAGTGGCATACCATCACTGGCGGTGAATGGGGCATCGTATTTAGGGGTATAGGTCTGGCCCCATTGTCTCTATGAGGCCCCTGCTAGCTGGCAGGGTCCTGCTCTGACCTGGAATCCAAAGCATGGACCTAGCCCCTCTGCTTTGTTCAGGCCATGGAGTGCACGGAGTCGTGGGAAACCAACAGTCATTTCTGCAGGAAAGACACACCCTCAGCAGGGTGGTTCTCAGGACAACTGCCACATGGTCTCCTTATTCACAGTCCTATGTGTTTGTGTTCTAACGAGGCCGCAATTGTTAAAACATTGGAAGGGATCTTGGTTACAGACTTTGCTGCGTCAGAACATATGAGCCAGGCAGGCACAGGGCTTGGTTCAACCCCGAGCCCTGGCCCCTGGGTATGTACCTTAGGAATTGCCTGGCAGCAGGACAGACTCAGCCCGGTCAGGAAGAACCATCCCCAGACACCAGCACTGAACTAGAGCCTAGTGACCGGTGTGGATGGGCAGACGAGGGACTAGAGGATCTTGACAGAGAAAGATGCCTCCTGGGTTGGAAGTGGGAGATGCTTCTGAAAGTTGTAGCTTTGTCCTCCTAGGTTCAGAGGAACGAGCATTTATATACCAAAGCTATAAAAGGGGTTGCAGGGGGTTCCAAGAAGAAACACCTCATAGTTTTTCACTAGCTTAAGCCATTGTAATAAATAGGCTATCCCTAAATGTCAGTGAAGTAAAGCAGAGGTTGACATCATTCCACGTTCCACATGACCTTGACCAAGGCTTGGGAACCTTCCTGACGAGCTCTTTCCATCCCAAGAGTCAGGCTGGCTAGCCTCACCTTGTCCTTGCAGCACGGCAGAGGGAACTGACTCAAACACACAACGGTTCAGTGCCATCCAACATAGCACATGTCCTTCTGCTTGGCCAAAGCCACGTGGCTGGACATCCTGTCCCATGGTGGCTGTGCCGATTGAGGTGTGATGGTGTGAAGGGTCCTCGGTATCACAGCCCTGTGACTCTTTGGCCACCCCGGGGGGTCTTCAGCTCTGCATTCTCCATGAGCAGGCCTTCTAAGGGCTGTCCTTCTGACTTGAAAACCCGTGGGCCCCCGCCTTGTCTCTGGACTCTTTGGCCTTTTCCCACAGTCTGAATTGTCTTGTTGCTCTTCCCGCCTGCCGCAATGCTTGACAGATTCTCAGTGAAGACGGAAAAAAAAAGCTTCTGCATAAATCATCCTGAGTAGCGTTTTCTAATTTGGATCATGGTGAAACAACTCTGGACGATTTTTATTCTTCATTTTCACCATGGTTCCTCTGACAGGCCATCGTCAGCTGCCAGAATGTAATCCATCAGAGTCATATATTTTCCGGGTGAAATGGGTTTAATCCCTCACCGTGGCGGTCATGTTTCCCTCCCCTCTTCTGCAGCACAGAACTTGTAGTGCTTAATGACACTATGATAAGAGGACAGTCAGAGTCTCGCTTCTATCAACGACGGGCTGACAAATGACAGGGAGCCATGTTCTTTTCTTCGCCTGGGTCTGCTGGGACTGTATGGACATGCAGTCTGGCCTGTCTGTGCAGCATGAAGAGAAAGCACACTTTCTAGACCAAGAGACCCAGAGCTCAGGCCTGAGCCTTGGCCAACTTGGGGGTATGCGTTTGTTTAACTTGTTCAAAGAGGGGGGCTTGGCTAGGAGTCCTGCAAGATTACATCTGTCTGTAGTATAATGCACCCAGTGGGTAGCTGTCTCATGTGTACAGGCCTGGGGAAGGAGTAGCCATCCATCCTAGGGTGCACATTGCTTGTGAAGCCACTGGTCAAACTCTGGCTGAACAATGCCACTATCCCCCCTTTTCCCTGTAGAATTGGGGTATCAGTGCTACCTCCTAAAGTGGTTGTGGGGATGAGAGGCAAATTCAAGACCAGTGAAGTTGGCACCCGATAAACAGAAGTACTTTCTTATTAATGTTCTCATTTGTTATATTGGAAAACAGCCCGGCAAGGTTGGATGAATTCCCAACCTCATAGCTTCTGGTTATAGAGAAGTAATTGGAATGATCTGGAAGCTCCTTCTGATGCCTGTCAGGCAGCCTGGCAGGTAGCAGGGCAAGAGTCAGGTCTTCCAGCGCTTTGTATTTGAAGGGTCAAGATTACTGTCGCATATTAATCTGCCACCGGCACCTTCTTTGTCTTTTTAAAGTCTTGGCTAGATAAAACGGAGTGTGAGTAGCACAGCCAACTCCCTTAAAGGCTGTTTTCCATGTGCCGCGGTGAATGCAAAGCACAAGTTCATTTCCAAGCCTTTGATCTAGTCATTAACTCCCTTGTCTTCTCATATAATCCCGAGCCAACCCTCTCTCCTACCACACCACAGTCCATAGAATCACTCCCTATGCACTTAGATCTGCTTGTTTTTGCTCACAGTCTACGCCAACAACAGGTTGACTGCAGCTCCAGCCCCACTCCACAGGCCTGCCCCTTCTCTGCAGCGAGCACGGAGAGGCACAGGCATGTACAAAGCTCAAGCAGCATTGGCTCTACCCAACTATCATCTCCTCTTCTAGCCCTCTGAGGTATCTGAGAGATCTCGGAAATGATAGCTGTGAGTGTTGGCCAACACCTGCTATGAGCCATTCATGATGCTGAGAACCTTCTGGTGCTCTGTGCATGCTAGAGACATTTAGGGAAGTGACTGGTTTATCCTTAGCAGCAGACGTTCACAGGGTCAAGGTAGCTTTGCATGTTGTTCAGTGTGCTGCTGAACTAGAGGAACCCTGAGCTGCAGGGGTATGGCCACCTGTTCTTACAGATGAATAGGCCATGTTTTAGACTTCAGAGCTGACTGAAGAGTTGAAAGCAGAATGGACCAGGTAGGAAGGTAGGCAGGTAGGCAGGTTGGATCCTTGAGGCTCTGCCTTGCTCAATCATGGCTCCCTTGAACACCCTGGGGAATTGTACAGCCTTGATTGGCAGCAGTATCCAGCAGTATCCTCACAACCCTTCATGATGGGTACACGTAGCAAGGTCCCTAGAACTGCAGGGCCTGTTCAGAAGCTCAGCTTTAGATGAGGCACACTGCAATTGTTCTAAAGGCAGTGGAGCCCTGAGAGTCAGGAAGGAAAAGACCCTGGCTGCCCAAGGCCCAAGAAAGATGAAGCTTGGCCAGCCCCAAATCAGACATCACTGTGCCTGAGAATGGCTGTGCCCTACCGCTATTAAAGGCCCCTTCTTTAAAATAGCGTATTAGATTTTATGTTTCACTGTAATGCATTGAGCTCTATGGATTACCTCCTCTGTGTGCTGTAGTATAAGACTTAGAGATGCCATTGATTGATATGTGGCCAACAGAGTACCCACTGAGTGACTCTGCAAAGGAAAGAGAAAGAAAATAGAGATTCTCTAAAGTTTAGAGGATTAATAAGTAGTTACCATAGTTTTAAGAGAATCGTGTGTGTGTGTGTGTGTGTGTGTGTGTGTGTGTGTACGTGTACATACACATTTTCTATAAAGAAAAGTGAAATCATAAAGTTTGCAGGCAAATGGATGGTACTAGAAAGGATTATATTGAGTGAGGTAACCCAGACTCAGAAAGACAAGCAATGATGTTCTTTCTCATCTGTGGTTCCCAGATGTGACTATACAGCATGGAGTAACCACAGAGGTCAGAAAAGTGTCTGGGGATCGTGATAGGGGAGGATCTTGGATACGGGTGACATGAAGTGGGAAATGGAAGAACAAGGAGTGGGCTCCAATGGGGGAGGGAGTCAGAAGATCGACACAAAAGGAGAAGGAAGGATGACGGACATAACAGCAAGGTTATTTGATAACGCCCCAAGAAATCATATTACTTTGTATTTACTGAAAATTATACGCAATGCATGGGAGTATACACACATACATACATAACGTACATATATAACATACATACATAGGGAAGTTATACCATGTGAGTGGACAGTAGACCCCACAGGACCCGTGGTTGGAACATAAGAAGTGTACAATTTCAATGACTGATTGGATCCTCAAGTCTTCTTGAGTCCTTACTTTACCTTCTTTCATAAAATATCTGCTTAAAAAAGATTCTTACCTGTTTTCTTTTAACCAGTGTCCGTGCTTGCAGAGTTTTAAGAATTCTTTATATAGTCAAATGTGGGTCTCTTAGTCCCTGACTTGCTTTTGAAGATAGAGGTCTGAAGTTTTGCCTAGACCCCGCTTCTCTTGTTTCTGGCCTTGCGTGTGTACCTTCACTACACACGCTGTCTCTGCTACTGTTCACATTTGGTCATGGAGTCTTCCTGTTCTGGGCTCTGCTGTGGTGTTGATCTGTGGGGCATGGATCTCAGTCTAGTTCTCCCGGTCTCTGCCTGGCTGGTTGGGGGCTCTGTCTACTGTATAACAGAGGACAACCCAAACCTCACCTGTGGCATCTGGGAGTCAAGCCCTGCCATCAGCGCCTTCTGAGGCTGCGGGGTGTGATCTGTGCAGATCTACACACGGAATTAGAAACTTTCCCCAACCCCGCTTCCCCATGTATGCGTGACAGAACCTGAGTGACCCATCTGCAGGTCGTGTCAGTAGGAAGGTGTGCTTCTTTTGAAGTTCAGCCTTCACTGTGCTCTGCTGTTCATCTCCTGGGGAGGACAAGGCCAGTTAGAAGGTGCTCAGTGGGTGTGCTTCAGAACCTATGGTGTGGGAGGATTATGTCCTTTTCTGCATAATGCTGCCCTTGCCTGTGTGCTTTATAAGAGAGTCAGATGGAAGCCCTGTGAGAAGGAAGCAGTATGCACAAGTCAGGCAGGTGAAGGGAGGGCCAAAGCACCATATATTAGGAGCAGGGCTGTGGGACCAGGATCAGGTATGATGCCAGTGTGGGAATGCCAACACTGGCAGGGCCAGGCTGCAAGTGGCAAGAGTTGCCATCTGGAGAGGCCGTGCAGGTCCAGAGTACACAGACTCTAGACTCAGAGAAGAGCAGGCCAGATGTCTTTGGGACTCTAGTGTTCTCAGGGGCTACCCTAGTGTATCTTACTGTTTCAATTAGTATCTTACTGTTTCTGTGAAGAGACACCATGACCATGGCAACTCTTACAAAGGAAAGCATTTAATTGAGGGGCAGCTTACAGTTTCAGAGGTTTCGTCCTTTACTGTCGTGGCAAGAAGCATGGTGGCATGCAGGCGGACATGGTGCTGGAGAAGGAGATGAGAGTCCTACATCTTGATCCCCAGGCAGCAGAAGGAGACTGTGAGCCATATTGGGCATAGCTTGAGCATAGGAGACCTCAAAGCCTGTCCCCACAGTGACACACTTCCTCCAACAAGGCCACACCTCCTAATAGTGCCACTCCCTATGGGCCAAGCATTCAAACACATTGAGTCTATGGGGACCATTCCTATTCAAATCACCATACTCGCTTTCATCATGACCAGCACCATTAGGCATCTCTGGAGTGAATGTCAAGGCTAGAGCACAGGACTCCACGACTCTGCAGCCCTACCTTGGAGGCCAAGCCTCACAGCCTTTCCCAGATCAAAGGATCAAGGCCACAGCTACTCACTGCTTCCCATTTCTGCTGTAAGTTAACCCCAGAGCCGGCCACTCCGCTCCAGCAACAAAGGGAGAGTCTGGTCCCGTCTAGACCTTTCTGTGGCCATAGCTACAACCGTGATATGGCACTCGCTTCTAGTACTGCTGGAAGGCCTCGGTGTGGACTCCTGTCTGCTGCTGCTCCCTGCTGCTCCTCCCCATGGTCTGCTTCAGGACTCCATTCAGCCTGTGCTGGGACTACCTTCCTCCAGTTCTAACTCCTCCTCCCCAACCTGCCATTTGTGGGATCTTGGTGTATAGTCATCACTGCGGGAAACTTGCATCTGTCCCCCATGTTCCCTGTCTGTCCACCATGTTCCTCAATAGCTGTGTGGTCCTCAGGAGTCCTAGTTTCCTCCACGGTAGAATGGGAGCATGGCAGTGCCTGCCACCCAGGGCCTCAGAGAGCTGAGTGAGGGTGCTGAATATATAGTGTTCTGCCCGATGGGCTGTCCCAAGCTCTGGGATGAGTAGTGAATGTCCCAAAAGAGCTAACTGTGCCTGGTCCATAGAAGAAAGAGCCTGTGTATCTCTTCAGGAATGGAGCCTCCTCTCAGTGTGTCTTTTCATTCTAATTTTTCCCTTGCACCGTACTTCTCAAAATGAATTTTGACTTTCTAGATATGTATTCAAAATTTTATTTTCTAAATCTGTATCGCCTTACTACATATCTATATCCTATAAATATATTTGGTATTTACGCTATTTGTTGATGGTAATGAGGATGCTATCTTATACACATGCTAATTAGGCAGTTTCCAATTTGTGGATCCCTCTGAGAATCTCAAGGCTTGGGATATTTTGGTTGAAAATTGGGCCTCGGCAAGTACTCCAGATTGATCTTTGCCCAAGCCCTTTGGAGTATGCTCCCCCTTCTCTCACTCCATCACCCTCCCCCGCATCCCCAACCCAGGCCAGCAAATCATGTATGTGATGCAAGTCCTGCTGAAGGGAAATTAGTAGTTGCTATGTAAAGAAGGCCAGCAAGAGGGAGGCCAGAGCTTAGGATTCCCATGATGAGGCCTTCATAAGAGACTGCAGGGGAGGAGGCTGAGGCCTGGGCCAGGCATGGGGAGGAGGGGGTGGAGAGGGCACAGGCCCACAAAGGTGAGATACAGCAGGGGCAGGCACACATAGCTGGCCCCCCATCAGGCTTTGAGGTGAAGGAGAATGATCAGGCCAGTGTGAGCCACGGCTCCCAGCTGGCTGTGGAGGGCAGGGCCAGGGGCAGGTGGGAGGGAAGGGGTTCTGGCGAGAAGCAGACTTGGGATGGTGTTTAATTTATTGGGAGGGGTGCCATTGAGAACACGTGCCAGAGTATCAACAGCAGGGCACAGCCAGACCTTCCAAACGGAGCTCTCCTAAACAGCAACAATAAGAAAAGAACACATGGTCTCAACGAAGCCTGGCCATCTCCATTTTGGTATATGTGTGTCATTTAAGACTCACAGTCTTAAGTGGCTATGTGACCTGGGATATTTCTCTAGGTCTCAGCAGTCCCGGCAGCAGTAACCCATGGTACCCTGTGCACATCTGGGATCAATGCTAGGGACCAAGTGGACCTTGGCTAGGTACCTGTGATGGTGTCAGGGCACAGCCAAGTGTCTCGGGAAGGCTTTGCTGTACTGGACACAGGAGCATGCCTATCTCTCCAGAGCTCTAATGACCCCCTACATAGTTCTGTTCCTGTGACCACACACAACTTAGACCTCAGTTTCCTCTTCCATTGGGTATAATCCACGATGGTGGGGCGGTATGAGAATGGAATGATGGGATAGTGGGAACTGAGCATGTTGGGATGGGAATGGTAGCTCTGGGGCGGGGCATATGTAGCCCAGGCAGTGAGCTTCTGGTAGCTGTTTCCTCACCTAGGTCTGTCCTATGCCTTGCTGCTGCTGTATCAATCTATCAGGGGCCGTACTTAAGTGGCAACATGCAGCAGAATTTGTGTCCTAGTACTGAAAGATTTCTGTACAAGAGCCCTGATAGATCCTGGCAGGCTTGGTAGATTCACTTCCCACTCACAGGGGATTTTCATAATTTCCATGGAGCGTGGACAGTGGGAACTGTATGGTTCTTGCATCCTTTGTTCTGTTTTCATTTACCTTTGGGTTTGGCACATGGCAGGACCCATGGATATGGTATGTTGGGTTTAGCATCTATAGTTGTTCTAGGAAAAGAAAAAAAAACCACCTTGAGATTTTGGTTCTGTTGGTCATTTGGCATCTTCTTTACATTTACTTATTTATTTTTCATGCATAAGTGTGTGCATTTGTATAGCTTTTGTATCCTATGCATACATTCGTTTTTGTGGACACACAAATACCACAACATGCATGCATGTGGAGTCCTGGGACAGCTTGTAGGAGTCAGTTCTATCCTTCTCCCACGTGGTCCCAAGGATTGAACTCAGATGGTCAGGCTTGGGGGCAAGCGCTTTTGTCTGCTGAGCCATCCCACCAGCCTGGTTCTTTGGCTTCTGATTAACATGATGAATGAAACACAGGTTCTTAAAGCCAGAGCTCAGAACCTTCCATGGAGCATGCTTGCCTTCTTTCTCCAGCTCCATCTTAGAGAATAAGCTGCCTCATGCTCTCTAAGTCTTCTCTCTCTGGATCTTCTTGGGTCTAGTATGAGAGGATAGTATGGCATGTTTGTCCTGGTCCTATCTGGTGTGAGCTAACTCGATTCCAGCTACTCCGTTCTCTGTGTCAGCACGAGGTTCAAAAAGTAAGGTTGCCTTCTTGCCATGGAGATGTTTTCTAGTCCTAGCTTTAGGCTCATGGTCTCTAGACAGTATCTGTGTGTCACTGGAATGGTGGGAGGAAGCAGGAACTTACTTGGATCCCGCCATGCACCTGGTGTCCCTCTGGCCTCCCTTGGGAGATGTTCTGGACCCTGTCTCAATTCTATCCACGCTCAGTGGAAAGGCTAGTCGCACTCAGGCCCCCTTAGTCGTATAAGGCAGAGAGCCTTCCAAACAGTTGGTTTTCTGTCGTCATTCAGAAGCTGGAGGGACATCTCTGCTGCGCTGCACATGCCCTGGCCTGGCTGGCCTCACTTAGGTAAAATGACTCTGCATAGACCAGTGACCTGTCCAAAGGCACAGTGAATTTCAAGGAGACCCAGGCATTCTCAGACTTCCCGGGAATAACAGAAAACTTGCCAAGAGTCCTGCTGACATTTTAATCTCCATACTGACATCTGCAGAATCCTTAAGCAGACTGGGGAGAGCCACAAAGCTCCATTTAGAAACAACCGATCTGGGCAGTGCAGGGAGGTTTCCTGGATGGAAGAAACAACCAGCCGTCATAGTTGTGACTATGTGGCCAGCTGCTCCTTGGGCCATCTTTGTCCAGCGTCTGCTTTGTGCTGGGCTCTGGGAGCACCAAGTTGAAGAAAACAGCATCGTTTGAGAGAAGGGTGAATGCAGTGGGAAACAGACACCTGATATGAACTTCAGTGGAACGATGCCTATGATTGCAGGACAGTGAGGGGCAATCCTACATAGGTCCATTAGCATTTGTGTGGCGTTTTATACCACACAAAACATCTTTGATCTAGCCCACTTGATCATTAGCACAAGGTCCTGTAATAGCCATATTTTCTCACAAAAGCCCTGTTGACGTACCATACTGTCCATCCACCTGAAGTGTACAGCATTCCGATGCATTCAGAGAGCCATGCTGCCATTGCCATAGTCCATTTTAAACCATTTTCATTACTCAAATAAAATAACAGCTAGAAGAATGTTTTTGAGGATCAGTTACACCAAATGAGCCGAGTGAGTGCTCCCAGATCCTGCAATGTGGGAGGTCCAAGGTGTGAAGACAATTGTGTGGCTGTCTCTGGTGACCCAGCTTCTCTGTGAAAGGAGCTGGAGTCCAGACTGTGTGACCCCAGGTCCCCCGCTTCCCCTCCATACAGCTCCCCACCCGTGAGAAACAACCCCGCGTCTGTGGTGTCCCTTCCTACACTTGAACTCCTGTCTAGTCCTGTCCCTTCTTCTCTTCTGCTGCACCACAAAGACCGTGGGGAGCAAGGCCATGTGCCCCGTTGCCCTGCCTTTGTTCACTTGGTACCCTCTTGGGCTGCAAGCTAGTGGCCCTGCCCCAATGGGAAAGCTGCTTCCTTGGTACTCATGTATGTGGGAATGTGAGGTAGTGGCTTGTGCTTCTCTCGCCAGAGATGCCCCTACCTCCTTGTCCTCATGCTTCCCGGGGGGTGGGGGGGGGTGGGTTGCGGGATCAGCATCAGATGCCAGCCACGGGAGACACAGAGTAGGTTTTCCCTTTGATACAGAATAGCTGTGTGCAAATTTTAGATAAGTGTTGACCAGTGTCTAGGGGAGTATTCTGGAGCTCTGTGCTGGCGACTTCCACATTTGCTGAATGGAGCTAGCACTGAATAGTGAATCTACAAAAGTGGCCCCCAATAACGACCAAGATCAGGTCATGAGGGTTGGGTGCAGACAGGCAGGGACTTCTCAGGCCTTCAGGGTGTGTAGAGTTGGCACAAGCTTGATACTGCTCAAAGTCATCCAAGTTACTCAGTGAGGACAAGACAATAATAATACAGACAGCTGGCAAGACACCTTAACAATAGTAATTCTTTTTTTTTAAATGAGAAATATATGAGAGTTTGAAAAACGGGAGTATTAAGACTCTTATACCACATTTTGCAAACTTGTAAAAAATGGTTCTAGGGACCAATACCAAGATCTTGTTCATGCTAGGTAAATGCTGGGCCAATGAGATACACACATTTCTTTGTTTGTTTGGTGTTTGTATGATGTGTACATGGGTCCAGGTGCATACCCCACACACCTGTGGAGGTGAGGACCCCTTTTGGAAGTTAGTTTTTTCCTCCCACCATGGGATCCATGACTCAAACTCAGGCCGTCATATTTATGTAGCAAATGCTTCTTTAAGATTATTTTTTAGTGCTTTTACCTGGTCACCATACTACTACCATCATCCCCACATTTTTTTAAAAGATAGTCTCACTACATAGCCTGGGCTGTCCTTGAACTTGCTCTGTAGTCCAAGCTAGGCTTGAAGTCACAGTCACCCTGCTTCAGCCTTCTGAGAGCATACCCTAGCTATGTGGACTAATTTTTAATGGTGTAAGTATGTTCATAGAATTCTCTGGTAAGAGACTGTGATGACTTCCATGCACGTGTGTTGTGGATACAGTGACTCCTCTGACTTACCTAGATGTGCAGAAAAAATTTTTTAATCACATTAAAATATCAATACTTCAGAAAGAGATTATGGAACTAAAGTATAGCTTTTAGGATCTTACATTCTTAGTCTTTACTTTCCCTTTTTTTGCACTTGTCTGTTTTCTAAGATTTCATGATAGACTGCCTAGGAAAAACCCCACAAAAGTGTATTTCACTTTAGGGGGTGTTCTTGCTATCTGCATGGACTGTGTTTACCCAGTGGTGCCACAAGCCCCTGGGCCACCAGTCTTCCGGGTCAAGCCCTGAGCCTAGTGCCATGAATGTATTGACTCTTCAGCCCTTTCTGGAGCCAGCATAGGTCTTGAGACTAGATCATTGGGTGTGATGTACATCTGGAAAAGCTACAAAGGTGATCATGGTTTTGCTGACAAACATGGCCACTCAGAGTCTAACAATACCATCAGCATCCACTTTTCCCCGTCAGCTGGTTCAGCTGGTTCATTCTGAGTCGTGTTTGGGTTGGAGCCAGAGCTTAGGAGTCCTCATGAAGACTCCTTCCTCTCTACCTTCCTATTAACATCCACATAGCGTACCTTTATTGAGTTCCTGTTATACGCCTGATCAGGCCAAGAGGTGACGTTTTAGACATCAGGTAACCAACTCCTGCTCCACGGTAGGGACAGATGACAGATCAGAGTAACAGCCAGAGTACAGAGACAATGGGGAAGACTGTTGACTTGTAGTGTCGGGGGAGGTTTTTCATCTGCTCCTTCATCCATCTTGCCAATTACTTACCGAGTCATTACTGTGTCCTGGACGTTATCCTATACCTGGGGAGCCTGGTCACCAAGACCGAGTGCAGCTCTGCCCCTATGGAGCTCAATTTTAGTAGAATTGAGATACAGTTAACTAACTCAGAGATAAATCTTTAAGCTCATGATAAATGCCCTGCCAGAAATAAATGGAATGCTGCAGGAGAGAATAATAGAGGATAGGCTGCTGTGGCTGGGGTGAGCTGGGGAGGGGCTTTCCAGCTCCTGCTTCAGGAGTGAGGAAGGCTCAGCCATGCCCTGCCTCAGAACATTCTAAAGCTAAAGACTTAAGGCAGGGAGGCTCCTGCATTCTAGAAATGCATAGAAGGTCAAAGGGCCCAGAAAGCAGTGAGCATGTCCTGTTGAGGAGAGGTGGCTTTGATCAGAGAGCGGAACAGAGGACCCCCAGGTCTGTGGCTGGGAAGCTACACCTGGAGGGTAGGGGTTGTGGCAACTGTGGCCAGGGTGTGTGGGTCAGCTCCTGAGCCCGTTTGGCTGCACTGTGGAGTCACGTCAGGCAGAGTGTAGAGTGCAGAGCAAGGTCCCCAGGGTCCAGTCATGCCAGCATGCTCTGTGAATATCCAGAAAGGAGCTTAAGTCATGACCCAGAGTACTGTATGACAGCATTCGGGGTCCATTCTGCCACACCCCATTATAGAATGGAAACCCGCAGTCTGGGGTGATGCAAGACTTCTCCGAAGTCTAAACCTATGGCTGTACCTCTTTTGGAAATGTGTGTCGAGCCAGCTCTGCAGTCAGGGCCACCTTGGGAGTCATTATTTCATTTTCGGGGAATGAATCTGTTAGGAATTACCAGCGATAATGGTTCATCCGACTGTCTCATGCTGGCGTGTGCTGACTCTCCAGCAGCTCTGGGAAGAAATTGCCCTAACTGATTAATTCTCCGTTGTTTTCTTTCTTCTCTCAGAATGGCTATTCAAGTGGACAAGTTCAACTTTGAAAGTGTCCCAGAATCCCCCGGAGAGAAGGGACACTTTGCAAATCTGAAGCAGCTGGAAGAAGAGAGGCAGGAGGCACGGGGCTTGGAGATCAGCAGCAAGCTGGACATCCGCTGGAGAATCCTATCCTTTTCAGTGTCCTGGGGCACGCAGATCCTGACTAGGGATTCTGACCACCCATAGGGAGCCCAGGGGTGCTTAATAAGTACTGAGTTTCAACTACAGACAGCTCTAAATGCCATGGCAGGATATGGACCACAGGGCTGGCATTTTCTCAGCCTCGTCACACTTCGGAGGCCCCACTTAATGAAGTATTGATCCTGAGTGGATAAAGGTCGTGTCGGGGCCAGTGGTAGTCCTGACTTTGGATCTCACGTTTCTTTTGAGTGTTGATATTCACGATAGTGACAGGTCCTCATGGCTGCCAATCAGTACAGGGCTTGAGCCATCCTCTGACTGACAGTGGAGGGTGTGGAGACAGTTGTCTGGGAGCCAAAATGGAGTTGTACAGTTTAGCAAGATGTAGAGAAACTTTGTAGAAGGAGTGAGAGACTTTTCTGTGAATTGTGTTGTGAAAAAGGAACGTTGTATAAAAATGCCTGAACCCACACAGGCGTGTGATCAGAGTTCAGCTGTATGGGTGGAGGGACCCTGAGTGCAACTGCATGCCAGTCCCTGCAGAACACCCACACAGTGTGTCTTAGCAATGGGTGGAAGTTTATCAAAGGGCCAGATGTGAGAAATGTCCCACGAGCAGCACAGCAGGAGAGTGTGGCTTATTCGGAGTGTCTGCCAGGAAAATGCACTTCGAAGGTGGGTTTCTTCCCATCTTCTCCTTGGTGTGTGGACTCTGTGACTGTGGGTATGGTCCGACTGTGCACCTGGACGACAACATCCCAGAAGATTTCAGCATCATGCTTTGTGTGTGTGCCAGAGACTGTGCTCAATTCTAGGGACAGTGTGATGAGTGCTGTCAGACCCAGAGCCTAGGACAGACTGTGATCTCCAGCACACAGGTTATGGAGACTGTGGCAGTGCCTGGTGGAGCTTTCCCTGCAGCCATGCAGCCAGCAGTTGCCCCACCGTAGGTGCCGAAATGGCCAAATGAAGGGATTTTAAAATAGTAACAAGGTTAGTCTGAATTAAACCTGGCCGCCTTCTCCAGAGCCAGTCTCTAGAGACCATCTCTGGCTGAAGCAGGCAGAGGACAAGCCTGGAGCACACACTCCATCATCCCTTGTTTCCCACTGCCTTCTGTGTGCTGAAAATCTCCCATCATAGAACCTTTCTCAAGGGTGGGGTCTCACATTTTAGAGGCTACCCTTCTGAGCAGGGTGGCCAAGGGTAGCTGGTGCCCCACCTGGATGGCACCGAGAGTATCTGTGCTGGTCTGACAGACACTCGACACCCTGTGCAAACTGACAGGCTCACCAGATTTCCTTGGGGTTCACAGCCCTGGAAGAATTTTAGGCACAGAGCCTTGTCTGGGCTTGATTGATCTCAGGCAGAACAACCCACCCAAGGCTGTGCTGTGCTTTATCCCACCCTCTGGGACTGCTGCTTCCCATAGAGAGAGGTACCTAGCCCTGCCCCCTTGATGCTGGGGTAGGGATGAAGCTGCTCCACTGAACGGCTCAGGCTCTTCTTCAGTCTTTCTAATTGGCTTCTCCAGAAGGCTTCTCAATGGAACTCTGTCTTCTCATCTTCTGGAAAACACTAAACCTCTATAAATATGACTCTTTTAAGACCCAGTATGCTACATTTTTTTTTTTGTAATAGTCAGTCATGCTTGGAGAAATAGTTTTATCTAAATGAATTCTAATACAAACAGCCCTGTCATCAGTATAGTTGATTCCTTGATCATCATAAGTGAAATGCAGGGAATCATTTGGTATCTGCCTCCAGGGAATTTAGCTATCAGAGCTGTTTGTAATAACTTGGTTCAGGGGTCTTTCATCTTGCACAGCACAGCACAGCAGAGTCTTGGCAGCTGGAGAGAAGCCTGGCTGGATATTCAGTCAAATCACTCCCACTGTTGGACCCTTGATGGGCAGAGGAGTGAGGTTGCATGGACAGATTGGGTTGGTAGCCCCACCCATACAACTATGATGGCTACATGTGCCTTAGAATTACTTGGAAAGGAATCAGGGTCAATACACCGACAGTGTAGATTTCAGATTTGGCCAGCTGGAGAGTAGATGAAAGGACATTCCATGTACATCATGACAAGCCTCTGTGTGTGCACATGAACTGGTGTGCACTGTGTTTATGTGACTGGATATGTGTTGAACATGCATACAGTTCTTGTACTCTTAGCACTCACCAGATACCAGATATTGATCAGATTCATTTATATAGCTTGCTTAATTTATTTAGGTTACACACACACACACACACACACACACACACACACACACACACACACCTTGCCATTCCTGCAAGTGCTGTAATACCAAGTTAATGTGTGGCTGCAAAAATCCATTCAATTCTTAGATAGAGGACATATCAGATACTGAAGTGATAAGAACAAATAGTACACTTGATCTTAGCCAAGAAGTCCTAGAGGCTGGATAGAGCAGTTGATTTTTGCAATAGCTTTCTGATGTAGTTTTCTCACTTGGCCACTGATGAGAAAAACGAGGCCAGTGAGGTTATTTCACCTACTCAAAGGTCACCCAGCTCATACATGGCCAGTTGGGACTTGGGCTGCCCTTAGTGCTATGCTTCCAGCTCCATCTAGGAGTCATGGCTAGGCCTCCTCTTCCGCCCTGGCCTTCCCACTCACCACACTACTCAGAGCAACTGTTGAGATGACCACATTCCCTGGACAAACTGATAATGAGCACCTGCTTGCCCTCCATCCATTTTACCATCTCCTCTCTGTAGAGCTCTAGAATGTTCCTCACAACAGGACTTTCTGTAGCTAACCAATTGCAGAACTCCTCTCTGGACTTCCCCCCCACAGCATGTCCGCTGTGGGTGTTTTCTGTCCAGTACAGTCACTGGCATGGGCAGCTCTGCCAAGATGCCAGGGTACTTAACAAGATGAGAAAAATGGCATCGATGTTTAGAAAGTTGGTGATGCAAATGAAGAAGTCAAGTAAGAGGCTCACTAATCATTCACAGGAGTCTCTCCATGAGTATAATTTCTGTCTATGACAATTTGTTAGTTTACTTGAGCTCTAGTAGGGTTGGGCTATATCCTTGTACTTGTAACCCTTCACTCCAGAGCTGGTACGTGAGATGGAACTCATCTTCCTAGTCATGGTGGTCGGGGGCAAGGGAAGGACGGTACCCACTTACATGTGCTGTCCAAATAATTTGCTGCTTCCTGCCTTAGCTCTCACTCCTCTCTGTCTATAGCACTTTCCACCTCATCTTCCTCAGGAGTACCCACCCATCTTCTAGAGGTATGGGAACTGAGACAACCCATTGTGTCTTCCACACCCCAGAAAACCAACTCTTCCTCCTCTGGCCAATAGAAAATCCATCTTGCACCTGCTACACCGAGTTGCATTTGAATTGGAGTGTACCTCACTTCTGTGACTGGTTCACACCCATCACCTGTGCTCGTCATGAGAAGACCAAGCAGAGGCTCTTGTCAACCACCACCATTAGTCATTTATTCTTATTTCTTATTTAATTAGTTGGTTGACATTTGTGCAGACTCTTCCCTTACTTCACTTTTTATCCCTCTAGAAAATGAATGGGTGCTAACCAGGAAGATGATGTGGAAGAGTAAGCAGCAAATTATTGGGATGGCACATGTGAGCACATACATGTGAAAGCATGAATGCTGAGTGAGGGGAGGGGAAAACAAGTCATGAGAGACTTGTATGTCATGCTGGGTTACAGGGAGTCCAGTTTTTTTGTCCCAAGAAGGATGGGTGGCCACAGAGGGGCTCTGAGAAATAGAAGATGGTGAGCCTTATTGCAATAGGCTGGTCTGATTTGGTGAGGTGCCCCAGTTCTTGGGGAGCCCTTTGGAAGGTACTGAATCTGAATGCCTGTGCATTGCTAGAGAGGACCACCTGACTCATGGGACTCACTCCTGTTCCAGAAGGTTTGCAGGGCAAGTCTAACACCCTACAGAGTGTGGAGAAAACCTCTCTAAGCGCTGGGATTGCCTGTGACAGTGAGGAGTCATGCTTCAGCACCATGGAGAGCTCTCTGCCAGGCTTGTCCCTGTCTGGAAGGATGGGGCAGGTCTGGCTGAGGTCTCAGCTGTTGGCAGGCACAGGCCCTGATAGGACCCAACTTGTGGGCAGCAGTGTCCTCACAGTCAGACAGAAGCTTTGATTCCTGGGTTCCAGGTGTACAGTGAAGTATTCACACAGTGTGTCTAGGAGTGTGTCAAGTGGTATGCAGACAGACGGCTCCAGGGTCACCCTGCTTGGGTTCAAACCTCAACTGTCCACTTTATTACACCCAAACCGTCCTGTTTCCGCCACAGGGGGCAGGGTGTGGCTGTTTTAAATCTGTGATGGAAGTACATAATGATTCCCGTTGTAATCCCAGCACTTGGAAGGCTGAAAAGGCTGAAGCTGGAGGATTGCCATGACTTTAAGGTCAGCTTGGGTTACAGAGTGAGACTAGGCTACAAAGTAAGGCTATCTCTTTAAAGAAGAAGGAGGAGGAGAAGGAGAAAAGGGAGCACAAAAAACAAAACAAAACAAAACAAAAAAGTAGCCAAGAAGGTGAATCTGACCAAATGATTAACAAATACTACATACACATGAACAGCAGCAACATGAAAATAACAGTCCCTGTCCACAGCCAGCATGCTCTGAAGTCCAAATTTCAATCATTGTCAGAGAATATGCATGGTAGATGCTTACCATAGGGCCCCTCCCATAGGCGGCACCTTAGAAATTTCTGTACAGGAGCAGAGTGATTCTGTCACCACCATAATTTATTTATCTCTCGCCCCAAATGCCAAGATGTGCATATTAAGAATTAGCTGCCACTGTCTGTACTGCGGTGGTGCATCCTAGGCAGGGACCTTGGCTGACCAGCTTGGCCTCTTGTGGGTTCAGGTTCAGGTACCAGACGCCTTTGGTGGCTTTTAGGGCCGCAAGGGAGAGGCTGTGCATACAGGATCAGCATTATTAGCTCAGCGTACCCTTTGTGGCTCATATCTGAAAGCAAGTAGATTCAGAAACAGGCAGAATGCTCCCTCAGCCCTCTCCTTTCACCCTGGTTCATCAGGAGAATGGGCTCAGCTGCCCACCTTGAGACTCGGTTACAAGTTTCTAATAAATAACTAATGTCCCACCTTCTGAGGTTTTAATCTCATGTAAGAGAATGTAAACCTTGGGATGAATTGTGAAGGAAAGCAGAAAGAAGCAAACAAAAAAAATGAGCATTTTTAACCCAAAGGTGTGGGAGATTTTGTACTCAGGGTTTCCTTCTCTCAGACTAGAGTGGGAAATTATGGGACCAAGCTATGTCCACACACCAACTTTCATTCTTAACGCTGGCCGCTCAAATAACTATCACCTTGTTTTAAATGGGTGCACGTGGTCAGAGACATCTAGAAAGTAATTGGCTTATCCATTTGCCTTGTCCCTGCCTCTCTTCCCACAGGGACATCTTTAATCTGCTCCCTTACGTAAACTTTCAGAATTGCTCTCTGAAATGAGTGCTAACCAGTCTTATTTTCTAATGTTTTTAATCTAGTCTCTATGCTGAGATAGCATTTTGCTTTTTCACTTAATATAATGGTGGGAAACTTGACTCCAGCAGCAACTTTCTATTGCCCCCATTTCCAGCTGAGCACTATGGCAGGAACATGATACATATACCTTTCAGCTTGGGCTTTGGCCAGTGCACACACCTATGCTCCCAAAGAAGTCATTTCCCTTTCTGCAGATGCTGTGATGTGGTACCAGCTCAGCTAATGGATCAGAATGGAGTTCACTGTGGGCACTCTGCCATCACTAAGCAGGCTAGTGCTGAGCTGCTGAACTCCCTGGCTTCTGGTTATTCAAGTATAATAAGCACCTCCTCATTCATCTGATTAGAAGGAATGGCTAACACTCTTGTTATAGCTCCCTTCTCTATTGATGCTCACCAGGCCCCAGTGTTGGGGCTCAGAGTGCTTTCTCCCCCAGGACTTGATACCTACCTAGAGAATAAGTTCTGTGGGAGCCACGAACCCAAACCAGAAGCCTTAACTCTGCTCTTTCTGCCAGCCCCATGCACACAGCATCACTTTCTGTCTTTGCTTAGAGTGAATCGCAGCATACCCAGCAGGGATTTGGTCAGGAGCTAAGACATGGGAGGCCTCTTTGTTTTGCTCTTTGCTCATTTACTTGTTTTGTTGGTTTGTTTAGTTGGTTTTGGGTTTCTTGAGACAGGATGTCACTCTGTAGCCCAGGCAGGCCTGGAAGAATTCTTGATCCTCCTGCCTCAGACTCCCACATGCTGAGATGACCAGACAGGGGTTTGCCAGTATGCCTGATTTAGAGGTGAGGTTTGATCATTTTTGCAAGCTAGTCTATCACAGAATTGCAGCAGAGGGTCTGAGTAGTGGTCACAGGGATGCTCTGGCTTCTACATTCACATTCTCTAGCCAGGAAATCCCACACGGGGCAACTGCAGGAGACTGCACAAGGGATTCACTACCGTGATGCACCCTCAGCCAAACTGTTGGTTAGGATAGCTTGGGATGGCCAGGGAAAACTGGCTCAGCAGTGAACCATTCTCAGGAAGAACGATGCCCCTCGGAGCCATTAAATGGTGTATAAAGTGACCTTAGTGTCCTTGAAGCCAGTAGTGACCAGCAGCAAATGGTTCAGCTTCCCAAATGGTCTCTGAACATCCCCCGTCCCCCAACAAAGGGGAGCTTCAGGTTTCCATGGTCTGGTGGGAAGTTCTCTTTGCTGCTGCTTTTTGGGCTTCTGCCTCTGCTTCTGGGCCCCTCCCCCTCCCCATCTCCCTCCGGTCCCTTCCAGAGACTTGGCTCAGCTGTCCCTTCCGCTGGGCAAGTTCCCAGTCTCTGCACCTGGCTTCAGCCCCTCATCTTCCCCGGCTCCTTTCCTTAATTGCAGAGTCCCTTCCTTCCGTCAGCATGTTTTTATTTATCTTTAATTTACCATCTTAACCATGGTGAAGCCTACAGCTCAGTTCTGCAGCCTCCCCCACGTGCATCTTGGGAGCGTCTCACATTCTCAAGGCGGAACTAGACCCAGCACCTCAAATCCCTAGCCCTTAGCCCTGGCAGCCAGGGTTGGGGCTAAGGGCTAGGTACTTGAGGTTCTGTCTATGGATATGACTACTAGGTAACTTGTTTGTCCATTTGTGCCTGGCTTCTCTTTGATTGTCTTCAAGGGACATGCACGTAATGTGTCAGGCTTCCTTTCTTTGAAGGCTGAATGGCATTCGATTGTGTGGATGGACTGCATTCTTTTTATTTAATCATCGGAGAGTGGACACTTGGGACGTTTCCACCTTTTGGCACTGTGAGCAGCCCTGCCGGGAACATGGCGTACATCTTTTTGTTTACATCCTGGCTTTGGCTCATTCAGGTGAACACATGGCCAGTCCTGGGTTTGCTGGAGGTCAGTGTCTTCTGTTTGCAAGACCATCTCTCTCCTGTGTGCCCGTGACCTCTGAGACTGAGGTTGCAGTCTTACTCTAGTGTCCCTAACCGACTGCCCTGTCGATTCCTCCTTGTTGAACTGACAGGTGAAGCCTCACTCCCACGATTGTTGGAGGACCAAGCAAGAGGATTAAAAGTGCATTGCAGAGTGCTCGCCAATAATAACAGCACTTGAGCAAGCCTGCCCTGGGTGGTAATGAGATGGAGACACAGCATGTAGAGGGCTCTTCTTAAGAGAGAATTATGTATGGGGGAAAAAAAAGCAACCTTTGCTAGATGGTGCTGGAAGAGGGGGGATCCCTCAGGGCATAGAGACAGCAAAGCAGTGGCTCACTCACTGAAACAAGGCAAGGAAGAGACTCCCCAGAGGGGAGGGAAACGGGACCCCACGGACAACAGGAACATCTACTGGTGCATCAGTGTCCTCCTCAGGACAAGTGTTCTTGTCCTCGTGGTATAGATGATGAAGCCATTTTTTTTTTGGTTGTTGTTCTTTTGTTTTGTTTTTAAATTCAAAGTTTATGAGAGGCAGTGGCAGAATTCAAAGACTCAACATTGGGCCAATCTCAGGAGAGGACTCTGGGCTTTGCCCAGTGTGAAGCATGGCCCCGGGCTGCCTTCTTGGGGTGCTGGCTTGCTGGAGTTCATTCACTGTCAGGCACTGTTAATGGGACAGCTGTGGGAGCCTGGCACTGTTGTGAGCCTCCTAGGGCCTCACAAGCTGCTGGTGAAGCCACCAGATGTAGTGTGTGTCTTAGAAGAGGACACAGGAGATCTTTCTGAGCAGAGATGGGTTGGAAACATTTCCTAGAGGAAGTGAGATCAAAGAGAAGATGAAGGAAGGATCAAATGAGGAAGGAGACAGAAAGGGGATGACAGACAGAGCATCATAGGGAGAGTCAGTGCATGCAGTCCTGAGGAGTTCCAGAAGTCTAGAGTAACTGGTCAAGCTGAGGGGTAGGCAAGGCTCCCTAGGCATCATGGGGGCCAGTCTGGCACCATCTCAGCCAATTCTGCCCCAGCCATGCTTTCTAGGCAGCCATAGTCTGTGTAGCTTTCTCTAAATGCCTGGTGGGGCTGCTGGCTTCAGAGATGTACTGGCCTGAGACCTAGGATCATGGGACCACTTCACTTACTGGCCCTGCCTCTCCCCCTTTGAGTCTCTGCTCACAAGATGTCCCACGCCACCGTTCCCAGACTTGGCACATGTAGTTTTCATCTTCACCATATGGGCTCAACATCAAGCCCTTTCCTGGCACCTCTGCCCCAACTGCCACCCTGCCACTGTGGCCCTGTCTCCCTTGGGACAAGGGGCAGGTTTGTTAAACAGAATGGACTTGCCAGAAGGAAGTAGGAAGTGGACTCTACTTTTGCTTCCAACTGTTAGTAAATGTCAGGAACTCACTTTACCCATTGGCTTTGCACTTGGGTATGGTGACTTTGATTTTGTGGGAGAGGCGAGAGGCTTGCAGACCTGCCAAGAGCTGCCCTGGGGCCCCTCCCAGCAGCTCTTGGTCTTTGCCTGCCGTCTGCATTTCTAAGCCATGATTTCTTCACCCACTGACGCTTGCTGAGAGACTTTATGACTTCCTCCATTATGAACTCACTTGAGAGAGAGCATGTTCACAATAACATACGTAATTACATCGAGACGTGTAACAGCCAACATGAAACCAGCACGAACCCAGTATATGTTGAGAAAACACCTGCTTGCCCTGAACAGTCAACCGCAGTCTGCACATTTTATTAAGGAAAAGTAACCTCAAATTTAGCTTTATTTCCCCCAGCAAGAACCATTGCTGGGAAAGGATTATCCCAGTAGCTCTTTCTTCCTTCGGTAATAATCCCTTACTTGAATGGATTTGCAGATGAAGGAAGGGGAAGCCGCTGTGCTTCTGTGACTGTTTTCCCACCCTCAGTTGAGGCCTTCACCATTGGGTAGACTCCTACTTGAGCAGAGGGGTGACCTATCTACTTAAGGCTGTTCTCATCTGGGGGTGTATCTGTCTAGAATTTCCTCTAACTCCTCTAGTTCTGGGGTGTAGCAGGAGCTAAGTTTTCCTTGACTGAGGCTTACCCGTCTCTGAAGCGCAGCGGTGAGGCGAGCATTGAGGGCCTCCTGAACCAGCTCGTCCTGGAACACCTGCAGCTGGCGCCTCTGCAGTGGGGTGAGTACCATGCCACCTCTGGCTTCTGGGTGGGTTGACAGGAGGGCACCCTAATGACCACCTCGGGAAACCACAGAAAAAGGAGTTCACCTCACCGTGTGCTGCCTTTGCGGGCAGGCAGGCAACTCAGCACCAGGTAGGTCTTACCACACCCTCGTCTCAAATGCCAGTTGAGTTTGGAAATGTCTGTAGCCCTTAGTTATGTGGGGTGGCAGGAGGGAATGAGGCATTTTCCTACTTGCTCTTCTTCCATGTTCCTGGACTGAACTTTACAGCTTCCCATGCTGGGTGTGGACAGTATATTTGGTGAACTCCTTATCTCTGTCTGGTGCTCGTCCAAATGGGAGGCCATCATTACTCAGCACAGCCCTGTTGATAGGGCTTGGTGCTCCTTTTGCAGCCCTGGATGCTGACCTAAGCTTATGCCTGTCTGAGTAAAACTCCTAGGTAGCTTGCAGCCGACACCTGTGTTTTGGGTGTGGTGAGATCCTTCTTGTGATCTGGAAGTGATTTGATCAGATTGTCTAACAGGATCAGCTATGAATGGCCATCTGTTATCTCTTTCTTCTTCCTCTCTACTCAGTAAATTGTCTTGCCCCCTCTGACACCTTTCCTGGCTTCTATGTAGGACCAACCACCTTCCAGGGATGCTATGGGAGATTTGGGAGATTCTCGAGGAAGTCAGGTGTGCTTAGAAGTCAGTGGAAGAGTGAGCAAGGGGTCAGAGAAGGACTTGCTAATTGGAGTCACATGCCATGTTTCTCCTCAATCAGTGACTCAGGGTTGGCCCCAGAGCCACGATATTTCAGTGCTCATCCATGGAAAGGTTAGGGGTGTTTTTTTGGGAGGTCTTTTACATGGTTGAAGGGAAAATTTAGCAGATTGGATGTGATACTTTCTTCATAATTGGCAGGAAGGTCAGAGTGCCATTGTTAAAACTATCGTCCAAGAAGCAATACACTGGAAACCCAAGGACAGTTTCAATAGGTGGCTGTCATCTCATTGTGAGGCTGGGGAATGGGACTGTGTCCCCAAAGGCTGTCCACTAGTATATAGGACCATCTAACCAAGTTGCTGGGCAGCTCAGGTGGCTTGAATGGTGTGTCATAATCCTGGTGCCTGTGTAAGGCCTGCTGGAAATAGAGGTAGGTTCCATAACCACGCAGTCCGTGTGCTGTTTCTGTCATTTTACTAAGGTTTAAGCTAGATTCCATAAGTCAGCCAATGAAATTGAAATAAGGCTTCCATTCCTATGCCATGGTACCCTAGAGGAACACTCAAGAGAAGGGGCCATTATCTGCTTCAATGCCTCCTATGAGTTGTGATCATCCCTGGCAGGACCCCAGGGGGGTTTGGGGGGTTGTCAGTGTGTCACAGGCTGGTCCTATTCTGCTTAGAAGTTGAGGAAGGTCTACGTTGGCCATTGTGAGCACATGTTACATGTACACCAGCATGTGGACAGATACACGAGTACTGGCATTTATCTAGAACAGTGTATGCTTTCAGAAGTAATGTGAAGACCCACCTGTGTATCAGCTGAAACCTGGAGAGGTCATTTGTGAGGGGAGGGGTCAGATAGTATCATGATGGGGTGATGACCCTGGTCTTAGAGGGGTGTAAGCCATTGGCAGAGTTGACTCGTCTTCAATCTTGGAAAGCCCAAGTGGGCTTTAGACCACCAGGAGCCAGGCCATGTGATGGAATAAGAGAGAAAGCCACTGTTGTCTGCCTCCCTCACAGCTGGTCATATCATGCCCTGTGTTTGCCAATAACACATGGAGGGACAGGGTCTTCATCTCAGTTTTAACCCATTTATCTCCATCTGTATCTGTTACCTGTACAGAGATCCTCATGGAGCCAACTAGCTCAGACCTGTAACTAGTGTCCTGGGGGTGATCTCAGCTCTCATACCTTAGACTGCAAGTATCCCCTTAGAGGATAAACTGAGGTCACAGTTCCCTCACGAGCCCACATGGCTTGCTGAGGGTTGGGTAAGGCCACTCAGGCTGTTCCAGGCCTGAGCCACGAGAGTTGTTAGTGAAGGTTCCCTTGGTCACTTTGAAAGGAATAGATAGGTTGTTGTTTTGCAGTAGCTGGTTTCTAAGTGTGTATCTCAGCTGCTTGACAAGGAATGAGGACTTTGTGTGGTGAGCTCCAGTAACTTCGGACACTCGAATCCCTCTTTGTAGGCAGGAACTGCACAGAACTCAGCCAGGTTCTGCCACGTCTCACCTGGCTCTGAACTGCTGGGAGGGAGCAAATTAACATGGTCTCCTCTTCCCCAACTCTTGATTTTTTTGACGGTGTTACTTTGTGAAAGTTCTCTATTTTCAGAGTAGAAAGCCAAAGAAAAATTGAGAAAGTTTAGGTAAAGAAAAATGAATCCTCTCTTATCCCTAAACGACCTCTATTTCAGTTTTGTACATTTCCAAGTCCTTTTGTGATTCCCTGGTTTTAATCTTGTTTGTATAAATGACTCTGCCATCGTTGTACTTTCATATCCTTTTCTAAGCTCGACAAACACATAAACAGTTCCCACATTATAAACAAGTCTTACACATATTGTTAAAGGCTGAGCTATTCATCAAATGGAGAGAAGATAATTTAATACTTGTTCTGTGGGTGAACATGGAGATCTCTCCAAATGTTTACCACGGCAAAAGTCATATGCCCTAGTTTTTTTTTTACCTGGAGTCTTTTCTCTTTTGGAGGGCTACAGCTTCAGTGTGGATTCCCAGAAGTTGCTGGTGCTTTAGAGGGTCTTGGCAGAGAGCAAAGCCAAGCTATGGACCTCTGTCTGTGCTGGTGACTGCAGTGGCAGGCGCAGGCAGGCATGGTGTCACCACAAAGCCAGGAGACGTGGGTTTGCTCCCTGGCTCTGCTGCTTACGCACGGTTTGCACTGTTGGCCAGGTTCTTGTGCCTCAGTTTCCTATTCTGTAATGCCAAAGGCACCAACTCCTCTGTGTGGGAAGAGTGCTCTCATCCCAGAGGAGAGAGGCCTCCCGACTAGTTGTGAGCAGGGGGCCACTGACTTGTTCTTGTGTTGGCTATGGAGAGAAGGAAATGGGTTGCAGATGCCCCTAACTATTTGCCTTTGTCCTGGTGTGTGCTAGCTGTGGACCTGGACTGCAGTGCTCCATCTGCAGAGGATCTGCAGCAAGGCAAGACACAGGGAAAGCAAGGCCACAGGCTGGGCCAGACTCACAAAGGGCACTGAATTCAAGATGAGGCTGGTGCTTCCAAGATGCTTTCTGTGTGAGTCCATGAGTGTCCTGGATCTATCTCTCTCTCTCTCTCTCTCTCTCTCTCTCTCTCTCTCTCTCTCTCTCTCTCTCTCTCTCTCTCTCTCTCTGTCTGTGTGTGTGTGTGTGTATGTATACACACTAATCTGGTCCTCTGTGAGGGGAAGAGGAGAAGGAGGGCTGTGCCCATCTTGTAGGAACCAGTATGCTGTCTGGCTGTCTATTCTGAAGAGCGTCGTCTAGGCTTTTCCATAGATACCCAGTGGTGGTGACTAATGGGCTAAGCTGTTTGCCACACTGATTGGAATGTCCCACTGCTATGCCACCCACTACCTCCTCCTTCCACTGATTCTTGTCTCTGTAGAGCGCTCTGTGTCTTCTGAGATTCGGCAGTGATTGGTCTATGCAGTCTCTCTGGGCCCTGCCGTGAATACATATCAGGGCTGCACTGCATTGCCAAGTGGGCATTTCCAGCTGTCTGTCTTCAGACAGTCTCCATTGCAGACCCACCTGTATGCTGAGTTCCAAGTTCCTCCCTGAGGGCAGCAACAAGGAGCAGGAATAGTTAGCGCCAGTCTAGGTAGCAGCAGACCCCAGGGACTTCAGTGAGGGACACCACCCTGCCTGGCCTCAGAGAAGACGTGACTCCCTCACGTTTGCACAGCACAGTTCAGGGTCCCAGCTCTTCCTCACATGCATTTTTAAAGACCTGCCCAAGTCCCCAAGGTCATCATTACCGTTCCTTTAGACAAATAGACATGGACTCAGAGGTTGCCAGTTCTGCCTCAGGTCATGTGGGGGGGAATTGATTCTTGGGCTGATGGGTTCATCAAGCCCTTCAATCAAAACCTACTGGCCATTGCTGTGTAGCAGCAGTAGGTACTTCCATGTGTGCTGGGAACCCATCCCTGCCTAGCAGACATCTTCTTTCTGATGAGTATTGGGGACCCAGGTTGGTCTCCTAATTGTTTGATTACATCCTGGTGAATGATAGCCCGGAAACTGCCACAAAGGGTTATGGAAGCAGCAAAAAGAGATGGAGCTGGAGCTGGATTCCCAGTCACCATGCTGAAAAGGAGGCGGCAGTGTACCAGGGAGGACACGTGGACCCCATGGACACCAACAGAACTCACAGGCCTCCCTGGAATCAGAGCAACCTGAAAGTTGCTCCGAAGCCTTCTGCTTCCGAATAGTTCTCCTCCCCCACAAAGGTGCTCAGCATTTAGCTAGCATCATGTAGAATCAGGGACCCAGGAGTTCTGGGCCCTTCTATAGCTTTTGTGATCTCTGGTGTGATTCCCAGTTTCCCAGCCCTGCTTCATGAAAACTGGGTCTTGTGGCCACCCTACCTTCCTGCTCACATTTAGCTCAGGAATCTCGCGTGGTCACATTTTCGCACAGAGAGTGGTAGGACGGAGGGGACCACAGCCCTTCTGACTTTGTCACACACCTCCTTTCCCCCTGACTTCTGTCCAGTCTGCTCCCACCCACTGGCTCTTACAGTTACCTGTGTCTCTTACATTCTATGAACCCACAGCAGAGGGTGGGAACAGCATATGTGCTGTTGAATGAGTGGAAACAGCCTTCAGGATGTACTTATTTATGAATGAATGCATGCATGCGGGACTGACTGATTGAATGAATGACTGATTGAATGAGTGAGTGAACAAGTGAGGCTACAGTCTTTTCTTGGGGTGAAAGGCTGTATTCTCACAGACCAGAACATACAGGGCTGTCCCTGCTGGTCCATGCAGAGCAGGCTCCTCAAGCTGTCTGTTGGATCCCATGGGGACAGACTTAATTGTGACGATAGCTTTTCTGGTTGCCCCTCATTGAGTTTCTCATGCTGCCACCTAGTCACAGCGAGCTCAAGGGACTGCGACTGCTGGTCTGCATCAGTGCCAATTAGCACAGATAGAAATCAAATCGCAGTCTCTGTGGGTTTCTTAGTTCTCGAGTCTCACAGGACTTGAAGCCAGGCAGAGAGCTCTGTCCTCAACCCTGAGCCATTGGTGTTCTCTTAGCATCCAGGGATACTGGCATTCTTAGGCCTCCCATGGCCTTACATCCACACAAAGCAAAGAGCTCAGGTAAAGTGTAGAGTGTCTTTGCCCACAGCAGGCAGGCAGGCCACGTGTAAGCAAATGGCTCGCTTATCCAGACGCAAGACCCTTCCCATTGGTCAATATTTATTCTCCAGAACAAGGCCATGTTTCTTTCCTTCTGTAGGCCATACTGGCTCCTTGGCATGCCCCTGCTTACAGGTCTCTTGAGCAGGGTAGCCACTCTCATTTCAGAAATGGAGCCTGGGACTCTTCTGTTTCCCAGCCAGGAAGCCACAGAGGTAGCATTTGAACCAAACCCAGGACCTCAGCCTCTGTCCTGTTGTCCTACGTGAGTTCTGTTCCTTAAATAAGAAAGCAAGTCTCAAGATATATGACGCCCTAAAAATAAGTGATCGAGATTTCAGTCTTTCTCCAGTTTTCCCATTACTTCTTTACAAGATAAAAAAAGAAAGAACAAACCCTGGCATTTCCATCTTGCACGAAAATTTATCTCTGTGGATTTCACAACCTTTTGAAACCCTTGTAGTAGAGGACTCAGAGGGGAAAATATAGGCTATGGATAAAGATAAGAATAATTGGATGGGATGTCTGGACATGGGTCAGCTGGACTCACTGTACCAGAGAGTGGAATCTCTTGTTGTTCTTGGACACGTCACTCAAGGACAGCAAAGCCAGCAGCAGCCTGGTGTGCTGGAGGTCTAGTCAGGAAGCTTGTCAAGGAGAGCCACGAATTCACTGACCATTGGCGATGAGGGCATTAAACAGGGCCTTGCTGGGAAGCCTGTGTGGTTTAGACTCAGTTGAGAACCCCACAGAGCCTGGGGAGTTGGGAGCTGTGAGGGAGAAAATCAATCACATTGTGATGAGAGCCAGCAATTGGCTGGCTAGCAGGTGACAGCTGCCCCATCCCTCCTTCCCTCACGATATCCAAGATGGCCCTGCTTTCTCAACTCTCAGCTGTCAGGGGATCTCTTCGGGTTGGCTTGTCTCCAGCTTCTCTCTGAGACTAATGGCTCCTCCTGGTCTCAGAGCCTGCGTCAGCCCATCACTGAGGATGAATCTGAAAGCTACAATCTGTGCCACAAACCTCCAGGCTCACAGGGCCACTTTTAGCATCCCCCACCTGCTCTCAGGGTGGATCCCATGCTGTCTCCTCTGTGCTGTTGGCTTTGACACCCAGTGGACTCTGAGTCGTCTGTCAGAGATAGCCATCCTCTTTAGGCTTGTGACAGATCAGGCTCTACTTACCATTCTCCCAGCCCCTAGGCCTTAATGGCAATTTCCACTCCTGCTGCTCCATAGTCAGGTTCAGGGAGGTACTCTGCCATACATGCGAGTGGATAAGGTGGTCCACGAGGTACCCCCTGGTTTATAGAAGTGTTGTGGGATCCTAAGGAGGCCAACACAGCCACTCCACAGAAGCAAAGCCAGCTTTGCCTCCCCACTCGCCCTGTTCCTAAACTGCATCATTAACTGTCTTCATGAAGCTCTTCCCTGCTACCCTCACACTGGCTGGCATCATTGAGAGCAGCGGGGCCAAGCCTTGCATGTACATGTATACTCACTGCGGGGCCAAATCTGCTTCCATGGACTCTCCTGTCTGTAAATTCTTCTGAAAGCCCTGGGCATCTATAGAGGAAGTGCTCTGAGCACAGTCCCAGGTTCAATTCCCATCTCCCCACTTCACTTACTAGAGGAAGATGCCCATGTTGTCTTCCTTGGTGACTGTGCCAGATGGTCCCTGTCCTGAAGGCTGCCCAGAGCCTTCAGAAAACTTGGCTGGGGTGGTCTTTTCCGTCACTGTTATCCATGGGGACCCTGACATGTCCAGCCAGCTGTGGGGCTTGTCTCAAATTCTTCTACCAGGAGATCAAATCCATATCTTCCAACTACCTTAGCCAGGCTCCTTGACAGCCTGAAGCTATTCCCTTATGGCTTCCACAGGGAGGAAGGAAAGAAGCCAGCCCAGAGCTGCCATCAAGGTGGGCATGCCCTCACTGGGGACATCAGGTGAGTCATCAGGTCATGTGTTTGTTGAAGCAAAGAAGCAAGCAGATCAAGTGTCCACTCCTTTGTGATAGCTGGTGCCACTGCCCTCATCCTGTAGTGGACTCGGGAGGCAGCTGACCTGGACCCTGATCCAGTCTTTGAGTGATTGTCTTGACCTGAGACCCAGAGGGTGACTTGAGGATTCAGGCTCCTTTGTACTTTTGATAGAAAGTGATGCCTTTGACCTCACAGGCATCTTTTAGGGAATTGGGCTTATCCTCAAGCCTTGGTGCCCTGTGTAGGAGAGATGGGGGCTCTGCAGTGGCCTGATGGAGCTGTGTCTAGACTTCACAGAAGGACAGTTTCTGCTGTGTTGGTGGGCACCCCAGCGGTACACAGGAAGTGGACCTGCTCAGAGTGTGCCTGCCAATGGGATGCATGGATGGAGAGTGGAGCCCTCATGGGTCCTGTGGGTGGCAGGGCCTCACTCACCATCAATCACCTCTGCCCCACTCAGGGGCTCACTCCTGCTTGGTCCTGGCATGAGGCAACAGGTACAGAGAAATCCCTAGCAGAGGAAGCATCCCCCGTCAGGTGTCGGGGGAGTTCCCATTCAGTGCAGACAGTACAGGAGCAGCACTCCCCCTGGTCCCCGTAGTCCTGTACCCTTTTCCTGCTGTGGGATCAGGGGAACTCGAGGCTCCAGTCCTGCCGGTGCTCAAAGCTGGTTCTGCTCCTCACAGGGGAGACAGGGACTGGGCAGGCCGGATGCTGTTTAGGGTGAGAGACCAAAGGAACCCGAGAGACCCTGACCTTTATGGAGTTCCCCAGTTCATATTAAATGCAGCAGAGTCTGTCCTCTTTCTCTTGGAGAAAAAGAGTCAAGTGCACCTTTGCTGGGATTTGGGGGGACATATGTAACCCCAAAGCATGTGCTGGAGGATGGCAGGAGGCTGCTGTATGCCTAATGTGTGTCGACTAGGTAGTATGTCCCAGAGGAACAGCTTGGATGTTGCTTTGTCCTTGTGCCTTAGAAGTTGGGCAGAAACCTAGGAAGAGTGAGTCCCTGCAACTGTGTGCTGGTAGGCTGGGAGCATCAGACAGGGGTTTAGTTCTTGACTTTGTGGTACCTTATGCTCTTTATCTACTTCTGGTGCTTTGAATATTTCACAGGGCAGGGAGCAAGGTTTGTTGAGGGCATTTCAAATTCTGATATTTAACTTGATAAGAAAGAGCAGCCATGTGCCAGCATGGGCTGAGGTACCTGGAACTGCTTGGGGGGACATCCCCTTTCCATCTGGGGAACCCTTAGAAGATCTGGTCCTTGAAGGAGGGCCAGCATCCTGGCTACTTTGAAGCCAGACCTTGAGTCTGATAGGGTACTTCAAAGGCTTAGCCCCTGACCTTTCCCAGGCAGGTTCTGATGACGTCTGTCTCTTGGTGCCCAAGGTTGGCACTTCATCACTAGACAGCAGTGTGTAGGCAGCAGCTAGAAATAAAAAACCCAGCTAAGCAGGTGTTTAGTGGTGCCAGCTTAGCAGAGGACATGCCCCTTAGCTCGAAAAGAGCTTCCAGGCCTTCCCAAGCAGGCCAGTGTGTAGATCCTGGTGGGGTGGCAAGCATGCAGAGCACCCTCATTTCTGCCACAATAGATGCCCAGGAAGACCTGTGGCTCTGGCTTCCTGTCTTTATTCTGTCACCTTTACCTTGAAAAGCCCCAGTTTCTGAATCTGTAAAATGGGCATGATCTTACTCTATGCCACTGAGAAGAAATGACATAACCCCACTACGATATTTGGTACTGGTACCTGGAGGATGTTATACTCAGAGAGGGCTGCGTTGTTAAGCTTGGGTCAGAGGCTCCTGGGGGATCTAGTGGTAGTGTCTCTTTCTCTTTCCCAGAGCCAGCTTTGACCACACAGTAGAAGCACCATTTCAACCACTGCCCCTGAAGGCCTCTGGGACAGTGAATGGCTAAGATTGCTATTTCTGCAAGGGGTGGGGTGGACTTTCACAGGGGAGCCTGAGGATCAGGCTGCAGCATAGGGTACTGTCACGAGGGACCTCCAGACTCAGATGCAGGCAACTTAGGCAAGTCAAATGCTCTTTCTGACTTGTGGCAGGCCAGCCTGGACAGACTTGAAGTATGTCAGCTTGGTTGACTGCTGGTGGCCCTGGAAGACAGACTTTTTTCCAGGGTCTAAGGTAGAATTCACAGGTGGACTGAAAGCGGATGGCACCTGTGGGAAGAGAGAGAAGGTTCCAGGTCAAGGCAGTGAGCTGAGGCTACAGTGGAGGACAGAGGGGCATGTTAAGGGACAGCTGGAGAAGGTGACTGCTGGTGACTGTGCTCCCCAGGATAGCACTCTGGATCACAGAGAGTCCTCATTGTCTCCAAACTCAAACAACAAAACAAAACAAATAAAAAACCCAATCTTACGTGTGCAGAGGCCAGCATTTTGGCATGGCAGGTGGGGGTCACAAGTGTGACCAGCTCCTCATGACTGGGCCAGCACGTCAGGGCAGACCCCGCTCTTCCTCCACTCTGCACTCGTCTTTCTCATGCCAGAGAAGCTGCCCCACTGGTCCTTTCCAATCCCAGGACGGCTGCCCACTCTGCACCTGCTTCTGTCCCGGGCGCCAGAGTGTCCAGGCCTCCTCCCTGTCATCATCGTCCTACACCATGAGAGCAGAGAAGAGAGAAAGCCCGGTCCCTTCTCTGCCCCTTGCTAAGGAGAGTCAGACACAGACAACACCCGAAAGAGAAAGAAACCATTGGGGCTCAGGAGCAAGGGGGTGGGTATTCAACCGAAACTACTGGAATAGTCTCTCTGCCCTCACCCTTTTGCCCATACGTTCTTTCTCTCCACTGTCTGTCTGTCTGTCTGTCCACCAGGTGTTTTCTGTCCACCAACAACAAGCCTGTCCATGTGCACAGAGGCCATTCTCGCTATGGCTCTTCTTGAGATGGGAAAACCCAGGACTTCACTTGCCCGTGGAAAGCTGGGTGCTTTGCTGCTGACCTGGGACCAGGCAGAGTGATCCTGGCAATGGGGCCTACAATAGCCTGGATGTCACTTGGTCCCTTTTGTGTCTTATACTTGAGTTGGGACGGAAGCCTAGGAAGAGTGTGAGTCCTTGCACCATGTGCCTAAGTAGGCTGGGAGCGTCAGACAGGGTTAGTTCTTGACCTCGGGGTGCCTTATGTTCCTTGTCTATTCCTGGTGCTTCAACTATGCTAGACAGTAGGACTTGATAAGGTCAATCCCCAAGGCCATCTTATCCCTTCTGATCTTACAAGTCCTCTGAGGCCCCTCTTCTGGGAAACACAGATGTCCTCAGGAACCAGACCTCTGAGAGAGGTGGCATCAGCCCCCAGATGGCTCCAAGATGTGGCAACAAAGAAATCAGACGCAATGCTGTCCTCCAGTATAGTTTTTACAACTTGGCCTTTGGTCTGTAGCCTAGCAGTGTCTGCAGACTTTGTCTCCAAATTCCCAACCCCGGAAGTACCAAGAATGTGGCAGGGGGTGTCCTTACTGGAGTCCAGAGTCACTGTGGAAGAGATAGTCTAAGGGCAGGGACCTCACCAAGCTCTGACACTATGTATGGCCCTCTGTAATCTGGAATAGGGCCCTGGGAGGAAGGGAAGAATATTTCCTGTTCACTGTGATGCCTAAAGCTGGGGGCACCTGTGCAGGTTGGACATCCAGCAAGTGGAGAGCCAGCGTTAGGACCCGACTCTCTCAGAATGGACCTGCTTTGCACCAGGCCCCCTGCCATTCTGTTCCTGCAGGGGTAGAGGGTAGGGGCTCCATCTTCCTCTCCAGGAACTGCCAGTCTTAGGTTGGCTCTGAGCTGTTCAGATGTAGCTAGGGTGTCCAGAGAGGAGGCACACGCTTGCTGAGCCACCACTGACGTCAGTGGTTCTCAGAGGGAGGGTGATGGGCTGACGTGGCCACCAAGACTCAGCTTAGTCATCATCCCAAGGGTTTCGAGCCCCTGCCTCTGAAGGCTTCTCTTTCGGTCAGGAGTAGAGTCCCAGGCCTGTTTCTGAGCAGTGTGGTTCTCAGACAAGCTGCCTCATGCATCCGTACACATCTTGTTGTCTTGGAGTCTAACGTGGCCCCTAACATGCGGCTGATGTCTGTGTCACTTGCAAGATGTGGACTGTGAGATTCAGACACAGGAAGTGGCCCTAGGGTTCAGCAAGTGGCCCCGTGCTACCCCAGGGCTGTGTGGGAGCTGCCAGGGTCTCAAACAGCTGGCCTGGCGAGCCCAGGTGCTCACCTAATACTGAGCGAGTGTCTTGCCTCTCTCCATTTTACTCCCATCCATTTAAGGTTCTCTGGGCCTGTTCTATTTTTGAATCATCTTGGATCCTGGCCTGGCTTTTTGATCCAGGAGTAGGCCTGGTTGTCTCCTGTGGGTATTGGTGATGGAGGTTCTCTCCCTCCTAGACAGGGACAGTGATTGGGTCACTGCCTCCAGAGTCACGTGACAGCTGTAAATGAAGACCATTGATCACACTACAAAAGGACCAAAGGCCGGCATCCCACCAGACCTTGTTTCAAGTAGAGAAGGTGGAGAGCTAGGCAGAGATGAGTTCTCTGGGTGTCTGCAAGCTAGCGTGCATCCCAGGTGGGTTCTGGGAAGTTCAATGCTAGCTCCTGTGTCCACTTGACATCCTCTTTGCTGAGTTCTTTGGAGACCCTGTCACTGCCACTGGCTTAGACCTAGCTAGAAGTGACTGTCAACAAGTGTATGAGACCTGAACAGGAGAGGAGAGCTAACAGGTGTGTGTGTGTGTGTGTGTGTGTGTGTGTGTGTGTGTGTGTGTGTGAGAGAGAGAGAGAGAGAGAGAGAGAGAGAGAGAGAGAGAGAGAGAGAGAGAGGTGCCATACCCCGCAGGAGCATAATGTTGAACATTCCTTATAGGGTAGCCACTATGATTGCCTCCTACTGAGGCTCAGAAGTCTTGCAGTACCCCCCAGAAATACACAACAAGGAGCCAGGGGATCCAGGTCCCTTGTAGGGGCCTTGAATTGCCCCCCCTTTTGCTGAGGAGTGCTTTGCATAGGCCCTGTGCAGAGGACTCCAGTGTTACCTGGGTTGTCCCAGGGACTATATAAGGACATGGAGGGGTTGGGCAGAGCCCAAGTTCCACTGTGGGCTAGGGCAGAGTGTGCCTGCCGGGCCTGGCCCAGGGTGCATCTCCAAGTCTCCCCACCCCCACCAAGATACTGTTAGGGGGATGTCTGTGAGCGGAAGCCTGGAGCGAAGCCAACCCCGCAGTCTGACTCAGGGAGAGGACTGCAGTTCCTGATGTTCCCAAATCACGTGGGAAGAGGAGAGTGCTCCGAAGTGTTGGCAGTACTCGGCTGTGCAGAGGTTCCGGTGCCCAGGAACCCTCATAAAACCTTCCCAGGGCCTGGCAACCTGTTGGGAAAGGATGCGTCTCTTCCTAATCTGTGCTCTCATGCAAAGCATGGGCAGATGCACCCACTGTCCTGGATTCCTTGTTGCATTTGGCCAGCTCTTGCAGTGAGCCCACTTCCTCTGAGAACTAAGACTATACTGCCACACCTTTTATACATTATAGGTGCATACATACAGCTACAGGTGTGCACACCTGAACATGTGATCATTGCATGCATGTAATGGAGACAGCATCAAATATGACATTTGTTTATTTATTCACAAATGGAAATTAAAATTCCCCCAAGCCAGAGTAACAGTCCTTTGTGTCCTTTGTACTGTGACCTACTGTGGTCCTCGGGCGCCCACCCATAGGGAGGCTTCTGCCCATTCCTCCTTCAGTCCTCAGAATGACAGGTGGTGCCATGCACCTCCTCCCCCCACATAATACAGACCCTACTCTCACAGGCTCCTGACCGTCACTGGCTTAAGAAGATAATGGTCACAGTACTTTCAGGGTTTAGAGCTTTGCTTTTGTGGGGCCTTGAGGGGTTGAAGCCCCAGTTATTGCCTTTCTGTTTATTTATTCTTCACTTGCTCCCTGGTCCAGCAAGGATTTCCTGAGTGCCTGCTCTGTGCCCTCAGTCGCTGACCCAGGAGGAGCCAGGCTGCCCCCTTTCTCTTGGTTTCTCTTCTCAGCAAAGCAGATGGATGTGGGAGCTACTGAGTCATGGCTGAGAGAGGGGTCACAGGCCCCACAAGTAAATCGGTGTATTCTTTCACTCCTTCTAAGAAAAGAAGGGATTTAGAAAGTGCATCTGAGCGACAACAAGCTGTGGCCCATTTCATGACCCACTTGCCATCTCATGAGGACCCTGCTACAGGTGAAATCCTGGTTGTCCTGGTGCCCGGGAGCCCAGTTGATTTATAGACCTCTACCCCTGCCACAGGCACCTCATAGTGAGTGCCAAGTAAGGAAAAATTGGGGCAGGGATGGCCTTGGTGCAAGAGCCTTCCTAGAACTCACACAGCACCTACCTGTGCCAACAGGTGGGAATGATCAGACGCCTAGCTTTCATGTAACCTTGCAAGTGCCCACTCCTACCCAAGCAAGCCCAGAATCAGAATCATTTGCAGAGACCAGTTTTGAACCAAGAAGTACACTGTGTGGCCTGGTTGGCATCTCACTCAACAGCTCAGCTCTGTTCACCCAGGAGAAACCCCAGAGTCAGAGTGCAGCTTTCTCTCCCTGGATCCCAGCTGCCCATCACCCTGTAACACAAAGGGTGATGAGCTTATGTTTGCATAACATTTATGACAAACTCATACCTATCCTTGGAATTCCTAGCCAACCCCAGATAACGGGAGAACTTTATGAAACTGAGATTGACTACCCCATCCCAGAGGGGCAGACACACCTTTGTCTATGGATCACGCTCCTTAGCAGAGGGTAAATGTGTGTGTTCCAGTTGACCGTCTGCAAGATTGGAGGTCATCCCCACAAGCACCATCAGTGCCTCTTCGGCTCCAGGTGAGAACCGTCAACTGGACTGTGTTCTTCATCTTATGCACGTGGAAACTTCCCATGAGCAGCAAGTTTCTAAGTGCAGGGCCCAAGAAGACGGCAGGTGCCGATGAAGAACTCACTGCTTGCTTGGCATTCTGTAAGGAGTTTGCCATACAGTGGAAGATGGGAAGCACCAGTACCTTGGCATGGTGGGGGTCAGGGGCTCCACCTCAGTGACAGCCTTTGTCTCCCTGGCACCCCGCCAGGCACCGTCTTTGTTACAGACCCTCTAAGAACATCTGAGGAAAGCATAGCCTGATTCTTAACTAAAAGCCACCAGCCCGTTCCTGGATCCAGGCCAGCCAGCTTCCTCTAGGCAACTGTGCCGCTTGTAGCCCTAATGACTCTCAAGCTCTTTTGGGTGCCAGCTCAGTTAACAGTGAAGTCATTCTGTGAACCACCACATATGTGCCAAAGATCATCAAGTGTAAATATTTCCAACCAAGTCCCCGGGAAGTCCTTTTTCTTCCTGATCCATTTCCTCACCAAGCATTCCTTTTTGATTGCCTGGTACTCCCCAACCTTTCCAAGCTGCATCCGTGTAGCTGTAGCATCCCTCTGCCTAGGCTTTCTCTGCAGGAGCAATAGCTGTGCACAGCTGGACTAGAGTCCTGCCTCCTAGGACACAATATTTTCCAGGAAATTTGCCAATCATGTGTCACCCTTACATGGTGTCTGAAGGGAAGACGGAGGAGGGGGTCAGCAGCATCTGAGGGCACCCCAAGCTCCTGAGTTCCTGCTGAAGACAGGATGGGCATGTGAAAGGAGAACCATACTTGCTTAGGTTTGAGTCAGGTCAAGTTCAGATGCTGTGTGGGATTCCCTGGCCATGGCACAATGCTTCTGCGCACATGGGACTTTGTTCATGTCTCTCTTCAGAGCTTATCACATTCCTACACAGGTTTCTGTACTGTCCAAGAAGTCAGGCTCTGGATAGGCACCAGCCAAGTGTCCAGGACACCATCAGCTGGCCAGAGCCAAGCATGGGCATTTTCTCCATCATCACTTCTCCTAGAAGTTCCTCATGGAGGTCTGTGTGTGGAGAGCTGTAAATTGTCCCCAAACATGATCTCTTTCAAACTCAGATTTGTGGGATGACTGTTGACGTGTGATAAACCCTTCATAAGAAAGTTGGGTGGGAAGGTAGAGCTTATAACTGGATGGCTGGATGGACTGATACACAATTTAGTGGATAGATGAAGGGTTAGGTAAGTGGAACAGAAAGAATAGATGTGTGGGTGTCTGGTGAAGGTGTAGATGCAGCTTGCCCTTGAGTGTGGGTGAATGATTTGGTTGGGCAATTCACTGACATAGCAAAAAATCTTCCTAAAACTATATAATGCAGACTTGAGCGATGCTTTGGCATGTACTTTAGAGTATTACTCTTTCTCTTGGTGACAGTGACTTGTGACTAAAATGTTGTTATGGATGGCTCAATTTCCTCTAGGGAACAGGTGATCTGGAGCTGCAAAACAGAATCGTTACTGGGAGCCCCTGTCTACCTGAGGGCAACTGGGTTTGGGACTAAGTGGGAAGAGTCCCAACACTGGTCAGGATTATGGGGCCCTGGTGGTGGCTGGCTCAGCTGCTGAGTAGCCAAGGTGGCCACTGCAGAACTGAGCATTGACTGAGGTCATGCATGGGAGAGGACAGAGTGCTTTCCTAGCATATGTGAGGCTCTGGGTTCAATCCCCAACACCATAGTCAACCATCATCATCGATAGTAATCCTCACTGTGATGGGCACTCAATACCAGTCATGTCCATCTTTGGGAATCTCAACACAATGTTGTCATCTCCAAAGTTCTCATGAACCATGAGATGGAATTAGAAAAAAAAAATCACAATTAAAAAAAGGAAACCCTTATACCATGGTAAGTAAGTTTAGGATTTTGTTAGGCTACTATCACAGCTGTCCTTAGCCATATAGAGCTGAACACCCCTGCTAGCAGCAGCCTCAGCAATTCTATATCCACCCCACTCCCATCATATTCTCAGTCCTCCATCCTCATTTGTAATGTGTAGCTGATAAAAAAGCAAGTGCCAGAGCATTTGGGTGACGGTCTGGTCTCTGAAGAGGTCAGGGAAGGGCTTTAGGTGTCACTGGTATCTGCTTTGACTACCAGGAAAGAGCAGAAAGGTCCTGGGAGGACCATGAAAATGAGAGCATTCAGGCCATCTCCTGGACAAGGTCCCAGAACCTCCAGGATAGTGGACATTGCTGCCAAGCCAGAGCAAAGCAAGCTGGAACAGCAGATGGCTGAGATATGTCTCAACAGGATGACCCGGAAAAGCTACCTCACCCCCTGGCCTGTTTCACTCTCTGGAAGGAGCCTCAGGACTGTAAAAGTCATCAAAACGGAGGCCACAGAGCATGGCGCTTAGCTCCAGAAATGTTCATCCTCATGGTATCACCCTGATGATACTTACCAAATATGCACATGCTGGGAACACATGCTTGACCCACCAGACAGTTGTAAACATCACCCAGCTGTGGCAAACAGTTACTACTCTGTATCCTCTGACATCTCAGGAATTCCTGTTGCTAGATAGGGAACATAATGCAGCCCTGAAGCAGAGGAGAGCAGCATGTACACCTGCTGTACAGCTCAGGACACAGCGACACTCCCCAGAGAAGAGCTGCACGATCCAGGGTCCAAGAGGACAGCTAGCACCATCCTGTGTCTTAGGCCGAGGGTGCCAGCTGCTGTGATTCTCTGAAATAAGAGGCCTCAGGTTGTCCATGTTGCATATTGTGACCTGACCAAGCAGAAGCCTGCAGGACAATTTCACTCAACTTCTGACATCTGTAGGACACCATGTGCCAAACAAATCCGCCTCTGCATTTGCCGCACAGCCTGTCTAGACAGTAAACCCGCAGTGGGGCTTTGGCTTGTGAAGTGACATCACCCAGCATCAGAGAAGCCAACAAGCCGCCAGGGGAAGCTGCCAAAGTGAAACAGAGAGGAAACACAATGCTCTCAGACTGGAGCCTGCAGTACACAGCTCCAGAGTCTCTTTTAAGTACCGTAATTCATCTAAGTATAGAGGTTTCTATTTCAGGGTCTGGGAAGTAAATATATATATGCATATTGATGTGGAGAGCAGTGTCTATACATTTGTATGCTATATATAGACAATGATACAACTTGAGCTCTGTGCACACAGATTTTTTTTGTCATATATGTGTATATACAACCATAGATCTGTGCATATTCCTGACAGCCTACCCTGGTTCATATTACAGAATGATGGATGATCTCCTGGGTTGTTTATGGCCACCATCAGCTCCTTTAGTGTGTGTGTGTGTGTGTAAAAGCTCTCTCTTGCATACATAGGTTTCATTGATCTTCTATTATCATTGAAGAAGCAATATGTACTTCAGGGTTGGGGACAGCAAATGATACTTTCTTTGTAGGGTGCTTGGAAGCTTGCAGAGGAGTGAACAATGCACTGGTCACCATGGATGAGCATGCATAGACCTGCAAGGTCACCAGCTAGCCATATAATTGCAGGTTGTCTTAGGCCTGCAGGCTCAGCTGTTGGGCCATAAACCATCACCTGCTACATTACTTATCTCCTGTTCCTCTGTACTTCTTTGCTATCCCAACATTTTCCAAGACAGCCATTCAGAATGAGTATCATCTGAGAGGGATAACAGCACCCCAACATATGGCCTGGGTAAGTGACCAGGAACCATTCACCAGACCCAAGTCCAGGTTCCCAGGATCCCAGAGTCCTGCTCACTGGTACAGAGCACACACCTGCCTCTTGCCATCTCCAACCACTCCAGGGAGGTAGATGCACTGTCTTCCCTTTGAGCCTGAGGCAGGGTTGGCTCGTTCTTCTCATCTTGTTAGGAGAGAGGGCTGGATCTGCTCCTTCCAGGAGTCCAAGTGTGTTTGCACATGGACTTCATTCTAGCTAAGTTAACAAAAGGCCTCCATCCCTTACCCAGAGTGTGTGGGTGGGCATGCATCTCTCCCACTCACTGTCAGCTCATGACCCTTGTTTAGGGGACATGTGGTATTACCATCTCAGGAACTTCAATTCGTTTCCCCATTTTGTGTATGGCAGGCCAGTGTTCCGTTTTCTTGGTCCAACACTTTGTTCTGGAAGTCCTGTGTCCTACCAATTCCTGGACTTGCACTCTCCCTCCATCCCTCCCCATTCTTCCTGTGCTTTGGGACCCCATGGGGCTGGAAGCTGCACATCCAGATCCTGGCACACAGCTGCCTAGTAATAAGGATCACTGAACAAGTGACCAAAGGAAGGTGTGTTCTGATTGACTGCACAGCGTCTCGAACTTGCTAATGACTTTGGGTGATAAAGAGAACTATTGATCTGAAGTGACATTGATTAGACAGACCACCCAGATCACTGGACTCCTGCCCCAGGCTGCTTAATCTGGCTCACCAGTGGCAGCGCAGTGGCCAGTGAGCACAGCATGCGGCAGCAGCAAAGTCTGAAGGAAATGGAGAGGTGCTTCCTGGGATGCAGTTTGGTGCTCGCCTGCGCGACCATTCTTTGCTGTGGTCCACTGTCACATTTGTGAGCACTGGGCAGCTTCTGATATGGCTAGAATAGTGTTTGTTGACACAGACTAGAGCAAGCTTAGCAAAGCACTTCCATTTTCTTGCAGAGACAGTCAAAACAGGTGTTTTCTAAATAGTTTGCAAATACTTATCTTCATTTATTTACACCCCTCCCCCCAAATAATTCACCATATTCATCTGGTGTTCAGTGCATTCATCCCATCCCACTAGGTCCTGTTTAGTGAGTTCTGTAGACTGTCGTGGGCCAGCTGGAGCCTGGGGCTCGGCAGATAGGAGAGCAGATAGAGTATTTCTCTTGGCTGCCACCCTCCTCCCAGGCTGCTGCCCTCAGAGAGCCAGAACTGAGAGCTCAATTCAATTTAGGCTCGATCGTGATCTTGACTTCTGTAGGGAGCCTGCGCCCAGGCCAGCCCAGCTATCCGTTCTTCAGGACGCTCAACAGCCGTCTGCTTCCCATTGAGTCTGGCTGCCTCTCTGTAGCTGCAGGGCTTCCAAGCCCCAGCTTTTCTGAGCACTCCTTCACCATCCTCATGAAGTTCAAGCCCCCTCCCTCAGCTACTTCCTGCCGCCACTTGGTCTCACCGCTAACTCCCTGGCCCTCTCCTTTCTTTGCAGTCCCTCACCCATGCCTCTCCCCCCCCCCGGAAGCAAAAGGCCACACTTTGTTTATTAGAGGTCGGTTTGACTAGGAGTAGCCGAGACCTCAAAATGATAGTGGCTTTAGTCAAGTGCATAGGCCAAGGGTGGTATGACCTGCCCAGTGCTGGGTTCCGGACTTGATCAGATCCTGTCCCTGGCCTGTGCATACCTCTTGGAGTCTGAGACACCACGTGCACCAGGTGCCATCAGGAAACAGAGAAGAGGCCATTTCATACCAGGTCTCAGGGAGCTTCCTGGGCCCTGTGCACCCATCCTCACCTTGTGCTCTATTGGCCCAAATGCAGTCAGTGTGCTATGCTGAACTTCAGCCACAGCTGGAGGTATGGGCTTCATTAATACCACCCACTATGGCCACTGGGAAGCCTGCCACTCAGATGCATTTGCAAGCTTTGATGGAGCAAACAGAAAGGTGCATCTCTGTTCAGTACCTCCTTGGGCTAGGTCTGGTCCGTAGGTCCCCTGTTATCCTTCTTCAGCCCTACCACGCAGGGAGGAAATTGAGACATAACCTGTCAGGCCATGTGACCAGTACACAGAGAGCCTCTCTTATTCCAAAGCACCGTCCTTCTTAACTATCTTAGCTAGAGAAGCTTAATGCTGATCAAAGCAAATGTGCCCATGGTACATATGGTGGACCAGAAGGAAAATGTAAGGAGTCCAGCTGACAGGGAGACGGGTACAGGAAGTGCGCTAGGACTGAGGATGTGCTAGGCCCTGGCAATTGGAAGCAGACTGGTGGCAGTGAGTAGCTGGGGCTTACCCATCACACCTGGCCAGCAGCCTCCGTAGCTACCCAGAGATCTGAGCATCTCTGTAACCCGGACGGTGACTCTGAAAAAGCAGGGGAAAGCCTTCATCTGGGTGAACGAGGAAGCTGTGCCTTGTACAAAGTTAAGGATTAGTTCTACTCTGCAGACCATCCTTCAGAAAACTAATTTGCAGTCAAGCCTGAAGCCTGAGGGCACAGCTCCCCCCCCCCTTCTTCCCCTTCCTTAACTTCAAGTGTGAACCGTGGAGTTTGTGCTTAGTGCGCAAATGCAGTGGCCAGGCCTCAGAGCAGCCCCCCCCCCCAACTCCTCTCACAGGGATCTGCAACACACAATCCGTCCTCCTGGTTTGGAGATGTAATTTTTTTTTCATGTCTTGCCTTTCTGGAAAATTAATGGCCCCTCCATTTTTCACAGAAAGAACAATGAAGGAGTGTCTTGATGGGATGGAAATGCTCCATCGTTCTCTCTCATCTGATGACATGTTTAAAGCCCAATTATTTTAGGTGGAGAGGAGATGGAGGGGTTTATCCAGGTTGGGCCATCCCTCTCTGCCCAGCGCTCCGCAGGGAGACTCGCAACATGGTCTTGTGTAATGCCACGACATCCAGATGCAACACCAGTTGTCATATTTTGCAAATGAGCCGAAGAAGGTTGGCCGAGGATCTCTTTTAGTCCATGCTGTTTCTGGTATGAAGTCTCTTATATAGAAGGGGCCCTGAACCTCCGGAGGGTGGGCTGGGGGCAGGTCTCTTTGGGAAGCTACCCATGTGGGAAGCCCCAACCCTACCTTGTAGCATAGAGGAACTGCGGGCTAATGTCTGCGAGGGAGTGGGACCGGTGGGCTAGTACCAGACCTGCCTCTCGCCAGGGTGAGTAAGCGACCATGCGGTATACCAAGACCTATGACCATGCTGAATTCCCACCAGATGGGGGCCAATACCAAAGGCAACAGTCAGAAGTGGCCCTCACTTGCCAAAGTTATGGTAGCAGTAGAGCGATGGTACTCCGGGTGCAGGATTTCCTGGGGTGGGAGTCTCTCCCACACCCATCGGCTCATGGCTCCTCCCTTCTTGGGGCCTGCTGTGTGTGGTGGTGACTTCAGCCTCCTTCTTTCTCAAGTTGAGATCTCCTCGGGTGGAACCGGTTAAGTGTCAAACCCTGGGACAAATGGCTGAGGTGCCTATTTAACATATCCAAGTGGGCCTGGCCTTCAGGTTCTCCCAGCACCCCTCAGTCCCTGTCTGTTACAGGGTCCTCCTGGCTTGCATACCTTGCTCCCTACCCTGAATTCTCCAGCCCAGGAGGTTGGACTGCTCTTCCCTATGTAATCCAGCCATTTTGGTTAACCTCCCCTTTTGTACCTTGTCCCTCGTGGCTGCTGCACCTGGGTCCCCTCTATCCCTTCCCTTCGACCTGTCCCAACATGACCCAGCTCTGTCTGGTCATATCCACTCAGGACTCTCCCACATGTCCCTGCCTTTGGCTATGCTCACCCACATATCTCTAATAAATGTTCTCCTCCACCATACCTAGGAGAGGTCATGTCCTTTCCTTTCCTTTTTATTTCTTCTTTTTTTTTCATTCAGAACCTGCCCTGAACCTTTTGTAAGACGTCTCTTTCACTTGTAAGGACCCTGCTGACCACTCTAAGCACAGCTGGATAATTCTAGATTGCCCCCACTTAAGTAAACAGATCAACCCCTCGGCCCCCTTGGCAGTAGGTATTGATCACAGGTTCAACACCCTGCCAGGCCCTGCCTTTGCCATAGGCATCAGAAGTTGGGTCCCTTTGCCACAGGTGTACACATTAAAGGCTCTGTGTGTCTGGTTGCATCACATCTACTAAGGTACTCCGCTTATCTGAGACCTCTTCAGAGGCTGATTTGTCTGAGGCTATAACACCCCTCAATCCCCATAGCAGGACATTGGACCAGGCAGGCCCAGGCTCACTGCCTTCTGTCTCTGCTGTTTCTCTGAAGACACCCAAATACCTACAGTATGTCCCACATGATCTCCCCAGTTCCGTGTTCACTGAGTGCCCACCATGTGCCAGACACGATTCTGGAGTCTGAGAATGAACAAAGCAGGCTGGTCCCTCACCCCCATTCTGATTTCCAGGCCTGGACTGGGGCAGCATCTTGACGGGCATGGGCAGCCCATCTCTGAGCTTCAACTTCCTCATCTAGGGAATAAAAATCCTCAGAGCCCCTTCCTTGGATACCAAGGAAGGAGAATAAATAAGACCTTGGTCCAGGGCTTGACAGGGCGAGTTCTTTTTGTAACAGTAAGTGCAGGAGTGAAGGAGCCAGCTAGCCATTTGAAAACTCTGTACACTGTTACTGGGCAGGACAGATGGTGAGCTGTGGGACCTAGAGTGGCTACATGCCTGTGTGCTATGCTGTGTTTGGACTGCCCTGCAGTGCAGGAGGCTGGCTCCACAGCCTCACTTCCCTTGGAAGTCAGGCCCCTAAACCTGAGCCCCCACAACTTGCCCCTTCTCCATGGGGGTCCAGACTCCCTATGCATGAAAAGCCACTAACCACTGGCTTGGCCAAGAAGGTCTGAAGAAAATGTTGTTCAATTTGTAAACATGATGGTGGTGGTGGTGGTTGTTGTTGTTTACCCCCTTACTAAGGCTCAGTGTTCACTTTGAACATCAGGTGTGGATGCTTGGATGGAGGCCTGTGCTTGGGACAGAGTTGGGCAGTAGAGGGAATTTTAAATCAAGGTTATGTGGATTGAAGCTGCAGCCCCCTGTGCTGTCCTTCAAAAAGAAGAGGGAGTGAGATAAGCCCTGAGGCTATGCAGAAGCAGTAAT